>NC_067140.1:26683603-27039853 GCF_903995435.1 Acomys russatus
AGTGAGGGGTCTGAGGGAGAACAGTCCCTGGAGGTGATGCTGTAAACCCCGGGGCGGGGGGTGGGGGGTGGGAAGGGCAGGCCTCCCTGCCGCTGAGCCTGAGGGTCCCCAAGCCCTCAGCTCTGAGTAGGGGATCCTGCGGCACTTACCTGTGGATTGAGAGGGAGGGAACGGCAGATGAGTGTTCCCCCACGCCAGTGGTCTAACTGAACATGCCTCTTGTTGCTTCATAGGTAGGAAACATGAGCCCCAAGGAGGAATGTGACTGTCACAGAGTCCTGTGGAAGTAGGGCAGCAACTGAGAGCCCCCAGCCATTCTCCCAGGCAGCCCTGCCATGCAGTGCTGCCAGACCCCACCCGTTCCTCCTCCTCCCAGATCCCAGATGGCCCTCCACAACTCTAGAGTTGGCATGGGGCAAGAGACTACTCAGTAACCCCCCCCCTCCCCCCACCTCCTGCAAATCACCTGGAGACAAGGCCTGGGTCTGGCTGCCTTGAGGTTGGTGGAGTCAGGTACTTCCTCTTGGTGTTGGAGTGTGTTGGCTCCCAGCCACCACTGGTGAGCCCAGAAGCTCCCACCCAGCATAGATGTTTCTGGTGGCCCCAGGACCACACACGATATGCTGATGCTTCTCTGTCTCCTTTCTCCTTCAGTGATGCCCTGCCTTGACCTAACATAGATAAAGACCACCTGAATGTTCTAGATGCTGCCACATCCCTCACCTCCAACCCAGTCCAGTGCCCCAAGTTCAACTGCTGACTCACTCACACTTCTGGTGTCCAACAGGCATCTGAGAGGTGCCCCTGGCTTCATCCACTACTTGTGGTCCAAAAGTGAGTCCTGGGCACAACCTTCGAAACATTGCTTGGATTTGCTGCCTTCTCTTCACTTCTCCTGTCCTGTCATCGTCGCCGTGATCATCATCATCATCATCCTCACTACTATCATCATCACCATCTTCACCATTACATCACCATCTTCACTATCACCATCACATAATCTTCACTAGCACATCACCATCTTCACCACCATCTCACCATCTTCACCACCATCTCACCATCTTCACCACCATCTCACCATCTTCACCACCATCTCACCATCTTCACCACCATCTCACCATCTTCACTATCATTGTCTTCACCATATTTTGCCAACAAAGCAAGGGGGGAGGGTGTCTCAGTTCAGTAGAAACAGACTTCAACACCCTAAGCTCATCTTCCTGAAAGTGGTCAAGAAGGAGAGACACCCTTGCCCCCCTTACCAGAAGGAAATTAAAGACTTTTCAGGTCACTTAAAAACATAGTTAAGGTTGTAAAGGAAATATTTATGAGCCCTTTGGGGTTTTTCCATTTCCCTGAGTTGACGTGACCAGCTGTGAGTCACTGGTCATCAGAAGCTGAGTTAATCAGGCTCCCACTTTCCTCAACCAAGCATGAAAGCTGCTGTGCAGAACCCACTCATCAAACCTGCCCAGCGCCAATGTCTCAGCCAGCCAAAGCTAAACTCCAGTGGCGGGTGAGCACTGTTTACAGCATCTAAACCCAGTAGGCCTCACTTCCGGAGGCTCCTACCACCGCGCCACTGTTTGCTGCAGCTTCCTATCCCAGAGCATACCTTGGTTATCCAAGCGCACTCCTGGGGTCTTCCATCTGTCCTGTGGTCCTGCTGTATTTCATTGCTGCCTTGAGTTGGTCTGTGTCTTGTTCTTCCACTGCCTGAGCTCTGTAGGAGACCCACATTCCAAGAGCCTAGGACCCAGCCCACAGCAAAATGTGATGCTTCTTGGGATGATACGCTCTACGGTGAACGACTTGGCCCTAACCCTGGTGGTGACAAAGCCCTTTCTATGTCTTATCTCATTTGATTCTCCTGAAGCCCTATACTGTGTCCATTTTCTTTATATCAAATGTGAAATGAATCCCAAGGCTTGGAGAAGTTGAGACACTGGCCTAGGGAAACACAGTTGGTATCACTCAGACTCAGTAATCCATGGCAGGTCTGCTACACCATCCCAGCTACAAAGGTCACAACATACTCATCTCTGCAAAATCATCCTTAAAGCAACAGAATCCCCACACATGCCAGCAGGGTCGCATGTAACTCTTGGTTCTCTTATGATGGGCCCCTCAATGGCCAGTGAGATGGCTTGTGGGTAAATGCACTTGCCAGGCAAACCTCATTGCCTGAGTTGGGTCCCTGGATCCCACAGCAGAAAGAGAAAAGAGAATTTATCTTCTCTTTCTATATATGCACCATGGCACACATGCTGTGGCACACACAGCCAGCCACACACACATGGATGGCATACACTCACACACATTAATAATGATGAATATAAAATTAAAAATAGAATCCTCGGGTTTTGTCCACATTCTAGTTTGGTCAGAATTTCCTTCCTCTTTAAGACTAAGTAATGGTCTGTTGCATGGACAGCTTGGCTTATTCATCTATTAATCCATTGAGAAACACTTGGGCTGTTTCTTCACTTCAGCTATTGTAAATACTGGTGTTATAACCAGAATTGTGCAAATCTTCTTTTGGGTTGCTGTTTTTAATGCTTTTTGCAATATGTCCCAAATGAAATTGATAGAGGGTACAGAAATTCTATTTTTAATTTTGAGGAACTACTGTGACACTTTCACAGCCACTGCCATATTTCACACTTCCACCAGCAGCCAGCAGCAGCACCACAGGTGTATTTCTAAGAAAGCCCCAGAAACATAAGCCTAAATGTACTGGCAATATGATCAAAAATCGAGAAGTGATACTGCACTAAATGAAAAGGCTCCTACACAGAAGAGGAATCTATCAACAGAGTGAGGAAACAACCTGGAGAGGCTAGGAGAAAATATCTGTGAGCTGTACGTCTGACAACGTGATATCTGGTATACACAAGGAATTCAAGCAAGGCCCTGGCAGAGAAACAAACAGCCTAGTGAAAATGGGGGAAGGACCTCTGTGGACAGTTCCCAGAGGAAAACACAGGCAGGCCAGCAGGGAATTGATAAAAGACTCACCAAGGAAATGCAAACCAATACTGGCATCTTGCCTACCCTGTTAGGAAGGCAACCATGAAACGACACAGAAAACAAGTGTTGGCAAGGACATAGACAAAAGAGAACTCTTGTATGCTCTTGGCTGAATGCAAATTCCTACAGCCATTATGGAAAATTTTATGGAGGCGCCTCAAAAGAAAAAAAATTTTAAAAGCCAACTAACACTCATAATGATGTGGTCCCACCATTACTTTCACCGAGCACATAATTGAAGAAAACACAACACATCAGAGACTTCTGCACTCTCCTGCTTATTCTCAGTAACCATTATTCTCAGTAGCCAAGAAGTGGAATCCAATCAGGTGTCCAACAACAGCTGTTTGGGTAAAAAACACTGTTAACCTGAAAAGAGGAAATCATTGCGCAGTGACTTAAATGAACCCAGAGGATGTTATGCAAGTGGAAATAGCCAGATGCAGGCTTGATTTCACTTATCTGAGGAATCTATTAATGGCAAAGTCCTAGTGTGGTAGTTTACAGAGTCAGAAGAGGGTAAAGTTTCAGTTAAAGGCTGAGGGAAGTTCCTGAGCCTGTTACATCAGTGGCCTGGTCCTTGGCCACAGTGTAGCATGCGCTTGCACATTGCTGCCTGGTCCTTGGCCACAGTGTAGCATGCGCTTGCACATTGCTGCCTGGTCCTTGGCCACAGTGTAGCATGGGCTTGCACATTGCTGCCTGGTCCTTGGCCACAGTGTAGCATGCGCTTGCACATTGCTGCCTGGTCCTTGGCCACAGTGCAGCATGGGCTTGCACATTGCTGCCTGGTCCTTGGCCACAGTGTAGCATGCGCTTGCACATTGCTGCCTGGTCCTTGGCCACAGTGCAGCATGGGCTTGTACATTGCTGCCTGGTCCTTGGCCACAGTGCAGCATGGGCTTGCATATTGCTGCCTGGTCCTTGGCAACAATGTAGCATGCACTTGCACAATACTAAGAGAGTGGGTTCTCAAGGTTACAAACACACACACACCGAGTGAAGCACAGGTCTGTGGAGCTTCTTGTTTGATCCTCTCATGGCATAAACATGTATCAAAACACCATGTTCTACACTGCCAATATATCTAGTGTTTGTAAAGTTTTATTGTACTATTTTATTTAAAAGAAAGAAATGCCTGAGAGGGCAAAGGCTCAAGTTCTCAAAGGAGGTCCTAATTTTTCCAGGTCCAATATGGAAAACTCCAAGGCATCCCTGAGACACAGGTCCATGCAAATACCATGGTGTCTTAGTTATTTTTCTATTGTTGTGATAAAACATCATGACCAACACCAACTTGAAGAAGAAAGGATTTACTTCATCTTATAACTCTCAGGTAAGAGTCTATCATTGAGGGAACTCAGGGCAAGAACTCAAGGAAGGAACCTGGAGGCAGGAACTGAAGCAGAGGCCATGAAAGAATGCTGCTTCTTGCTTTGCTCCCCTTGGCTTTCTCAGCTAGCTTTCTTGTTTTGTTTTGTTCTGTTATTGGTTTTACAAGACAGGGTCTCTCTGTGTAGCTTTGGCTGTCCTGGACTCACTTTGTAGACCAGGCTGGCCTTGAACTCACAGCGATCTCCCTGCCTCTGCCTCCCGAGTGCTGGGATTAAAGGTGTGTGCTGCCATGCCTGGCTTGGCTAGCTTTCTTATACCATGCATGACTACCTGCCCATGGTGGAACCACCCTTAGGGAGATAGACCCTCTTTTAGTTATAAATTAAAAAAATTACCCCACAGACTTACATATAGGCAATCTAGTTTGAGATGTCTTCTCAATTACAGTTCCTTTTCCCAGATAACTTGAGCTGGTAACAAGTTGACAGAAAAAAAGAAAGAGAAAGGAATAGAAAAGAAGAAAAATAAGCAGGGCTGCATTAAGCTCTCAGGAGACCAGCTCTTTACCTGAGTTTCCCAGTGACCCTGTGGATCCTGGGGCAGTGGAGAGAGGGATGGAACTGGCTTTGGTACACAGAAGAGGGGCTGCTGCAGAGTCAGGGCTGTCAGAAACCAACTTCCTGCCCTGTACACAAGAAGCAGCTCAGGAGGACCACAGATGAACACCCAAGGCTTGTAATGGTGTCTGGTGATGGTCAATGCTTTGTTTGCAACCTCAGCTTCATTCACTCTCCTGCCGTCTTCACTCTGGATGTTACTTCCTCTGGGAAGTGAGGCCCACCTATCTAGAAACTTCCAGGGACTCCTGTGGCCCTTTCCAGCCCCAAGAAAGGGCTGAGGAAGGACTTCAGGCCTGAGGTTCAGGAGAAGAAGGCAGTGTCCTCTTGGGATGTAGGCCTGGGCCAGCTTGGGACAAGCCTGGGGATCGCTCCAAGGAAAAGAATGAGGGCTGCAGGCATGGAGGATGAGATGGGGGCGGAACAGACAGGGAGGAGCAAGACTGCTGCTGGCAGAGGAGGGGTACACAGATTAGGACAGGTAAGGAGGCACTGGGGACCTGTGACTAGAGAAGCTCTCTCCCAGGGGCTGAAGGTGGGGAGCTGTCTCCCAGGAGACTGCGCTGTGCCTGGTGTCTGACTCTCACTGAGATGCCCTGGGATGTAGTTATGGTGGCAATGGCTGGGTCCAGGGCCTGCCCTCATACAGTACAGCACCCCTGCCTGGGGTGATGAGCCCATCTCCAAACACCTCTTCTTTCTTAGTGGATTTAAGACAAGCTGACATCAGACTGAGGGACAAAGTGAGATGTATTAAGAGACAAGGAACCCTGACCTTCTTTCTACACACTTGTCCCACCCTCTCCTTTCCTTCCCCACCTGTTCGTAAAAAGACATCCGTTTACCACTCACTGGCTTCTCAGCATGGCAGCTTGGCTGTGGCTAGACACTATGCTCTGTGCGATGACCTCTGTCTCCTGAGAACTTTCATTTGCTCCCTACTGTAGACCCAGCCTATGTGCGGCTGCTGGGCCTGGGCAGGGTGTGAAACCCCATGTAATATGCAATGCCAGGTTATCCTCCCAGAAGGCCATAGAGGTGATTCCTACCACCTAGGATGTGCCCGGTACATCCTTCCGGATCCCTTAGCCCAGCATAACAATGCTTGAGCAGGTGTAGTGTGCACTGAGTGAGAAGTTAGCCCAAGCCATGTGTCCACACAGGGTCACACTCATCCATGAGAGTATGCTAATAAATACAGAGAAATGTAGAAAATCAACAAGCCTACGTGTGTAGGCTCAATTTTCTTAACAATTATATTTTATTATGAACGTATTAACCTAGTGTACCTCCCTTACAACCTGACTAGCCTAAATAAGAGGAAAAGGAGATTAAGGAAAACAAGAATGAAACCTGGGTGTCGGTTCCTAGGAACAATTCTCCTGGCCTAGTCAGCAGGATTTTAGCAGACTAGCAATCCCACCAAAGTTCCTACTAGAACCTGGAGCAACTGGAACCAGGAGCCTCAGCCGGAGCCCAAAGCCTTGAAGCCCTCCCTGGAGCAGTTCTCTTTAGGAGCGTCTTGAAGTGGAGTGATGAACAGCCAAAAACCAAGTCCCAATCAAAAAAAGCCCTAGCCTCTTGTTTTGGGCTCATATATATATATATATATATCCTCTCAGTCTGTTGAAGGATGTTTTTCACCAAGCTCCCCCAGGAAGTAGTTCGACTTCTAAGGGGATAAACATCACCTGCTCTCTCACAAGTCTGTTCCTCATCCCACATTGGGGATCTACACAAAAACATGTTCATCTCTCCTTAATTCAGGGGACAGGCCACCTCTCATCATGACCTAAACATGGTGTCACAGCTCAGACCACAGGAAAATATGGAAGCTACGAAAACAGCCCACATGTTCCTGTCACATGCCACAAGCTATGTTACAATGTCGCCTTTGCAATAAATAACATTTCTGGGATAAAAAAGAGGAGGCAGAAATGGAGACAAATGAAAGAGATGGAAGAGACTGGCATGGAGAGGCAGACACACAGAGGAGGGAGAGAGCACAGAAGCCCGTGTGCTTGCAGGCAGAAGAGGAAGGCTCCTGGGGGGTGGGAGGAGGCTCAGGGTCCAGCCAGCAGAGGAGTGAGACAGACTGGGAATGGGGCTAAGAAGCTAAAGTGTCATGGAAGGGCCTGGGGTCTCCTGGAGACGGCACAGGAATGTGGTGAGGCGCGGCAGGGAGCTGAGGCAATGGGCTGAGGTGCAAACTCCCATTGGTCACCCAAGCAAGGATGATGACTGATTAAACCCAAAAGATGTTATGGAGTGACTGACAGGGCATTTCATCTTGGGTTTTAAGTGTCCTTAGGAGGGCCTGTGTAGAGAGAGGTTTGTCCTTCCAGCTACTTATGAGGCTGAGGCAAGAAGATTAAAAATTCAAGGCCAGCCTTGGCTACATAACAGCTTCAAGGCTAGGCTGGACAGTGGAGCCAGATGCTGTCTCCAAATAAAATAAAATAAAAAAATACAGGGCTGTGGCTCAGTGGTATAGTACTCGCTAAGCCTTCAGTACAAGCATTAGCACACACACACACACACACACACACACACACACGGGCAGAGGGCAGAGGGCATGGGGGGGGTGGGTATAGCCTTCATTTGTTCACACAAGGAGAGCTATTGCCACAGCCAGTCTGAGAAAGTTTGCTACTGTGTGGGCAGTGGGCTTTGAACAGATAGATGCAGACATCATATCAACTAGGAATGCGGAGAGAGGACTGGGCTGCAACTTTACTGTGGCAGTGGGGAACAGAAGAGGAAGGGTCACAAGTCCTGAGAAGCTACCAGAACCATCCTCCACAGATTCGTGCAGGCAGATGTAGAGGACTGAGAGGCACCTGAGCTCCAGAGGGAGCCAGACAGTTGAGGAGGAAGCCTTGGGCTGCAGTGTGGTTTTGGGTAGATCTCAGACCTGTGACCCTTGCAGCAGACACAGATGTCTGTGCAGGCCAGGGTGTGAAACAGTCCCTGTTGGTCACATAGAAAGAAAAGAGACAGCCGGGCAGTGGTGGCGCATGCCTTTAATCCCAGCACTCGGGAGGCAGAGGCAGATGGATCGCTGTAAGTTCGAGGCCAGCCTGGTCTACAAAGTTAGTCCAGGACAGCCAAGGCTACACAGAGAAACCTTGTCTTGAAAAACCAAAAAAAAGAAAAAAGAAAGAAAGAAAGAAAGAAAAGAGACAGCCCTGGGCTGACCATGGGAGCCCCTGCCCCAAAGGCTGTAAGAGAAAGTTCCAGAGATGTTGTTGTAATGGTGGAGGCAAAGGAAAGGTAGGTAACCAGGGTTATAGAGTTTTAGAAAGGGGCGGGAGGCTTTAGGAGAACCGGGGAGGGGCTGATGAAGTTGTGTCTTAAGGACAACGATGGAGGCCTGCTTAGAGGTAGAGGGCAAAGCAAACCCAGGTCCTGAAGTGCCCAGGCTTAGGCAAGCTTTCTACCGCAGCTGGACCATCAAGAGCATGCAGAAGACTGGAGAGAGGAGTTTCTAGGGTGTGGTTGTGGTGGCATGGTGAGGGGTGGTGCCAGGCCTGGGATAAGTGATGATGAGGGCAAAAGAGAAGAGAGGCAGATACTGGCTATATTGAATGCCCAGAGGAGGGGCAGTCATGGCCCCTCAGATCTGGGTCTGCCCTGTAGCCCTTCAGGAGCTATTCTCCTTCCTGTGGAGAGAGCAGACCTTCTAGACAGGAACTTGAGCTGGCTCTTCCGTTCCCTTCTGGAACATCTTGCCTCTTGTTTAGACAGATCCATTTCTGCTCAGGTTTAAAAAAAAAAAAAAAGGAAGAAGAAAAAAGAAATGTGTGAGTCTCTCAAATTGAGAAGATCTGACCCCACAGGATGCCAACCACACAGCATTGCCTTAGAGACAAATCCTAAAGATGTTCATTATCTCTGACTGCTAGCCTTTGGGCAGCATCTTCTAGCTCTGATTAAGTTGGCACAAGCTGGTCCCGGCTTCCTCCAGGGTCCCTGGACTTGGACATCACACACACTTGTGAAAAAGGAACCTCGGAGGCTAGCAGGAGTCTCTCACACAAATACAAGCAGTTTGCCAGTCACCCATCTCCATCTCGCACTGCCTTTGCAAGGCTGGTTGGCTCTGTACACAGGCAGGGAGCAACCTCTAAAGGATGGTATTAATCACCTCCCTTCTAGAAGTTCTTCAGTGGTGAGTGGACTGGAAGAATGGTGGGAGTGTCGGCATTTCTCTGGCACCTCTGGGTCTTACCCTGAGAGGGGACGTTGCCAAGAAAAGAGCCTTCAAGGCAAGACAAAGGCCTGTCTGTTGCTATTTGCTCAGATCCCAGCAAAGTAGCACCTGAAGAAATGCCTAAATAGCTGCAGGTAATTGCTGATAATTTGACTATTTATGGTTGATGTTTTTAACATAAAAATACCCTGATGCAACATAACCTGGCCTGTCACAAGGCTGGTGCAGGTAGGTGGGCTGCTGGAGAAGGCCACTTCGCCAGCCAAGGAAGACCTGACAAGACCTGTCAACAGCACACACATTTGTAAGCTAAGGTAATCACTCACTAAATTCAAGGCACCAGCCACATGAGTTCTTGCCCACTTCTACCCTAGATAGTCAGGGCAAAAGCTGGGCAGGCTCAGACAGTTCTGAATGCCTCCAGCTGGCAAGGGCATTTGCCACTTTGAAAGCTATGCAGAGGACCACACAAGTGGATCAGCAGCGAGATTCAACAGAGCCAGGCTTCTGGGGTTCAGGGGCTGGAGCCGTTCTACAGGGCAAGGGGTGCCCACCACTGTGACATGATCTTCTCCCTTACCCTGAAGCTTAGGGTACCCCCATATGGTCACTGTGAGTCCTTTCTGTCCAGATAGGAAAGTGCAGGGGGCACTCCCTCAGTCTCCTCCAAGCCTAATCTCTAGCATCAGCTCTCAGTACTGAGCTTCTTTGCCATTTGGGGTTGGTGGTGCGAATAGGGTCTCATAACCCAGGCTAGCCCCTGAACTCATGGCAATCCTCCTGCCTCATTCTTCCCAGTGCTAGGATTACAGTCATGAGCCACTACATCCAGGTCAAATCCCTTGCGCGTGCGCGTGTATATGTGTGTGTGTGTGTGTGTGTGTGTGTGTGTGTGTGTGTGTGTGTGTATCAAACTTGGGCCTTGCAAAGTGCATGCCTAGGCAGGTACTAGAGCTTGGCTACATGGTGGGATAAGCTGGCCTCGGTTTTTGCACACGTTCTCCTGGCCAAAGCTTCCATTCCCATCCTAGTAGCCTGGGATATGTTTCAACACTGTCTGAGTAGGTCATCCGCGCATCTCCCTCAGAGCAAGTCTCAAGCTTGGGGAGGGAGGGAGGGCAGCTCCAGTGCACCAGCTTGATGCAGCGCAGCCTCTGAAACAAAGATGGAATTGATGCTTGTCTCTTGGTCATCTCACTCCAGGAGACAGAGAACAAGGACAGTAGTGGTCCCTTGCCAGGAGTGGTCTGCTCACAACTGCCAGCCACTGTCACCAGGCCAACAGCAGCATTTGCGCAGAACCGGTGAGACTCCTGGCCCAGTGAGATAGTGTCTTAGTTCACACTGAAGGCTCAGCAGAGTAAGTGAGGACAGATGGCAGTTCATGCGGACGACCAGCTGTGTGCCTGGCATGAGAGAAGAGCCCTGTGAGAAGCAAAAACGGAGGCACAGGGATGCTAATGGAGTCTCTGAGGCCAGAGCTGGCGAGGCAGAGCTCTCACCCCATACCATGCTCCAGTGGTTTTCCAGGATGGAATTAGAACTTTGAGGATATAAAACGCTTTTACTGTCTATGGGATTTTGTTGCAGAAGCCCTTCCCTTCATGTCCCCCCACAGTGGGCCCCCCCACTCCAGTCTTGATTGATAAAGTGATGTCACCACCCCAGAAGGTTGGAGGAACTCTGGGCTGGCTTTTCCTAGGGCTGCTCCGCCCGTGAATGTCTCTTCTCTGGCTTGCCCTCCTCAGGACTCGTATCTCCTTACTAAACACAGTTCCTTATAAATACAGCAAGGTGTGCTCCCGCATAACTGGCTCTGAGCATCCCCTTCAACCTTCAGCGAGATCTATTTTCTCATTCAAAAATGTGAGTGGACTCTTAGAGTCCTGCAGTTGGATATAGCAGCACACATGTCTGGGCAGCTGGAGGATTATGAATTCAAGTTTACCCTCAGCTTTAAAGCAGATTTGGGTGGGCAAAACAAACAAAAAA
Organism: Acomys russatus; assembly: GCF_903995435.1. NCBI lineage: Eukaryota > Metazoa > Chordata > Mammalia > Rodentia > Muridae > Acomys > Acomys russatus. The sequence goes on from NC_067140.1 coordinate 26,694,791, forward strand.
TAAACCAGAAAACAAACAAGCCAAGTCCTAACTCTACTTATTCATTTTGCGTTTTTTGGGACATGGTTTTATAATGTAACCCAGACCGCCTTTGAAACTCATGGCAAACCTCCTGCCTCAGCCTCCCAAGTGCTGGGAGTGGAAGGTATGCACTACCCCAAACAGTTTAGAAGCCCTAACTTTAAATATTTAAAAATTAATATTCCTAGAGACTCCAGGACTTGGCTACAGTCCATGGTTCTGTGGCCAGTGTGTCATCATCACGTTCTCGACGTGGCTCACTGTCACTAGGTGGTCCCCATCTTTTCTGTAAACCAGAAAAGGAAGAACTGGAACACCTTTAAATGATTCAGCTAATATAAATGCAAAACCCACCAGAGCAGACACCACGATGAACACCAGTGGGGAAAGTCACTCACACCCATCAAAGTACCAGGGACAGTTTTGTAGGATAGTTATAAGACTGGGACACTGAGGCCTTTGAGGTTGGCTGCCACCCTGCCCTGCCCTGGAAAAGCATTTTCCCAGTGACTTGCCCCTCCCTTACCCTTTTGTTTCTCTTTCTAATCTAGAGATCAATTGTCCTGGCACTGCCAGCTTCCACGCAACAGCAACACCAGTAGGAAAAGGGCACACATAACATGAGCTTACATTTCAGCATTTTAGGGTCCCTCCCAACACTATGACAGGGGACAGTGGCTGCTCATAGAATCACCCCTGCAGCACAGACCATTGCCCCTCTTGAGGACTATGGGTGCCCAGCAGGACTTGGGTTGCTTGGATTGTTTTCCTTTTGGTTATTTCCTCTCCAAAAGACCCCTGGGATAGAGCTTATTGAAAGCAGAATGTCCCAGAGCTCATAATGTTCCAGCCAGCTCTTGTTCCAGGATGCCGTGGTACCCTGGGGTTGACCTCTTTGGGGCTCCTCCCTGGGCCTCCCAACTCCTCCTTGGCAAGATGTAGGGAAAAGCAGCCATTAGAAATGAGGCCGCTACTGGACCCCAAGTGCCAGATCTCTGTCCCTTTTGAGCAAGGTTAGAAAGACACAGACAGCTCCCAAAACTGCCAGCAGTCTCACAGGCAGAAGGCCAGCTGCCGTCTCAGACAGTCAAGGCCCAAGATCACCAAAGCTGCCTAGGTCCAGCCCAGCTGACTGCGAGATGAAACGAGTGACTGCTGTTTGCCCTCTACTTCATTATAAAGACACTTGGCAAAAAATACCTATTCTTATTGTGCATTCAAGACCCCATGCAAGGGCAAGAATGGGGAAATTTCAACTCATTTATGGAGTTTCCCTGTATCTCTCCCCCACCTTAACTCATGGGTCATCTTTTCCTCATTACACGTTGCCCCTGAGGCTCTCCAGGCTTCTGGTTGATGCATGTGACTCAAGAAACCTGAATCCTCTCTGTAGTAAACTTTCTCCCAAATCCTTATTTAGTCCAGTGTCTGAATTCTATCTGGGCTGGTGTCAGGAACCTGGACCTGCTGGATAGAGATCTCAATTGGATCAATCTCTGAGACTTCCTAGTCTTTAGTCACAGGAAATACCAAGTGCCCCGAGGAGCCAGGCACAGTCTGAGGATGCATAGGTACCCTAGAGGGCCGCTGAGGGCCTGGGTATGTGAGGGCAGGCTTCTGAGGGCAGGACAGAACCTGTGTATTGCATTAATACCAGAATATTTACCCTAGAATTGTCTTTAGTGGTTGTCTGAAGAAGGCTAAGAATTCCTGTTTGAGCTTGAGGCTAGGCTAGCTTAACGTTCAGGCCCCTCAGCAAGCAGCATTATTTGGCTTAGAACTTAGCATCACCGTGTCACCTTTTATCTATTTCTGATCTATTTTTGTGGTGACTTCTCTATAGTAATCAACACAGACTTAACCTTTTCACGAAGCACACTAGATGGTTAAAGGAAAAATATGATACTAATATCGGTCTCGGGGATGAACCCTAAGTTAGGTTTTGGAGTCACAGTGTCCAAGGCTGCTCCTGACCTTTGGAGAGCCTCCATGGATCCCCTTTAGAAACAGGCGGGTTCTGCTTACACATCCTGACAGGAGTGGGGGTTGGGGGGGACTCACAAAGGTGTGTTCAGCCAGTTCTTTCTGGATTCAGACCTGAGCCAGGTCCACGTACCTGAGGGAGGTGTTTTGAGGCGGGGGGCTTCTATTTGCCCTAGCAGGAAGGTGTACAGGCCATGATGCCTCGCAGGCTAACTTCCCAGGGGTCTTCTCTGACCAGAAACAAGGTCAGAGGCCAATACCTGCAGCAACGGAACTGAAACTCAACTTTCTGGAGTAGAGACTCAACATGCTGACAAGTAGTCACTGAAGACATCACCAGCGGCTCCCAGGACAAAGTGTGAATAGGTACCAATCACACCCACCCCAGGAAGATACATTCATAAATAACCGAGTATGGCATGAAGACCTAAGCCCAGCAGCCAGCCCACTTTCTCTACAAGTAAAGGAGAGGTCTGCCTTAGCCCCTGAGGCTGTGTGGGAGCTGGGGCTGTCACCACTGCACTCTTATGCCTGGTCATGTCCTCACAGGGCTGACTGTAGGATCCACACCCTCAGAGGTGACCTTTGTGAGCTTTATTTACATAGAAGACAGAGTCTTGCTATGTAGCCCACACTAGTCACAAGTGGCTCCTTCTGTGTTCACTTCCCAGTCTTGATTATAAACTCCTAATGCCTTTGGGAGCAAGGGAAGGGTTGTTGTTGATGTTGGTTTTTTGTTTTGTTTTGTTTTGTTTTGTTAATTCTGACAGGATCTTATTGGGTAGCTCAGGCTGGCCTCCCACTAGAGATCCTCCTGCATCAGCCTCCTCAGGGATAGACAGGATTATCTGTGTGAGCCACCACACCTGACTCACATATGTCTTTTCAATTAAATGTAATACGCCAAAAAGGGGAGAAATCTGTGGAGAGTTCCTGCCATCCGATGTTGATGTGACAGCAATGTCAAGTGGCTGTCAGCTGTTACTTGGCCGGACTTCAGCTGGATTCATTCCACCTACTGTTTTCCACTTCCTTCAGTGACTTGTTGTAATCACTTTGTAAAAAAAATCATTGTTTGCTTGATTTTCTGAGACCAAGTTTCTCTTGTAGCCCAAGCTGGCCTTGAACTCGCTATAAAAATGGGAGCGTTCTTGTGCCTCAGTCGCCTGAGTATAGGCTTACAAGCATGAACCACGGCGCTCATATGGCTAATGGTCTTAATTTTACAGATTTGGAAACTGGCCCAGAGGAGTTCAGAAGTATGTTCAAGGTTGCACAGCAAAGAACGCCTCAGTGTGAAGGTGACTGGTTTATTCTCTCTCCATCCCATTCAGTGCTAACTTCAAAACTAAGATGGAGTTATGGGAAGAGGCTACGAGGCAGGAACTCTGTGGGCTATCCAGGCCAGAGTGCATCTTAGTTCAGTGTCTCATTGCACTGAACCCACGGAAGGAGTGCACACTGGTTGGCCTAGGCTGGGGGGGGGGGGGCGCGAGGGAGGGAGGAGCTCCCTTTTCCAGGATGCTGCGGTACCCCACGCCTGAGGAGATCGTCACTTGCTCCCTCCACCGCGTGGGTTCCACGTTTGAGCATGAACCCGGAAGCAAGTGGAACCTACGACGCAATGAGGCCTGAGCGGTACCTTTCTAGCCTGGCGCCGCGTTTCCCAGCCTGCAACCTCCAGTGGTGCTGGCTAGCAGCAAGAACTCACCGCGTGTAAAGTACCGGGTAGGTCCCGCCTCCTGCTCTGTACCCGCCCTGCCCGAGGTCCCGCCCCTCCGTTCGTCCCCGCCACTGTCACCTCTGGCCGGGGCCCGGCCCTACCCGAACCGCGCTGCCATTGGTGGTGGTGGCGAGGCCACTACTCCCAGCCCTCCGGGGGTGGCTTTGGCGATGAATGAAGCGCGAGTGGGCTTTGCGCGAAGGCCAGAGCGCAGGGCGCAGCGCGGCGGCCGGGTTCACGGGAAGGTGAGTGCTCTGGGACCTGGACTCGGACCGGGTTGGGGGAACAGGGTCTGCGGTGCGGCGGAACGCCTCCTTGGTATGCCAGACCTGGACCTGCTAGCGGCTGGTGTTAGCGGAGGCTAGACTGAAGCTGCGCCTGGGCGGTGCGGGGTGCGATGTCTGACGGGAAGCCGACCCCAGCGCCGGCGAGACAGCCCACGGTTCCTCTAGGGGGGGCAGGGCGGGACCAAGGAAGCCGGATGCAGAATTTACCCCTTCTCACTGCCAGCTACCCACGAGGGAAGCTGCGGGTCTGCAGAAAGCGGGGGGGGAGGGTGTTGAGCGGGCAGGCAGAGCCGCTACCTTAGAGAAAGGGGGAAGATGGGAGAGAGCTGGGGCGCAGGACTGAGTGCGGGGAGCCGTTTGGGCCGCCGGCCCGGGTTAAGAGTCGGCGAGAATGCTCAGGTGCAAGCTCCTGAGGGTCTGGTTAGGAACAGATTCACCCGCAGCGGGGGCTGTTGCTAAGTCAGGGGAAAAGATGAAGCACGAAAGTTGCTTACGAGTGGCGGGCTTTGTCTTACCGAGGACCGCGGATTCCGGGGTCCCTGAGGCCCGGCACCTTCTCGGAGCTCACGAGCGCCGCCGAACGCAGGTGTACGCCAACGAGGGTTCCGCCCGCCTTTGGCGCCTGGTTAGTAGGCTAGGCTGCAAACCCGGGAACCCGAGACAGGGCACCTCCTTCACGGGAGGCGTCAGCATCTACAGATGTACACAAGTATGAGATGGAGATACACAGTGGCATCGTGCAGCTTGCTTGGCCCCTAGGCGCCATGGCCTGAGTTTAGCGTGATTAGGCCAGCTGGCCTCTCCAATACAGGGCCTGGGGTTTTTCTGACCGGAGGAGCTGGGTCCGCGGTGGTTTATTCGTGGCGGAACCAGCTCTCTATCCCTACTTCAGGGCAGTCGTTTATCGAGTTTAGTAAACCAACTGCTGTTAGGCAGCCTGGGGCAGGTGGCTATCAGGGGAGAGAACACCTGGTGTTTAGCGGAATTATTTATAAATTGTAGCTGTGGGGACAGCAGGAAATGTTTGCTGAGCCTGGCATTTGCTGGCTAGAGAGGGCTTTGGACCAGAGCAGTCCCAGGCAGTGTTTTGAAGTCTGCTGTCACCGAGGAGCAGGCTGAGGCACCGGGAAGATGTGCACCTGAGGCCTCAGGAGAGTGACACAGAGGAAGCCGGAGGCTTGTATCCTTTCTCAGCCATTCTCAAGAAGAGAGGAAAGCCAGGACAGAGAACCAGCAGTTACCAGGACAGGACTATAACAGTGGCCGAAGGTACCTCTTGGCTGCCCATGTGCTGCAAAGAGGTGAAAGACCTAGGGTTTCTTGCTTGGGTACGTTTGCCTTGCCTGCCCGCTAGAAAGGCCAACAGGTACTGCCTGGAAAATTCTTCCTGGATGATCTAATGGAGGCTCACTTGGGTGTGGTCCCTGAAGCAGGTGCTGGACAAATTCCAACTAGAACCTTCCCCAATACTGCAGAGGGGCAGGCAAGGAGGCGGCTTGTGACTGGGCAAAGAGAGGGGCAGGGCAGGCAGGATGAAGATGTGTGAATGAGCCCAGGCAGGAGAGCTACTGATGCTCAGTAACTGCTCAGCCCGAGGCCTGAGGAGCTCTCCACAGCAGTGTGGACTCGATGTCTGCCTTACTTCCAGACACCGGAAGTCTTCTGACTGAACCTGTTTCCTAGTTAGCTTGTATCAGTTCTGTGTACTGTATCAATTGTGTCAAAGCTGTTCTGTGTGTATCCTCTCATACCATTGTGATCTCCTAAACTGGAACAGGTGGAGTTCTCAAACTTTTCCCAGTCAGCCCATTGCAGGGTGAAGCCTCAGGTGTGGAAGAGTCAGTGCTGACTCAGGTGCTCTTGGAACACCCCTGCTTCCTCTTGAGATACATTAAATGCCCTGTGAAGTACAGAGACTGGCACTTCCTTATCCCCACAACCATGGCGCAGTCCTAGTTCTCAACCACTGTAATTGGATAGGCCCTCGGGGATTGTGTCCCACCTGTCAGGTGACTGGAATTCTGCCTGACCAGTAGAGCCTGGGAAATTGCTGGTGGAGACTGGAGGAAATGGGCCAGCATTCGGGACATGGGTGTATCCTGTGGGGCTCTGCAGAGGCATCAACTGGGCCAGAGTGGTCTGGGATAGTCTTGCCCCCAAACCAGATGCTCTCAGATGGAAGGTCTCTGGTTCCCTCCTCCCCCAGCACCCCTTCTTTCCCTGTAGATAGGTAGCATGACCTCATTCTTGGTAGCATTACGAAGAATTAGAATCATCTGGGTGTAGTGGCTCACGCCTTTAATCCCAGCACTCAGGAGGCAGAGGCAGCTAGAATTCTGTGAGTTCAAGGCCAACCTGGTCTACGTAGTGAGTTCCAGGACAGCCAGAGCAACATAGGAAGACCCTGTCTTGAAAAATATAAAATCAAACAAAGAGAATTAGAGTTCTGGACCACATCTGTAAATGAGGGTAGTGCTTTCTCAAACCCTTGCCTTTTAAAAGCTACTCACTTGTGGCTCAGAAACTGGGGACCGTGGGTAGGGCGAGGCTTGTTGTCATTGTCTGGTCTTCCTGGGCACAAGCTACCAAAGCTCTGGGAGCTAAGGGCCCTCTAATATCCCCTTTCTTCTTCTTCCCCCAAGTGCTATTCAAACCCCTTTCAGATGTCCAGGCATGCCTCACATTGCCCCCTCAGACCCAAGCTACAGAGAACACTGAGGATTATCTGAGCACTGTCCTCTCCACCTCACCCATACCTACTTGGGACCGTTGAATTTTGTATTTGAGGTCCCTCAGGCCAGGACACTCTACAGGTATATTTGCACCCTAAGTGGTCACTTAGAGGCAATGGTCTAGCTATGCTAGGCTTGCCTCTTATATAGCTAGAGCTGCCTACTTCTGAACCTAAGAAGACCCTGAAAATCATGAAGGTTGTCACCTACCCCTGCCCTCTGCCCTCCGCCCAGGATGTAGAAGATCTGTGAGAGCCATGAGGTCTGCCACATGGTCCCCTATTGCAGGAACCATCACACCAACAGTGGAGCATGAGCAGGGACAAAGCAAGCTATCATGGGAAACGGAGACCTCCTTGAAGTCCAGGAATGCTGTGCCTCAGAGGTTGAGCTTACTGATCCCACTACTACAGAGCTGTTTCCCATGAGCCTTAGTGGCAGCTGGGCCCGTCTGTGTAAGAAGGCTGAGTCCTTCACCTCGGGCCACGTTGCAGGAGGGAAACTGAAGACCAGAGAAGCCCATGGCTTGCCAAAATGGGGAGCACCCTCCTGGATTGGAGGCAACCTCTACCTGGCTTGACTAGCGAGGCTTCCATTCCCCTCTGGAGCACGGTGCATGGCAGACCCCTCCTCATGCTTCTGGATCCCCAGATACAGACAGGGTGGGAGCAGAGCTACCCAGGTTGCGACAGCAGGCCTTCTGTGTGAGGCATGTCCTTCTGGTGCCAGCCCTGCTGTCCCTTACTCAAGGTCCCTGTCGACTAGTCCGTGGCAGCTTCCATGCAAAGCCGCTGGTTTCCTGTGCTTTCACCCGCGAGTGGCTACACGTGTGCAAATTGGGTTGCTTTGGGCGCTTTGGTGGCCGGCCATATGCCAGTGCCCTCATCCTGAAGAGTGAAGACACATTTCTCCTTGTCTGTAAGAGGGGATAGCTGGAGAAGTTAGGAGGCAAAGTGGAGTCCCAGGGTCCCAGGGGTAGCGGCTGACTAGGGTGTGGTGTCAGGGGGGATGTCAGGAGAGAGAGAGAGAGAGAGAGAGAGAGAGAGAGAGAGAGAGAGAGAGAGAGAGAGAGACTTGGTTTGCTGCTGGCCCCAGAGCAGTTGGGTGGGGTGAAGAGAGACTTGCCTTGTCTTCTTGCTCTCGCAGGAGCTGAGGGGTGTTCGGGTTGGGGGAAGAAGAGAAGAGAAGGGAAATGAGTCTGAAGAGGTTCTAGGATTTGGGCCCCAAAGTGTCTCCAAACAAGGATGGGATCCTGCTAGGCACCCAGCTTTCAGACTTTAAGATGTCTTAGGAACAGGCTGCAGAGACCCCAGGGAGCAGGGACCTGGTGCATCACCCCCCCCCCCCACACACACACACACTGAAATTCTTTCTTCCAAATTGAAGTGTGAACTGAGGCCTTTAGGGAGCACTCCAGCTGGGAAGTTAGTAAATTGGATGGACAGAGGAAATAAGCAAGCAGGGAGGAAGCCTGCAGCCATGCAAATCAGCCCCCTTTTCACAAATTATACTGTGGCAGGCTGCCTCTGGCCACTGACCTCTCTGGGAGACTCTGAGGAGGTGGCCACAGCTGGCTGGATTCTTTCAGAACTAAAAGACATGGTCAGCTAGATGCTGCATTTGCATCCCTGAAGGGGGGGGGGGGTACTTGTAAGGGAATCTTGGTCACCTGTGGCCTAAAATAGCCCACATACATTGCTCACGCCTGTGCACATGTCTGCCCTTCCCACAGTGCTCAGCAGCCAGCAGAGGCCCCAGGGCTCCATCATCCCAGGCTAATCATCTTGACCTAATCCCACAGGGCTGTGCTGCTGGGCCATCTGGGTGGAGCCAGCCCCCTGGGCTGAGATGCAGAACAGGGAAGGCTGGCGCCCTAGAGGGTGGACTCCTCCCCGCCTGAGCAGTGCTTCAGGCTGAGAAAGCTCCTCCGAGCCTGGTGCCAGCTTCTCCCCACCTCAAATATTGTTCTTGCCCACCACATAGCTGCTAGAAGTGGAAGTAGATGCAGGGGCTGGCACCCAGGCAGGCTCCACTCCAGTAGTCCCTCCCACTAACAGCTGTTCAGTGGTGGCGGTGGGGGTAGTCGCGTGGCTGGAGTCCCAGTGGGAAAAAGATCTCTGTCCTCAGATAGCTGTCAGAAGTATAGGGCCCAGCTGAGTGGTGTGATGGGCCTGCCTTCCATATAGATTCAGTGGGCATTTGTGTCCAGGGGACCCAGGCAGCCCACATTTGGTCATGGACACAAGGACGTTGGATGCCCTGTAAAGGCTCTTCCCTTGTCAGCAATGGATGTTTTGCCCCCCAGAGCATGGATTCTGCTGAGCTGCAGCCACACACAGCTTGTGAGGAAACTTTTAAGGGCTGCTCGGGTGTAGTGGCTGTGGGATCCTTGTCATGAGGACTGTATCCTGGGGGTGGGTCCCTGAACCCCGGTGTGTAGCAGAGCTCCCATCTATAGCAGAGCAGTGTCAGCGCCAACGGCATGGGATGGCCTCGAGCAAGGCAGAGTTCTCCAGAGGACAGCCAGTGAGAAACATGAGGGGATTTATTATTAGGAACTGACTCATGAGATTGGACACGTCCCAAGATCCTGAAGACGGTAAGCTGGTAGGGCAGGATCCCTTGGGCTCTACCTTTATACACAGCCAGGCCCTCTAGACAGTGGTGCCTGTAGACTCCGTGGTGCCTTATCACTGACATGCCTGCAGTAATGTGTGACAGATGCATGGACACATGTGGTCTAGCCAGGCTGACACTGGGGCCTGCACCAGCCATCCCAGAATCAACCTACCAGATCCGAGGAAGAAGCCTGAAAGCCAGTGTCTGGGCCATCCCTCCCTCAGCAGCACTGTCCTCCTGGCATCAGAACGACAGCTGTGGGTGTGGGCAGAGGCCCAGAGGTGGATAGGCATGCCATGAGATATTTTAATTTTATTTTATTTTGTTTTGGTTTTTTTAGAGACAGGGTTTCTCTGTGTAGCCTTGGCTGTCCTAGACTCCCTTTTGTAGACCAGGCTGGCCTCAAACTCACAGCGATCCACCAGCCTCTGCCTCCCAAGTGCTGAGATTAAAGGCGTGCGCCACCACCGCCCGGCCAAGATCTTTTTATTGGTGGTGATGGAGGGGTGTACGTTTGTGTTACTCATGTGTGTGCATATATACATGGTTTACATGTATGTGAAGGCCAGAGGACAAGCGCAGCTGCTGTAGGCACCCCCTATCTTGGTTTTTGAGAGTCTCTCATTGACTTGGCAAGCAGACTAAGCTGGCCGGCCAGTGAGCCTGAGGAAGGAATATGCCTGTCCCACCTCCTCAGTGCGGTAAGCATGAACTGTGACATCCAACTTAACAAAAGGAAACCAATGACAACAATGGAGCGTGTGTTCCAGGTCATGGAATGCAAATGCTCATGCTTGCAAGGCAAACAATTGGTGACCAACTGAGCCTTGGCCCCATTTTCAAACTTTCGTTTTTAATTATGTGGCCTTCTGTGTGTCGTGCCCACCGAGGCCAGAAAAGGGCCTTTGATCTCTTGGAGCTGGAGTCGTAGGTGGTTGCAACACACCTTTGGTGCTGGGAACATAACCCAGGTCCTCTAGAAGAGCAGGGAACCCCTTAACTGCTGAGCCATCTCTACAGCCTCACCACCCCATCTTCTGTGAGTAAGAATCTCCAGCTTAGGTTGGCCTTGAACTTGTGACCCTTCTACCTCAGTCTCCCCATACGCTGGTATTACTGGTATGTGCCACATGTCCAGTCGGCTCTGCTAACCCTACAATGGAAAGGCAGCTAACGTCAGAAAGTCACTTGGCTAATATTTACAGTAGGATTTCAGATTGCTCATTTAAGTGTAGAATGTACATAAGCCTAATTTTAGATTGTGCTTCAAATATTTGTCAGTGTTCTCAGCTCAGGTGAAACCATGGTCACGTTGGAGTACTTGAGTGGTGGCTTTCATTTTCAAGGAAGAAATCTGTTTCATTCTGCCTGGTGCTGGTCACAAAGCTGCCATCTAAGTTCCATCATACCCAGATATGTATACTTCATCTGCCTGCCACCTGGGTCGTCCCCAGCAGCTGTCCAGGCATGGGGGGAGAGAACACAGTGGGTGTGAGGCAAGCCTGTATTTAAAGCAACAAAACAAAACAAACAAACAAAAAACAGTACTCTGGTGACCTTGAGTCTTTCCCTTCTGACTCTCCCTGTGCCCAGAGAGTCTGCTGTCTGTTTCAACCCCAGGTTCTGAGGCTGATGTGCAGTATGGTAATCCTCAAGCCTTGGTCTTGCTCTGCCCTGGTCCTCTTTGTCTGGCCTCTGTCCTGGTCCACTGCAGTTTGAGAAAGTCGATGCTTGCTTTGGGACAGAGGGGGTGACTCAGGCAGTGAGGAGCTTGCTGCCCAAACATAAGGACCTGAGCCGATCCCCACTATATATGTAAAAAGACAGCCATACATAGGCATGTGGTGACACATACATATAATCTCAGAGCAAGGGAAACAGGCATGCGCGACTTGCTATGCAGCCAGCTTAGCCAAGTCAGTAAGCCCCAGGCCTCGTTAGAGACTCTGCCATAGAAAATAAGGTGGTGAGATAGCTTAGCACCTGGAGGCGCTTGACACCATTCCTGAGCTCAATCCCCGTGACCTACATGGTGGGAGGAAGAGAACCGACGCCAGCAAGTTGTCCTGTGACCGCCACATGCAATCTGTCGCACATGTGCATCCCACCCCCAATAAATAGATAAGATGTTGTAATTTTTAAAATGGAAAGGTAAAATTGACGAAGCCACCCAGTGTTGGTCTCTGGCCTCCACATGAATGTGCACACATGTGCACATAACACATATATGCACGCTACTGTGATGGCTGCATGTGTGGCTGGCTACACCGGCTGCCCAAGGAAGGTTTGAGTGTTATTACCACACCTGCCGCAGGTGCTCTCCTCTGGCACTCTTTCTCAGGCAAAGGCACCAGCTTGTAGAGGTGTTGGCTCACCGAGCAGCGCCCCAGGCAGCTGTACTCTTCACAGACTCAGAATACAACCACGGATGCCTGACCATGGGCACCAACATGTAAAAGTCAGCCTGGGTCCTGGCTGGGTGCTGGGTCACAGTGTCCGTCAGAAGATGGCTCTATTGGACTGTATGGACTCTGGGACCAGCCATGTGATTCATATCTGAATTACCACGAGCTGACCATTAAGCTTCCTCATACAGCAAAAGGCAACTCAGACAGGCAAGCCAAGCCATGGAGGATGGCATGCAGGTTAGGGCAACACAGGGTGCCTATGGGTCCCCCTCCGTGTCTCAGCTCTGTTCACTGCGTAATAGCCTCCATGTGGTAACTGTCTTGTGTCTTTACATGTGGCAGCCATACCTTTAGGGTCTGCTAGAGTCCAGCCCCTGGGATCATGCTTGGTGTGACCCACCAGCAGCAGCAGGGTTGTAGAAGACCAACAAGATGCATGAGTGAGGGGTTGGCCAATGGCCTGACCAGGTGATCCCAGTGATGGACTGAGTGAGAACTGAATGTTCGTGAAGGGATTTCAGCAGATTAGGGAACAGGTAAAGGCTTATTATTAACAAGAAATTCTATTCACAGAATAGACCCAGAGACACGACACTCTACTGCATCTCACCTGCTGTGTTGCCAAAGCCCTTCTCACGAGACTGGAGATGCCTCAGCACTCAATGGGGGACAAGCACCTCCTCTCCCTCCCGAAGCTCCTCTTCGCCAGCTCGTCCTCCACCACAGACAGCGGGTGTGACACTCCCCCCAGCAGCAGAGCATCACCAGCCTCCCTGCGTGCTGCCCACACCCCCCTGGGCTCCTCCAGCCAACCCCTGTTTGAGCCCCAGGTTGAGGATCGGAGGAGTCAGACAGCCCATGAGGTGCAGTACGTGTCTGCAGGGCCACAGGACACACTATGCGGCTGGCAAGGCTTCACTCCCAAGTGTCTGCAGGTCTTCAACACCCCCAAAGGCTTCCTCTTCTTCCTATGTGCAGCCTCCTTCCTTCAGGGCATGATAGTGAACGGCTTTATCAATACTGTCATCACCTCCATTGAGCGCCGCTTCGACCTGCACAGCTACCAGAGTGGGCTCATCGCCAGCTCCTACGACATCGCTGCCTGCCTCTGCCTCACCTTTGTCAGCTACTTTGGGGGCAATGGGCACAAGCCGCGCTGGCTGGGCTGGGGCGTGCTTGTCCTGGGGATCGGTTCCCTGGTATTTGCACTGCCCCATTTCACCGCTGGCCACTATGAGGTAGAGACGGACGAGGGGGTGAGGACAGGGGCATGCCTGACCAACGGCAGTCACGTGGAGTGTAAGGACAGTCCCTCAGGCCTGTCCAGCTACCGGCTGATCTTCATGCTGGGCCAGCTCCTGCATGGCGTGGGTGCCACACCCCTCTACACACTGGGGGTCACTTACCTGGATGAGAATGTGAAGTCAAGTTATTCACCCATCTATATCGGTGAGTGAGCAGTCGGGATGGGTAGACAGAAGGGACATGGAATAAAGCTGGTGACATGGAATAAAGCTGATGCCTTCTGGGAGCCTGGCTAGGTGATCTTATGTCCCTCCCATGGTCACATGACCCACGTGCCCCTAACTTGAAGTGGCACGGCCATCAGGGGTTCTACCAAAAGACGAGAGTGGATGCCAGCTTTTCTAAGAAATCCCATAGCGGCTTCAGGCTAGAAATCTCAGTACAGCCCCACAATAGGTGAGGCCTGTTCATGCGGCTGGGGTGGGGGGTGGCCCCCAAGTCCTCAGGCAGGAGGACTAGGGCGGGCTTAGCTGGCATCAAGTCTCTGTATAGTTTGGAAGGAATCCCGTACAAAGGTTAAGTGGGGAGAAGGAGTACAGCCTGGCTCCTTGTGTGCCCTGTGTGTACGATGCCTGGCCTCCCTCACCAGGTGAGGAGTAAGTGGAATGAATTCAGGCAGGCTGACTTTGAGGTCAAGCCATGGCCTGTGGCCTTCTAGGCAGCTGCCTGCTGCTGAGTTTGCTGTCTGCCCAGGTGGCCTTAGGTTTCACACCGCCTCAGCTAACCTTGGTGGGGGGCGGGGCAGCAGGGAGTCTAGCAGTGGGTTCAGGCCCCACTCTCTCCCTCCAGTGGCCTTCACCTTCGGCTTTGCCCACTTGTGCCTGCTTTCCCGTGTTCCTCTCTGCTTTCCCGTGTTCCTCTCTGCTTTCCCATGTTCCTCTCTGCTTTCATGTGAGTGAAAATGATACCCGGAGTGCACTGAGGGAGATACTTTAAAAGTTGGTGTGACTGGACGTCAGGCCCAGTTGCAGGCTACACAGACGTACTCTGGCCTCACGGGAACAGTGGGGTTACAGGCACAGGAGCATTGGGGGTGGCATCTCCCAGGAGAGCCCACCGCATGGCACCTGACGTCTGCACACTGTGTTTGCCTTCTAGCCATCTTTTACACGGCAGCCATCCTTGGGCCTGCGGCCGGCTACCTGATCGGAGGAACCATGCTAAATATTTACACAGAAGTGAGCCGACGGTGAGTAGCTGGGTGCAGTCACCTTCCTGCCTCAGTACCGCCTCCCCGACCTGGGATGTTGTGGGCCTCAAGGATAGTCTGATGCACAACGTCGCTGGAGCAGGGAAAACCTGGCTAACCTGGGCTACAAGGACTGGGAATACGCAGAGACTCGAGGTCTGTGGGTGGCTTCGAGGGCATAGACCGGGAAAGGCAGGAGGTGGGGGGAGGGACATGTAGATTCAAGTTCCCAAGATTCTGAAGCCCTGGCCACGCATCTTCAAAGCTCCTCTCTTGAAGTGACAGGAGGCACGTCCGTGACTCTAGTGTGTGTGATACTAATTTTTGCAAATGTAGACAGGGACGGTGAGGAGTAAGACAGATGGAGGGAGATAGAGCTGGGAGACTGGGGTGGCCCCTTGCTGACTACTGCCCAGCAAGGCTATGCAGATGCCCTTGCCCTGTGTCCTACCACGGACCGATGGCTGAATTTTCCTGGTGGCTGTGCTGGGTCTTGGGCACCGCCCCACCTTGGGACTCTCTCTGCAGATGGCGCCGGCGAGGTTTCTAGTGCTCTGCCCTCTCACTTGCCGCCTCTAGCCCTGGGTTGATACTATGGGGTCAAGGGTGCGTGTTCTATGCAGAGCCTGAGGTAGGTCAAGGCTCATGTCCCCGGGTCTGGATGTGTTGTGCTGCTTGGGCTCTGGGTTCCGAGTTAATCTGCTCAAGGGGGTGGGAGCATGCTGCAGGCCCAGGGGCAGCTTCCAGAGCTGAGGGCGCACACGCGCTATCGTCCTGGCATTGCTGCCTTGAGTCCTTCCTCCATCCCTTGCTTCCTCTGAACCCTCTTCTTCCTGTCACCCCATTGCTCCCTCCCTATGACTCCCTGCTCGATTTGAGAACCCTCTCCCTGCTCCTGTGCAGATGGCAGTCGGATGCCTAATGGTCCCTGTGCAAGTAGCTCAGTGAACTCCAGCTGAGCCCTCTGTCCCCTGAGCTCTGTGGCCCTGAGGATGCCAGCTGGTGTGGGGAAGGGATACCAGCTGTTACGTGAAGCTCCTGTCCCTAGGGGCCTTGCCCCCAAGCTCTCAGCCTGAGGCAGCATCCCTGGGTCCGGCAGTTGGGGTCTGAGTGAAGAGCTGCCCTCTCAGGGAATGGCCTCATTGGAGGGCTTCTCCAGCCTGAGGGAGAAGTGAACACATGGCTGTGGCCCCAAGGGCCTCTGATGCCCTCTGCGCAGACACACCCGAGGGGGAAATGAGTGGGCCACCCCATGTAGGTGCTGAGGAGAGCAGGGCAGCTAATCAGCAATCCAAGGACCCTGTTTCTCCCAATAGGACGGAGCTGACCACTGACAGCCCGCTGTGGGTTGGCGCCTGGTGGATTGGCTTCCTGGGAGCTGGGATTGCTGCCTTCTTCATCGCCATCCCCATCCTCGGCTATCCCCGGCAGCTACCAGGTGGGTTCCCTGCCCTGGCACGGAGGTCCCCGTCCAGGAGGCAGGGTATATCCTTTGCTGTCCTACGCCCCCCTTCCCTGTCACTTCAACTAATGGGAAGTCTTTGATCTCAGTCTTCCCACTACGTGGGAAGCAAAGCTGAGCCAGCCAGTCTGTTATCCCCTCCCGTGTGTCTGCCAGAAGCGACCCCTTCACCTCCATTCCTGTTGCGCCCATGCCCACGTGGCCTTGGGCTCTCAGAGCTGCAATTATGTCACACAACTCCACCTTCTCGGGCCACACCCTCAGGCCTGAGTGTCAGCATACCACACTCCCAGGTCCTGAGGGGTGGCGGGGTTGGGGTGGGAGGCAGCCTCCATGGAGTGTGTGAGGCCCTCTGGAAGCTGTAGCGATTTCCTGACCGTTTTCCTCCAGGCTCCCAGCGCTATGTCATTATGAGAGCAGCTGAAAAAGAGCAGCTGAAAGGCCACAGCCACGGAGCAGCAAGCAACCCAGCTTTCGGCAAGACTGTCAGAGACCTGCCCCTGTAAGGAGTGTGTTGTGTGTGCACACGCATGTGTGTGCGTGTGCATGTGTGTGCGTGTGCATGTATGAGAGTGTGTGTGCATGTGTATGTGTGCGTGTATGCATATGTGTATGTGTGTTGTGTATCATGGGTCCCACAGTGGGCCAGTGCACCCCCATACCATCTACAGCCCCTTAATCCCCCTGCTTTTGACCCACCAAGCACCATCAGAAGCTCCTGGCTAAAGCCACAGGCCCTGGTTGAGGCCAGAAGCATCCTGGGAGGCTCCACAGAGTGAATGTCTTCCCAGTGTACCTGCAGGCCCCGGGCCCCTCCCCAGAGAGCCCCTCAGCCAGTGTAGACCACTCTTGTATTTTCACTGGCCGTCACTGCATTTGCTATTAGAAGCTTCAAGGAGATGTGATTCTGGGCCACGCACAGGACAGAGAACCCACAGGAGCAGAGGCCTCTTCCAGCTCTTGCCTCCCCCACTGACCACTCTCCTCCTCTAGGGTGGTCCTTTGCTATGCTAACCAACTTCACTCCATCCCCTCTTTGTCTGTCTGTCTGTCTGTCTGTCTGTCTGTCTGTCTGTCTGTCTGTCCTGGCTTTAAGACCCCAGCAGCTCAGAGACTGTCCCTTGATTCAGAAGGACAGCAGAGCCAGGGTAGACTATAGAAATCTCAATTTTGTAAGGAAGAGCTCCTAGAATCCCTGGTACCCACGGACTGTCTCTTCCTTACGAAACTGAGATTTCCATAGACCCAGGCAAGGCAGCCCTTAGGATGCATTCAGCCCCATCACATGTCCTGATCTTATGAATGGCGGCACCTAACTGACTACTTGGGAGTGGAGGACTGACTTTGCTGGGGTGAAGTTCCACGGTCTGTCCTAACACAGAGAGGGGAGGGCGGCTCCCACAGAGCCCAGAAAAAAGTGAGGCTGGTGAAGATGGAGATGCAAGATCTCACTGGCTTTGCATCTCACTGCTGCTCACCTAGGAGAGCTGGGAGCTGCCTACCTAATAGGCTGAGCCCCAGGCAGGACCGAACTGGCTGAGGACCTACTGGCCATGGTCTTGTAATTGGTCTTTCCTCAACCCAAGAGCAGAGCTGTCTGGTGTTAAGCCATCTGGGGCAGCACAGTATGGCTAGCATGAGCTTTGCCCAGCTGGGGGAACCTGGGCCTTTACATTCATGAAAAGTCATGACCACTTCTCAGTGTAAACTCAAGAATCTCAGCCAACCAGCCTGCAGTGGGATTAGACACCATGTGTAACATGTGCCACATGGCAGCGCCACAACTTCAGCCTGAAGCCAGGCAGGTCTAGGAATATCTTAGGAATGGACCAGCCCATGCATGGCTATCGCACACCAGATATATCCGCAGAGCCTGCAGGGGAGGGGCTGTGAGAGCTCAGCACTCTGACCCTAGAGGTCCTTGTTGGGGTCAGCGTCCCTTCACACTTGCTTTCCTTTGTCAGAACATGAAGCTGAGTGATTGACTGGAAAGACTTTTCAACCCTCAAGTTTAGAAGTAAACTGTAAAAGAATTGAGTGTGCCCTACCTGAGAGGGGTCCTGTGGTGTCTCACCGGGGCCAGTCTGACTACTCAGTACTCTAGTCAATGTCTAGGAAGCAGTGGGTTCTCACCAGTGTGTGCTCCCTCATGGACCTGCTGATCATGGGGTTGTAAGCTAATCCTGGCTTCTCTTCAGAGCGTAGTGTGTTTTGGCCCATATCCTCCCCCATTCAGAGTGTGAAGCTGTGTGGGGCTGCTTTGGCTGATCCTCAGGAATACCATCTCCTAGGTCTAGATTTGTCAAAGAGAGGGATTTTCATGGGGGCAGTAATGTCTGGTGGCCATTCACACAGAAGGCAGGGAACAGGCACCAGCTCACCAAGCCTCACTAAGCTAAAGTTGCAGGTTGGACACAGCATGTAAGCAGTGGTATTCACACCACCCCCTAAGAACCAATGGACACAGCATGTAAGCAGTGGTATTCACACCACCCCCTAAGAACCAATGGACACAGCATGTAAGCAGTGCTGTTCACACCACTCCCTAAGAACCAATTGTCTTCGCATACTTCTAGAAGCAGCTTTAGTATGCAGAGGCCAGTGTAGCTTGTACCATGAACTGACTTCAAGGAACGCCATGGCTCTGTCTGACCTCTGACTAAGGTGTGTGACCCTTGGGCACAATGACCGGCTCTGTTCCCTAGAGGTTTCTAGCTCAGGCTCTGCTCCTGAGGGCTCTGTGAGATCCCAAGTTCAACCCCGCAGTCAGCACACAGCTCCCACAGCCTGGCTTCCGGCTAGCAGGTAGGCGGTGCCTTCAGTCAGACTCCCACATGGCAGGGGTCTGTGCTACACTGGCCTGTGGCCCTGGGAAGGCAAGTCAGTCAGCATCTCACCCTGTGGCTGAGGGCGTGGCTGATGGCTTTTACATCCCAGACAGGATGGCAGGTGGAGGGACAGAGCCAGATGAAGCAGTGGGGATGGCAGTGCTGGGGCCTCCAGGCCAAAGTCACCTTGGGATTAGCAGGCTGTATCTGATTACCAATCCTATTATCACCCCCACAGCCACTGTCCCCTAAGTACAGGCCAAGAGAAGGGGAGCTTGACAAACCGCCTCAGCACTCCTTGAAGGCCCCTGTTTCCAAACCCAGAAGATGCCTGCACTTTACCCCATGGCTTGTGGCTGGACGCCTGTACCTCTCTAGGTGACCCCTATCCCCTTGGTAGCCCCCTTTCCTAGGTCTGTCCAGCGCTGAACTTGGTGGTTACCATCTCACTAGCCCTTGCTCAGACCCTCTCTGATAGTTTGTTACAGTGGCTGCCAGAGGTGATTGCTATCTTCATCCGTTCAGGGTCTGTCCATGTCCCCACAATGAAACTGGAAATCAGCCACAGCAGAGACCCAGTCTCTGTAACTGGCTTTAGTAGCATTGCAGACAGGCATCCCAAAGACTTACAGGAGGGCCGTTGATTCACTACCCGCCAAGCCCAGCCTTTCGCCCCCTCCTGATGTCTCTGGGATAGATGTGGGGACCACTTCATTGTCTCAAAACCACGGACCTTTGTATGTGGATAGCCTCAGGCATGGTTGGCTCCTTGCATGCAACATCTGGCCCATGGTGACCCTCTGTCTTTTTCTGGTCTCTATTCCTCTTTCGCCCAGCTCCATCTGGCTCCTCCTACGGAATCCCACATTCATCCTGCTCTGCCTGGCAGGGGCTACAGAAGCCACACTCATCGCTGGCATGTCCACATTCGGTCCCAAGTTCTTCGAGGCCCAGTTCAGCTTGAGTGCCTCAGAGGCTGCCACTCTGTTTGGTAAGGAGACCCTGAGCACCGGAGTCAACCTCCAAGTAGACAGTTCTCCAAGAGGGGGGCAAGGTTGACTCCTGTGTGCAAGCCACTTTACCTGCCACTCATTAACACAAAGAGTTTGGGCCTGGCTGTCTCTATGAGCCACGGCCATGCAGCTAGTGCCCCCAGAGTCTTAGGGGATCTAAGTTTAAGTCCTTGTACCTGCCTGACAGAACTCTATGGGAGGCCGGCCTTGCAGGGGTGGGGTAGAGGGAGACCATCTAGAACCCTTACTCTAGCAGCCCGTGGCCTCCCTATGCTGAGGGCAGGGCCACAGCCTTGTTGAGCACACTGCTGGCTGGAGATGCCCTATGCACTGGTTAGTGATGGGCCCGGCCTAGGGTATTGACCAGTGTGAACAGAAGCCCTCAGGTGCAGCCCACCCTGCGGGTCTCACTGTCTGGGTAGAAAGAGTGAGTTCATATTGGTGACTCCACTCTCCCTAGACATGACCTTACCTGGCCCAGACGCCCACACCTGTGGCTCCCTCCTATTCTTAGAACTTTCTTGTGCTGACACCCCCACTCCATGTATACCCACAATACACCCGAGTCACTGAGCTCTGGGCTTCCAGGGACTCTGTGTGGCCTGAGGAAACTCCCCCCGCCCACTCCCACAGCTACCCTGCCCGAGCACCCACGGGCAGGAATTATTCTCCCTATTCCTCAGTGTCCACACTAGTCGTGCAGAAATGACAGGACCAGGGTTTCAGGTCCCTCACTGAGTCCCTTCCTCAGGATATCTGGTGGTGCCAGCAGGCGGTGGTGGCACACTCCTGGGTGGCTTCCTGGTGAACAGGCTCAAGCTCCGTGGCTCTGGGATCATCAGGTTCTGTCTGTTCTGCACTCTGACCAGCCTCTTGGCCTTCTTCGTCTTCCTCATACACTGCCCCAACGTGCCCATGGCAGGCGTGACAACTGGCTATGTCGGGAGGTGAGTCTGGTGGAGGCCCCACACCTCTGGGCTCTGCACCCCTGAGGAGGGCTGGCACCCGGCGGGGAGGTGTGGGTCACAGCCACACGTGGGCAGGGAAGCATGCGAACCCCTGAGCCCTGCTGACACACCATTCTATGCCTTACTTCTGCAGCCTCCTGCCTGAGGGCCACCTGGACCTGAAGGCGGCTTGCAACGCCATGTACTGTTGCAGCCCAGAGCACTACATTCCGCTGTGTGGCTCAGATGGCACCATGTACTACTCTCCCTGCTACGCAGGCTGCCCTGCGGGTGCTGGGACAGGCCTCGGCAGCCAGAAGGTGAGTGTGGTCGCTGCCCGCTGCCCTGGTCTGGCTGGGGACCCGGGAAGCCTCCGCCTTTGTGTGATCAGCGCTGTTGTTGGGCTCCCCAGGTATACCGAGGCTGTAGCTGTGTCCTTGAGAAGGTATCCTCTGGCTTGGGCAATGCTACCACAGGGAAGTGCACTTCCACCTGTCAGAGAAAGCCCCTCCTTCTGGTTCTGGTGTTCATTGTAATTATCTTTACATTCCTCAGCAGCATTCCTGCTCTAACTGCTACTCTACGGTAAGAAGCTCTCACCTCGGTTTCTCTTGCAGTACCAGCAGGTGGCGCTCTACGGATGCTGCTGGGCCCCGGGGGGTAGCCGCAGGTCCAGGAACTGGACTTTGCACTATAGTGGCATCGGGAGTTGAATGTCTCCGGTCCCCAGCGAGGTGCTTGGCACCTAGGGAGGTGGTGATGTGGCCTGGAACTTGGCCAGAACTCTTGCTGGTGTAGGGGTGTGAGGTCCACAGCCAACCTTCCACGGGCTCTGACGTCACAATTCTCATTGCAGGTGTGTCTGTGATCGGCAAAGGTCCTTTGCCCTGGGGATCCAGTGGATCGTCGTGAGAACACTAGGTACTGTGTAGGGTGATGAAGCCGTGTATGGTTGTGCAGTGTATTCATGCATCAGGAACCTAGAGGGGTCCTGGCACTGGGAAGGGCCTTTTCCCTAACTGCCCACTAGAGGGACCCATTGTCATATTTTTACCCAATAGGATTCTTTTCCTCAACACAAAAAGGCCCTCTTGAGAAACCATGGCACTCCTTGCCCAGTGCCAATCAATTCTTAAGTCCCCTTTTTGCCCCTGAGAACACAAATGGACAGTGTGTCCTTGCCAAGGTCTTTCCTTATGATACACTCTTTTTTCCCCTATCACGGTACTAAATGGACTCTCTCCTTTGGCAGGAAGTATTCCAGGGCCCATTGCCTTTGGCTGGGTGATTGACAAGGCCTGCCTGCTGTGGCAGAGCCAGTGTGGCCACCAGGGCTCCTGCTTTGTCTACCAGAATGCAGCCATGAGTCGGTACATGCTCATTGCTGGCCTCATTTTCAAGGTGAGACGGTCTTCTGGAGTCTGCTTCCACTTCCGCCTGCCCCTGCCCCACTGTCTTTCTCCACCCACTGTTTTCCCCAACCATCCTACCTCGACCCCCTCCTTTGTTTTATATAAAGGCACAGCCATGGGGTTAGGGCCACCTGAATCCGGGAGGCCTTATCTTGAGAGGTCCTCACCCCCAGAGAGGCTGTGTTATTTGTTCACGGTTTCTAAGAACAGGGGTGGCACATGTCTTTAAGGGGGACCCTGTCCAGCCCATGCCTGGTTCTTCCACCTTGCCTTGCCCCCTACTTTTAACCAAATGGTAGTTTACCTTCTCTAACTGAAGAACTGGGGTCCCCTAAGGGACTAATCAAGCAGGAAGGACTTGTCTTAGTTCCTGAAAGAGGAGGGCAGGGTCCCCAGGCTGGTGAGGGCCAACCTCTCCTCTTGTCTTCCCAGGTGTTGGGCTTCCTCTTCTTTGTCGCCGCCTACTTTCTGTACAAGTCCCCTTCAGTGTCCTCAGATGGCCTGGAGGCCTCCCTGCCCAGCCAGTCCTCAGCCTCTGACAGTCCCACAGAACAGCTCCAGAGCAATGTCTGACATCACCGCACCCCTCCCCCCACTTCCTGAGGACTCTTCCTGGAAACCCTGACCTCCTCATAGGGTGGCAACCCTGAGCAGAGGACCTCACACTGCATTCTGGAGTCTCTTGCTGCTCCACGCTGTGACTAAGCAGCTTCGGAGTCACTAAGGAGGAAGAGGAAGGAGTGTGTCATATATGAACCAGACACATTCCCCAAGCCCTGGAGCCTTTAGGCGGTCACTGCATTTCATAGACCATCACCTGGTCCCGAGTTCCTGTGTCTACTGAAAAGTCCCATGCAGGGTGGCAGTGCCCTGGGTGGCGTGATCCTGTGGAGCCAGATATTTGGTGTTTTGCTTGAATCTGCTTTTACTGCCTGTCCTGGAAGCCTGGTGGCCTCTGTGCTGGGCGGGAGCGACTTGAATCATTATGTCTGGACATACATCTTGCACTGAATGGCGTTTATGGAATCAATTTTGTACCTGATCGTGTGACTTGTGTCCAAGCAAACTGCAGTGAGGGTGTCATCCCATTTGAGGTGCCACACAGGTTGCATGGACAATGCATTTCTATGTTTTTGGTTAAGAGTGTATACATAATATATTTTAATATTTAAAGCAATAATCCTTGTGTGAGGTTTTATTTCTATGAGTCTATGATTTGGCAGGTCTGTCTGACCACCTTGGGTGTGGGTTTCCATAGCAATAGGCTGTCCCAGGCATTTGCTGGGCCCACAATACTCCCAGGGAGCATCCCCACTGCCTCTGTGACCAGAAGCAGGGTAACAATGGGGCAAGTTGACAGGCTGTAGCCCAGACCTCTGGACCTCCCCCACCTCCTGAATTACTCAGGCCCCATCTGTGAACTTCGGGATTAGAAATGGGGTGGCCAGATGCTGCCGTCCGTAGGGTATGATGTGTGCGTGGGTGTATGATCACATGTACTCTGCAGATACAAGTGTATACAACACACACACACACACACACACACACACACACACGAGGCATGCATGCAGGCAGAGATGGCCTCCTCCGCTGGCAACCGAGCTCCAGAGGAATGAAGAATGAATGGCCTCTTCATACCTATCTCATGGCCAAGCCCTTCCCATCTGTTGAGAAAATGCCACTTACTGTGTGTTGAGGGGGCAGCTAGATGGGAGGTGCATATGTAAATTCATGTGTGCCAGGGTGTGGAAGGAATGTGACTGGGCTCCAGGTAAAAGCAGTTTTGAGTGGCTTGACCCCATTGAGACACCACTGATACCACACTGAGAGAAACATCTGTGACAGACTGAGAGGAGCCATGGTTAGGGGGGGGCGGGGCGAGATTAAGGACAAGGACCTGAACTCCGACTGGGCTATTGTATTGCAAAACCACCATCGATGGGAGGAGGGACCTGGATGAATGGTTCCTGCCCAATGGCCAGTTGGGGGGGGCGCAGGGGAGGGAGAAGGAGCAGGGGAGGAGAAGGCAAGAGTTCAGACTATGGCTTGCTTCTGTTGGGTAAAGGATCTGCTACGAGCATGCCTGGAGAATTACACCAAGGGATTCGCCCCGCAGAACTGATACCCAGAAGGTTTCATTCTTGTTCTCCTCAACCTCCTGTTTAGGATAGTCGGGTTGTAGGAAGATACCTTTGTTTGATAAAGTCTAATTGTTAAGGAGCCAGAGCCAACAAGTGGCACCCAGCATGGGGCATGGTAGGGTCTGTAACTTCTAATGGTATGAGGGAAGATTCAGATTTCAAAGATAAAGAAATACTGTTTCTGTGTATCAGCAAAATCACAACTGCTGTTGTAAAACTCTTTCCTGCTTTATACTTAGAATTTTCTGTTTTTTTCTTTGTCCTTTTATTGTATTTCACTCTTAGAAGGATTAGGAAAAAAAAAAAGGCTGATAAGATAGGAAAACTGAAAGTGTCCATAAATTCTATTATTTTGGAAAGAATTGTAGACCTGACTGAACAGATAGGGAAAATGCAGAAAGAAAATGAAGTACTGGGAAAGTAAATAGCATCTTTGGTGAAAAAAAAAAGGGGGGAGGAGGGGGTGAAGAAAGACAGAAACTAGAGGAACAGAAAAGCAAACAAACAAAAGGGTTTTTGGAGGAAAATGTTCCAATAGAGGAAGCCTCCAGAGCCACACAGGAGGATGAAGGAAAACAGAGACTAGAAGAACAGGGAAGTAGACAAACAAAAAGGTCTCTGGAGAAAAATGTTCCAATGGAGGGACCCTCCAGAGTCACTCAGACACCTTCAGCCTTTCCAGTTACTAAAAGACACACACGCCCGGTCAAAATGGTGCTGCATGTTATGATGAAATGGCATGGCATCCAATAGACATGTTGGACTTATAACATTTTAAGGAATCTATCGTCAGATATGGTATGCACTCAACTTTCATTAAACAAATGTTAAATAACTGGGCTATGCAGCATAGATTTATTCCCCAAGATTGGGATTTGCCCCGTGGAACTGACACCCAAACGGTTTCATTCTTGTTCTCCTTAACCTCTTTTCCCTCCTGTTTAGAATAGTTAGGTTGTAAGGAACATACCTTTGTTTGATAAATTCATAATAAAGTCTAATTGTTACAGAACTAGAGCCAACACCAGGCTCAGAGGACAACAAATTCTGCAAGCACCATCCACCTTATTTTTTGAGACAAGGCCAGGAACTCACAAAGTAGACTAGGCTGTCTGGCCAAGGGCTCTGCCTGTCTCTGTTTTGCTAGCACCAGGATTGTGAGTGCTGTCATGTCTGGCTCCTCACATGACTGCTGTGGATCAGCTTCGTGCTCCCACAGTGTCTCACTAGCAGAGCTGTCTCCCTCATTTCAGAAGGCTAGCACCTCTTCTGACCAAGGCCACTCAACTTCTTATCACACATAGATATACAGGTCACAACACCTAAGGGCCAGAGCCTAGGCTTTCTCAGAGTTTCTGTCTAGGGAGGTGATGGGTCATTCAAGAAGACACAAGGCACAAAGCTACCACACACAAAGAGCCACGAAGTCACACAGACACAGACACATAGACACACACACAGACATAGACACAGACACAGGCACACACACACACACAGAGGCGGGGGAGCAAGCTCCTCCCTGCCCCCCTGCACTGGCACTCCAACTTAATCTGCACAGCCATCAGCATTCTAGCAGGATTATGGGTAATGAGGACAGGGAGATTCTTTGTGGAGGCAGATGCCCAGGTGAGCCGACTTGACCTTCCTTCCTGGAACCTGATGGCTCCCACCACCTGAGCAGTGAAATGCTCTCTAACCGAAGCCTTGTCCTTATATCAGCTTCTGCGGTGGGTTCAGATGCTTGCCTGGTACCCATGCTGGGGTCTGAACACTGCTCCTCACCATACCTTATACCGGACAACCCCTACGTGCCCTACCAAGGAGCTGACCAAGTCCACAGCAGCCTGATCTGACTGTATCCCTCGGGCACCTTGGTATCTTCTGTGCATTTTTAGCGGAGACACTGATGTTCAGTTGACCTTCACCTAGAGAAGGAGAAGAGACATTACAGAAATTCCCTCAGATGTACAAGTGGGCTTTCCATGAAACACAAACCGAGCTGTTCACTCCTTGGGGATTTTCAGGTTAACTGGGTGTGTTTGTATCTGCTATGATTGGCCACCCTCAATGTGGGCACCCAGGCAGAGTGGCCTCAACTTAGAAAAGGTTCCTTCTGAGGCCACCAGGGAGTGGATAAGTACACCTGAGAAAGGAGTCAAGAATCACCAATCCAGGGTCAGAAGCCAGGTCCCACCAGTACTTTCCCAAGTGTCCCCAAGATACCAGGACCTGAAGCCATTCCCTCTCTTTGTCCCTCATGGTTTCTTCTCAAAGACATGGCCCCAGGATCTAGACCATCAGGGCACCAAGGCCTCAGGGACTTGGCTTTCAGTGGTTCAGGCTATGCAAAGCTACACGCTGCTGGCATTCAGAGAGCATCTGTGGAATCCATGTCGCATGTTACCAATGAAGGTGCTCATGTGCCCTACCCTGCTAGTTACATCCGCAAGGGAAGAAACTCACATACCAGGACAGAAACTGCATGGCCCTGATGGGAGAGGCAGCTTTGAAGATAAACTGTTTTTGCTTTCAGAGGGTTCTGAGCATCCTCAGACTTCCCTGGTGTCCTCAAAACTCCTACAGTCAAGATACCCCCATAATCAGAGAGGCATTGGGATGACAACATCTTGACTTACCAAAGCAAAGACACAAAGAGTAGGTGAGAAGCACCCATATCACTCCAACTACAAGTGGGCTAAGCTGAGCGGATGTCAGAAAGGGCCACCCTATGGGGGCAGTGGCTTCCTGGACTTGGCCTCTCTTGTGTTGGCAAGGTTGGAGGCTCATTTCTGGCAGCAGATCTTCCCAGGAGACCAGTGTCATGCCCATGACTGGGTTTTCAAAGCTGTGGTGTCCGGCTGGCTTTTCTCTGGTGTTCACACACATTGTGGCAGAGAAGCTGTGGGATTACAGTCCTGCTGAGTGGCACAGGGATGTGGTACAGGGATGTGGCACAGGGATGTGGCACAGGCATGTGGTACAGGGATGTGGTACAGGGATGTGGCACAGGCATGTGGTACAGGGATGTGGTACAGGGATGTGGCACAGGGATGTGGCACAGGCATGTGGTACAGGGATGTGGCACAGGGATGTGGTACAGGGATGTGGCACAGGGATGTGGCACAGGGATGTGGTAGAAGGCAGCAGCTGTCTAGTCCACACCTGGCTAGCCATCCTTAGGGTCAGCGAGTGAGGGCCACAGTAACCAGGCTGCCTGTGGGAAAAACACAACTCGTGGACTAGGTGGCACTGTGGATTTTCCTCTTGTTTTTCTGGGAAGAGAAAGCCTGGTAGCTGTGACAGCGAGGTATACTAAGCACTGAAGAATGCTTCTGGCTCATGGTCCAGAGCTCTTTTCAAGTTCCAAATGCCAGCAAAGGGTCAATGGCTGTTGGTCCATACTCCTTTTATTCTTATATTCAGTTAAGAAAAATAATCAAGCAATTGCAGAATTGCTTTAGGCCTCAGACGACAGCCCCCCCTTTCCTGGTCAGCAGACATCTGATGGGGTAACTGTCTCTTTAGCTCATAGCTCCCTTGATGGAAAGGAAGGGGTCCCATGCCTCCACAGGGGCTGTATACAAGGAGAGCTGCATGCCAGGGGATTGCACACCTGGGAACTGCATACCAGAAGGCCACAGGCCTGCCTGTTCACACTACAACCTAGGCTGTCAGGCCTGCTGTGTCCCAGTCTCTTTCAGGCAGGCTGTTCTGGACAGAACACTCCCCAACCTATGTCAAATGGCAATCTAACATCCCAGCATCCTGCGTCTTCCTCGAATTGGTCCCGGCTCCCAGAGAACAAAGCCCTCTGTGCCCCATGCCAACCCAGTGGAGACCAAGGGCATCTGTTAGGCATCATCTTCCTGTTCTTGAACTGGCCAGTGTCTGCTCCTTCAGCAGAGGCCTGGCACGGAACACATCACTTATGGGGTAGATGAGCCTGCGCTCACCCACAAGACTCTGCTCCATAGAGCTGGAAACGTGCATATCACCTCGCTGAGGTTCTGCTCATACGCATGTCCTAAAACAAAACAAAACAAAACAACAAAACCTATCCCATGGTGCCCAGGTCCTTGGAGAAGCACTGACTCCCAGAAATCTCTGAGCACGTACAGCAAAGGCCAAGATGATTTAAGAGGGACAGGAGAGTGCAAGACCTCAGCCCTCTCCTAGAACCACCACAGCCCACCACCTTGTCTCTGGCCCTGCAGCATCTACCAGGGAGGAGTGGACAAGACCCCTCCCTGAAGCAGCTTATGACATGGGTATGATCTGAGAGACCCTCAGAGGCCCACTGTGACTGCTGGAAGGGGCTCAGGTCACTGGTGGCATCAGGCTGTGCTCCAGTAACCGGGTGTGGTTTTGCAAAAGGTTGCCTCAAAGGAAGCAAGCCCCATGCTCCGGACGGCTCCGCTTCCTGGAGGAGTCACCCGTGTAGCCACTTGCTCGAACCCATGCGCCTCTCATTCCCAACGGCTGCCCGTGGTGAGAGCTTCATCAGAACCTGAACCGCCAGACTTCGTTACAGCGATGGACAGACTTCTGGTTCCAAACTAGAAAGGGAGCACAGAAGGGCCCGGTTATGGCCGAAGCAACCGCCTTATGCAAACCTAGAAGATGGGGTGTTCTGCTGGTGGTGAGCATCCACGCCCAAGTGACACAACAGAGTTGGACATGATGGGCTGAGAACTCCCGGGAACCCTAGCCAGATAGTAAAGGCTCAGAACATCTAAACAAGCTAATGCGAATATCACTCAGCCAGCGCCGGCTCTGCAGTCTAAGCCAGGCCTGCTGTGGCTAAGCCCCTGAGGAGGCCATCTGTTGAGAGGAACCTGACCTAGGCAGAGGGTTGGGGAAGAGGCAGATATTGCAGGCGCTCCAAGCAATGGAGAAGGAAGGTGCTGCTCAGAGTGAGGAACACCTGCGGAAGGGAAGGGAGGCTGCCTGATGATCAGGCGACTCTCGAGGCTGTGAAAATAAGTTCAGCTGAGCAGCTTTCTGGTCCCACCTCCACGGCAGGGAGTGCATGGGAGGCGAACAGCGTTCTACCACCTAGAGGAGGCTGTCTAAGAAATCAGGCCGTGCTTGGCCCTTGCTGAGGTGACCACCCATGGTCAGGAATGCAGAGGAACTGTTGGTAAGCAGGAGCTGGCCACCCCACCAGTCTCACACGCAGATCTAAGGACATGCAATGTCACCCGAAGACCACTAGGTGGCACTTTGTGGGTAGAAGCTGAAAGTCCACGGGCCCCAAAGGTCATGTACGAATCAGGCAGGAGAGGATTTAAGGCCCCAGGAGCTCTCTGTGCATGTTCTGCGAGGACCCTAGATGAGCAGAGGGCAACCACACGAGATGATCATTTGTGCCAGGATTGACTTTAATCAGCAACACATTAGAGGGGCTTGTGTGACAACAGCTTAATGACTGTTACAGGGGTAATCTGTTTTATTCTCAGCTGGTTCCCGTGGTAATTACATTTCCGTTGTGTTTAATTCATAACTTGATCATTTATTCCAAGTTGTGTTGGCCTTGGACCTTAGGCTCTTGGGAACTTCCTCACAAGGAGCCCAGACTGAATGCTTCCTTCTCTGCCTAGGCCAATGAGGCCTCCTCCCAGTGTCCGGCTGTCTCTGTCTCTGTCTCTCCCTCTCTGTCTCTCCCTCTCTCTCTCTCCCTCTCTCCCTTTCTCCCTCCTGCTCTCCCTCCCCCCTCCCTTGCTGTTTCTTCTCTTTCTCCTCTTCTCCATAATGGTGGTGGTTGAGGGTGGCACATCCTCCCCCATGGCTGAGCACTTCCTGTGCACCTGCACCCTCTAATCATGCAAGGGCCTCATAGGCTCTCTTACTCAGGCCTCAGTTTCCCTGCTTCCAGAAAAAGGTGATGCCGTGCTCTGGTTTCACTGAGATAGAAGACGGAAACCTCATTTCTGATGAATGCAGATTTTATTAAATAGCCAAAGATATCCCATCTTTGTTGGGCAGAGGGAGTAAAAGGCACAAAAAGTGGTAAGCCTGTGGTGGCCACACAGGGCTTCAGGTAATGCCTGTCAGGAATGTAGCCTCTTCTTGGACCCTCAATCTTCCCACCCTGTCTACCATGCTAGTATCTTCAAGGCTTGATACCAACATTTCTAAGCAGATTGAGAGTGACCTGCAGCTAATAAAAATAGCTAGCTGGGGGCTGGAGAGATGGCTCAGGGGTTAAGAGCACTGACTGCTCTTCCAGAGGTCCTGAGTTCAATTCCTAGCAACCACAAGGTGGCTTATAACCATCTATGATGAGATCTGGTGCCCTCTTCTGGCCTGCAGGCACACATGCAGACAGAACATTGTATATATAATAAATAAAATTTAAAAAATAAATAAATAAATAAAAAATAAAAATAGCTAGCCACCCTCATGCCCCTGCAGGATAGCCTCAGGCACCACAGTTCCTCAGATAGTCACTGTAGCCACACCTCTGACCACACCTCCCGCCTGGTCCCCAGATCCACCCCATCATTTAATTCCATGAGAGCAGTTGGGGAGCCCTTGGTGATTAACAGACAACAGCCCAACTGCTGGGCAATTACCACACCTGGAGTCACTAATTAGGAGCCTGATTAGCCCTAGTCCCTTCCTCGACCCAGAGTATACCTCATGACCATCTAGGAAACACAACAAGAACAAATGCTGTTGATTTCTCACTCTCCCCAGAGGCCTGTGTAGGCTCCTGCAGGGGACAAATAGTGACAGGTAGGCCAAGGAGGCAGCCAAAGATGGCGGCGGCTCTTTAATTTCAGCCATGAGCTCTTCAGAACGGGGGTGAGGGGAGGGGAGGGGAGAGCAAGGGGCCAGCAGAGGAAGCTGAGGATGCTGGCTGGAAATGGATAAACAGGGGTGGGGTGGGGGCTTGGCAGGCCATGGGGTGGGGTGGGCAGCAGCTGAGAGGGGCTCTGGAGCAGTTAAGTGTGAGCCTTGCTCCTTGTCACTTGTCTGTGGCAGGTTGTTTTCTTGTTTTGTCTTGATTGTTCTTAGGAAAGAAGACAATGGGTTTAGGAAGATGGACCACAGCAGTTTGGGTCCCTCAGATATTTCTTCTCTAACTGGACTTGACCAGGGTCATGATGGATGCCCAGAACACACACTCCATGTAGGCCCCACCCTGGGGGAAGCACCTAGGTCCCTGGTTGAACAGGGATGGGCTATGTCTTGGAGGCTAGGCCTTCATCCACACTAGCTCTGGGTCATCAGGGAGGGGCCCTCCAGACTTTTCCAAGGGTTGGAGCTAAGCCCTTGTCCTCACTCTTGCCCTTTTCTGCCCTCACTCCCTCCACCATCTCTCCCTCCTCTCACCTCCTCTCCCCTCCTCTCCCCTCCTCTCCTCCTCCCTCTTTCTCTCTAGCCTCTTTTGCTCACCCTTTCTTCTTTCCCTCCTTTCCCCTTTCTCTCCTCCCTTCCCCTTCCTCTCCGAATCGCATCCTTCCTCCCTCCTCCTCCTCTTCTTCTTTCCTTTCACCTCTGTAGTTATGGAGCCTGTAAAAGGGACCTCTGGGCTTTTCTCTCAGGTTCTGTGGCCAAGAAAGTCCTGAGGCCTCCGGGCTAAGGAATTAGGAAGAGTGCTGGGTGGGGGGAGTTCTTCCTTCCAGGTGGGTGCTGGTTCCTGGGTCCAGAGCCTCACTGTATGGCTGGGTGATCCTGGCTCCCACATCTGGGTAGAGTTAGCTCTGTCCTCCAGCAGAGCCGCCCACAGACTTTCTGAGAAAAATGAGCTTTGCATCTCTATAAATCTCCCGCACCCCTGTGCGCAGCTTCCTGGCCAGGATGACAGGTGATGACTAAATAGCTATTCACAAGACATTATCTCCAAGCACCGGCTCAAATGAGCCTTTTCTCCATGCGCAGCTGAGACAGGCGCGTCCCTCTGTTTACTGAGGATGGCGGGTCGACTGTGGAGAGGCGTGCAGTCTATTACTCCACTAATGCCATAGTTGTGACTGAACGCCATGTTCTATAGCTCAGGAATGACAGAAGCTCAGTCATGCTGAGAAGCAGGGAGGGGGAGGGTCTGGTAAGGAAAGTGGAGCATAATGGGTGAAGGAGGCCCCTGGACATAGGGGACACCCCTCTACTCACTCTGTCCACTGAGGAGCCCTTGTCATGTAGTTGCCATGAGCCGGGCAGGGTTAGAGGGGAGGTAGCACCCAGAGGCTTTTCTCTGCCATTGTACTCACAGCCCTAACCCAGTGCTTCCCAACCTATGAAAGGGTCATTTGACCCCCAAAGGGGTCACAACCCACATTGTGATTCTTAACATCAGTAAACTTATAGTTATGAAGCAGTGATGAAAATTTTATAGTTGGTGTGGGGAGGGGTTCACCACAACAGGAACTGTATTAAAGGGTTGCAACGTTAGGAAGGTTGAGACTCCATCTGTAGAGCAGGCTGTCTTCAAACTCACAGATCCACCTGCCTCTGCCTCCCAAGTGCTGAGATTAAAGGTGTGTGCCACCACAGCCCCACTGAATACTAGGGTTTGTAAGTATGTCCCTATCTGTAAGCTGTGTGGACATAATGCTTCCTCTGTGTGACCCTGACCCTGTGCACCCCTAAGCCTGCACAACACACCTTTCTGACAATCGCCAATTCCACTCACCTTGACCCTGTTCACTCCTAGTCCTGTTTATCCCAACCCCTTACCCATGAACCTGCTCACCACAGACCTTGCTTACTCCCGACTCTGCTCACCCCTGACCCTGCTCAACTCTGACCTCAGCTTACCTTTGATCACACTGCCACTAAAACCTGACCCCACTCACTGCTGTCCTTGTTGATCCCTGACCCTGCTCACCTCTAACCCCACCAGCTTCCCTGGCAAGCAAGCCCAGTAGACACGCACACACACATACACACACACTGCACACACACACACACACACACATACACACACACTGCACACACACATACCACACACACACTGCACACACACATACACACACACTGCACACACACATATACACACACATACACACACGGAGCAGCTCTGCTCTGTTTCCTAAGTTCCTTGTTATCAAACTAGAGGCCTCTGTGTGTAAACAGAATATCTTTGGCTTTGAAGGAAAGTCCAAGGCACTACACCTTTGAAGGCCTAGCTCCAACTTTACAGCTTCCCCTTCCCAGGGGATAGTGGGAGGAATGGGGACATCAGTAACCCCTGCCCTACTCTAGCTGAGTGTGAGGGAAGCGGCTTGCTGTGGTGCAGCCGTGGCCCAGCCGCATGGAGGTACCTCACACATCCATGGCACCTACAGAACTGGTTGCAGGGCTTCAGGATTTGGACAGGCTGGGTGCCTGACTAGAAAGAAGAGGGCTCATTTTTGTGAGATGCTAATTAAGTCCTTCAAAGAAGCCACATTTTTTAGTCTGGAAAGGCAGATCCACCACAAAAGCCCCCGAAGCTAATGTTTCAGTCAGGTGTGGTGGTGTGCCCCTGCAGTGCCAGTACCCAGGCACAGGCAGGAGGTCTGCCAAGTTCCATCCAACCTCTGAGCTTTGCCTACATGGATGAGCATAACCTTTTATGGATGCAAACCAGGCTCCATCATCCTTCCTGATTAAGGTGGGTTGGGCTCTCAGCTTCCTACCCATCTCCTGGGCTTCACGCCTTCCTTTTCTATCCTGTCTTCTTCCATTACATGTGGGTTTGCATGCAAGCCAGAGCTGGAAGAAGTTATCCTAGCGGCAAGGAGGCCAGACCCACAGGTGGACACCCTCAGGTTGCTGGCTGTTGCTTTTCTAGAAATCTCCGGGTGGTCTCAGGCCCTTTAAGATGACCTGGAAGGCAGTAGCCATGCCCAGAACATCACAGAGCTTGAGAAGACAAGACTGCCACCTACCCACTATAGGGACCTTAGTGATGAGAGGACCCTGGCTGTCGACATCCCAAAGGCTCGTGTTCTTGTTGCCTAGAGGACACTAGAGGCCAGAGGATGGAAAATTAGGAGTGTCATGGCTGAGGATGAGCCACCTGAGAGAGCCCTTGATGAGAGCATGGTATGCAGGAAGGGAGGGCTGAAGCAACGTGACCTCTGACAGCCTTCACTTTACTCCTAACATCTGCATCTCTGCTCGCCCCTGACCTCACCTCTTGCATGCAGAGGCAGCATCCTGCATTGTGGTCCTGCACCCTGAGGGACAACCCTCTATGGATTCCTGCCAGAACAGGATGGAGTCCTTGGCTGAACTGCACCAGGGATTAAAGTTACTACCACTTTGCTCTCCCCCAAGGCTTTTGTCCCTGTCCCACTTCACCTCCCTGTCCCCGTGTTGTTTTCTGAGCCCCATCTAATGCATGGCCTCACCTGCCCCTGCCCCGTGTCTGTCTCAGGGACACAGGAGTCTAAAGGATCTCATAAATCCCAGAATCAATATCACTCTCCCAACCACCTCCTAGGAAGAAACAGCTTCAGGTAGCAGCCCAGTAACCTGCTCCCCCTGTGCTCAGGGGAGCTGCAATCCTCACAGGGAAGAAGAGGGGACAAAACAGACCCACAGCCACATGCATCTAGTCACACCAATGCACGGAGCCCTGGGCGAAAGCCCCACTCTGTTTTCCTTGTCATCATCTCAGCTTGCCATTTATTTCACAGCAGAGGGGTTGGGGGGGGACATTAACATTCATGTGCACAGCAGTGAAGCACCACAGCAGACGCTTCAGAGATGATTTCTCGGTAATGAGAAGGCAACACCCTACCAGCTTCCAACGCAGTGACTGGATGGTTCACAGAACCCACGGTGGAGAAAACAGCTCCGTCAATGTGTTTTGTTTTACCGGTTGTCCTATTGGCTTTGTTGTGGTGTCAGGATCACTCATAGAGTCGGATTAGTGCCATGACCCCAAGCGCCTCTGCCTGCTCCAGTGTTTTCCAGCTCTCACCACCACTGTGTCCCTCCTATTTTATAGTACTGGTACTCTCTGAAGAAATGGAGAAGCTCTCCACTGTTACTGCTTAGATAACCGTGGGCCTTCCAGAGCGTCTTGTGTCTTGTAGGTTTTGTTTACTTCCTGCGTGTTACAGGTCTCCTTCCTCTTTCTAGGGGTTTCAGTTTGGAGACAGTCACTAGACCACAACTGTGCTTTAGGACTGTTCAGCAGAGTCCTGTGCACAGGTGTGGAAGACTGAAAACCGGGAGACTGCGGCACTAGATGTAGTCCTCGTTACGTATGCCTGTGAGATATCCTCCGCAGGCTTACGTGCTTGAACACATGGTCTCTAAGCTGAAAGCACTGTGTGGAGAAAGTGTGGAATCTTTGGGTGGGAGGGCCTAGCTGGCAGTCATAAGCTGCTAGGGGCAGACCTTGAGGGTTCCAACCCTACCCACTTCTGGTCTCAACTCTGCTTCCTGGCTGTTAGCAGGTGAGAGGCTGCCGGTACCATGGGCAGATCTACTCCTGCCACTGTGGTGACTGTATCCCCTGAACAGTGAGCGAATATAAACACTTTCTTAAATTGCTTCTATCAGATGTTTGGTCATAGCAGTGATAAAAGTTAACTAATACAAGCCCTCAAAATTCTCTTCAATTCCAAGTACACACAGTTACCATGTCACGTGCCAGGGAGGGGAACCAGAGTCAGACCAGCTCAAAGAAAAATGGATGCAGGACAAAACCCAGGTGCCATGAGACTCAGGTCTTAGAGCAATGCCATCAGCTCCAGGCTTCTTGCCACCCCAGCTCTCCCCTGGGCTACCAGAAATCCACCTAGCAACCAGTGAGAATGACCTGTCCACGTAGCAAGCACAGCGGAAGGATCACTCATGTCTATCTCGGACAGTGCCTATGGATCTGGACCATTCTTGAGTGGCTTCTGACTACTTGGCAGTGAAGGGTGGTGAGGCCCAGTCTACTCTAGGCCCTTCAGGCCTCGCTGTCAGGAACAGAAACCTTGGGACCCCACAGAAGGAGTAGGATAGGTCTCAAAACAAAGGGACCTCTTCTAGTTTGAGTACATCTGTCCTGGTTAGGCAAAGGAGAGCTTCTGGCCTGTAGTCAAGGTTAACAAAGGGTCAGAGGGTTGGCTGCCCCCAGGAGGGCAAGAAGATAAACAAAAGTGGCATTTGGAAGAGACTATAGATTTGGAGACT
Source organism: Acomys russatus (assembly GCF_903995435.1). Lineage (NCBI taxonomy): Eukaryota > Metazoa > Chordata > Mammalia > Rodentia > Muridae > Acomys > Acomys russatus. The sequence continues at coordinate 26,730,987 of NC_067140.1, forward strand.
TGAGATTTATCCATGGGCCTGCAAAATGGCTCAGAGGGTAAAGGTGCCAAGCCGCCAAGCCACACTTCCTGAGTTCAATTCCCCTGATCCCACATTGTGAAGGGAAAGAATCAACTCCTCATACACATTATGGTATGCGCATGAACACACACACAAATAAAAAAGCACTGTAGCATAGAACTAAATCCCGAGTCCTCCCAGGCTTTTGTAAAAGTAAAACGACAAATCATCTCTCCCTGCCATTGTACTCATTACAGATGGATGCACATTCAGGGTATGCTGTTGAGTGAGTGTGTGCACACTTGGAGGGAGGGAGGGGTGGTGCACACACAAGGGCTTGGATTCCCTCTGGTGTGATGAGAACGGTGCTTCAGTCTCCCAGGCAAGGCCCCTGTGAAGGTGTTGGAGGTGTGATTTCTGCGGGACACTGTTTTAACTGCTCATTTATTTGGGAACACAGTTTTCTTCAGCGCACTAATGTTCCTTTTACCCTCCACGGTGATATTCTTAAGAGCCAGATTGTAGAGCCGCCCTGCGGAGCACTCAGAGATTTCTGAAGGAAACAGGCAGCCCCTTGAGAAGGAGGGAAGGGGCAACAAAGTCTGACAAACACAGGCTTTGGGGACCGTGTAACTATAGAGCTCTTTGCTCCTATGGTTTGGGTACTTCTTGGGTATGGAACCAGGAGGGGTCCATCCTGCCCCTTGGCACTGCAAGTGGTTTCCTGCTCATCCTGCATTGGAAGATGGGCAGATGGAGATATGACCAATGGACAGAAACAGAGAATAAGCTCCTTCTGGCTTGAGCCACCCAGTCAGAAAATACTTGTCACCAACCACATGAAGCTCTCTCAATAGCTCTGGTAAAGGCCCTTCTAAGACCATTATTGGATGGGATCTTCTATGATGAAATGTCTAGGTCTTTTGTGTCTTGAACAATATATTGAGCAAGACACACACACACACACACACACACACACACAAAATAGCAACAAATGGATAGATTTATTAAGCGTGAAAGCAGAAAGCACACTCCACAGAGTGGGAACTGCTCAGGCAAGCAAGTCTCAAGAGCCACTCATTTCTGGACCCAGGGACTTTTAACTACCCAAGGAAAGGGAGGGAGTCCATGAGGAGTAGACCTTTCTTTGACTATTATGGGTGATTGACATCCATGGATTCTATCACATTACATTTACTGTGCACTACCATCCCGTGACCCTGTGCTATAATAATCTTTTCCTTAGCGTATGCATGAGTCTCAAGGGAAATCCTCACTGGGTTTTACTTTCAAAGTGTGGCTGGATTTATTTGTTTGCTGGAGGGAATTTGTACAGTTCAAGGGGCAGTCTGACATAGCACAAGAGGAGGTATTATTTTTTGTTATTATATTAGTTTTTCAAAACAGGGTCTCCCTATGTAGCCCTAGACTGTCCTGGAACTTACCCTGTAGACCAGGCTAGCCTTGAGTGCTGGGGTTAAAGGCATGCACTGCCCCAAGTCTTTTTTAATGGCTAGGTCCTGGGATTGACTTTCCTCTGACTCCTAGTCATGTTTGTCTGCCCCTACCTGCCTCAAGCCCATCCTGCCTGATGCTGGCCTTCTCACTGATCCATCCACATTGATATAAATATTTTGAGTTTGTGTGCTTGGTCACCTTTGACAGGGAGTCCGCTAAGGTTATGGGGTTCTTTGATGTTTCTTTGATTGGTAGCTGGTTGGTTTTGTGAGGTTGTTTATGTTGGCCCTGGACTCCTGGCAACCTTTCTGCCTCAGACTCCCAAGTACTGGGATTACAGATGAGAGCCACTGTACCATTCTTCTTATGTTTTAAAGCCATCCAGCAAGACTGCCAGCCTTCACCATTGTAGCCCTGAGAGGGTCTCCCAGGATCTGCTGAGGAGTGAGTTCCTCAGGCAGCCTGTGTATAGACGGCTAGGTCAAGATCAAAGACAAGAGAAAAGACAGGTTGGGAAGGGCCAGCAGGGGAGTGGAGGCTGAAGGAACCCACCTCTGCTTGACCCCAGTGGGGCCTGGAGTACAGATTAGAGCTCAGAGCTTGCCCCATCTTGAGGGACAGGACTGGGCTTTTGACCCATGCCACAAAGGCTAGTCAAGAAATTCGATCAAGCTGGAGGTACAGTCTCCAACCAGCTTTCACCGGGACCTGCGCAGACTAGGGTGATTCTAAGGATCGTCCTGTTGAAGTCTTGGCTGGAGCTCTTTGCACTTTGCTAGCAGGACCTCCAGAGACCCTGTGATGAGCAGGTATGTTAACACTACTCACCCGTAGATGCAGTGACCTGCAAGGATTGAGGGTGTCACCTTTCAACATGGCACTGCTGCTCAGGAGTAGGGTATGTGTCTCCGGTTCCGGGCATGGATCTGAGGCCAGACAGCGATCGCTAATATCCCCATCGTCTTGTGTGTGTGGGAAGGACCGAGGCACACTGCTAGTAGCAGAAAGGAAGATAGTTTATTAAGGGAGAAAACCATTTTAAACTTGGAAATGGGTCTGAGCTAGAGACAGGTCAAGGCTCCAGAGACACTGGATGCCATGTGACCTCTGCATATTATTCACATTTTTTTCAGATGCCTTGTTATGTCCAGACCCTACTCATAGGACTATTCTCCAAACAAAGATGTTCCTATTAGCCAGGAAGTCACAAAAGTCAGGGCTCCCTGTGTTCAGTTTTCAAACTGAAGGCTTTCCTGGTGTCTCCATCATTCAGAAAGTTGCAAAAGATTTAGGAGTTCTGAGCCAGGCGCTGTGGCAGAAGACCAAAAGCAGTTTTTTGTTTTGTTTTGTTTTGTTTTTACTGTGTCATGGTATCATGATGTGTCACTGTGATAGAATATTTTCAGCTTATGGTTTGGGGGAGAATACAGCCCATCACATGGGAAGGCAGAATACAGCCCATCACATGGGGAAGGCATGTAGAGCTCACAGCATCTACTTGCTGCTTGCTGCATGGCTCTGAACCTGGGCTGAAGGCTGCAAACCTGGAACCCTCCAGCTCCCTCCAACCCCCCACCCAGAAGTAATCTACTGAAAAGCATTACACCCGACGGTTCCACAACCTCCCAGAACATTACCACCAGCTGGGGATGATGTATTCATACACATGAACCTGTGGGGACATTTAACATGCAAATCCTAATGGATGGGTATCCTGGATGCTGGAGGGGGCTACAGTCACAAGAGACCCTTAAGGCGAAGGTCCTCCTCTGCTGAAGTCAGGGGCTGGAGAAGTCCAGGAGCCTGCGAGCATGACCACCATGCAAAGTGTTGCTGCTGGCACTGAGCTAGTCTCTGGTGAGGAGGGGGTGAGTGTTGGCAGAGATAGGGCTACAGCTATGAATCTCTTGAAGCAGCTAAGAACAGGACAAGCAGACACCGTAACCCTCCAATCCATAGGCTAGCTGCTCTGCTCTGCAGCCTGGGCCGTATCTGAGGGCTAAGGTGACTTGGCAGGTTTCAGCATTTTGCAGCACACTTCAGATGTGTGAGGTGACTTGCTGGTGGCAGGTGGAACCTTGTGGCTCCTAAGCCTGTTCCTCAAGAGACTCCCAGGAAGGAAGAATCAAGAAAGTAAGTGTATGGTTTTTTAGATTCCACTTTGATAAGGCACAATTTTCTTTATTGTTTTTTTTGGGGGGGGGGTGTGTGACCATTTTCATGGGAAAGTTCCAGAAGTTTGTTGAATTGCAGGTTTGTTCACTCGGAGCCACACTTTTGGACCATTGCTTTGCAAACTTATCTCAAGGCTTTCTCCTATCACTGTCTAGTGTGTCCTTCCCCTGTCCATGTGCCAAAGAGCCCGTTCAGTTCCTCCACTTCATAGAAAGACTGAGGTGTGGCAGGCCATGCTGTCTGCCTGAGGCTTTGGTCACAGATAGTAGTGTGGGTGACAAGGCCCAGAGCTCCAGCTCAGTCCCAGCCATTTCACATGGATGTCTCTCAAGACAGAGCTCTTTAAGGTCCTGTACACTCATGGAGGGAGCAGGGTATATGGACATTATGGGGACACCAGCACGTGGTCTCATCTCAGAAGTGATAACACACAAATATGCAAATGAGGTGGCATGAAAACAAAGTAATGTGGATATGTGGCCACATACATACAGGGCCTTTCACCCACCCCTTTGTTGAGAGATTCTCTTAATATCATGCATGGCTCTGTCCCAGCTCTTGTGTGAAAAGAGAAGTCCTTATCCGTGCAGTTGCTACAGTGTCACAGCTTATCCGTGCAGTTGCTACAGTGCCACAGCCTCTCTGTGCAGTTGCTACAGTGTCACAGCTTATCCGTGCAGTTGCTACAGTGCCACAGCCTCTCTGTACAGTTGCTACAGTGCACTAGTACCAGCAGAATTGGTCAGAAGAGCGATGTGCCAGCCAGATGGGCTGTAATGACCTCAAGTGGTTTGGCTTTCCTGAAATCAGGATGGTGGAAAGATGGACCTGGCTTGATAGTGTTGATACAGAGAACCAGCCCTGCCTAGAGAAAGGACTGTCTGGATAGACTCCTGGCCAGTGGCTGGGAATGTTCGCTCCCCCATGTCCTACCTGATAAGCTGGTCCTGGTTTGCCTGCTGTGCTGAGACATGATGTGTACTATATTCCCTCTTTTAATAGTGGGATTTGTGGTAAGCCACATGCTATCAGTTACAGTCAGCCATGTGGGTGTTCACCCTGCCTCTATGGCTGATCCCAACAAAGGTTCTGGACATTCAGGCTTCTAGTCACTTGGGAGAAATGAATGCTGTCTAGACTCCACTGGAGAGGAAATAGGACTGTGTTTGGTTTCTCTTAGACTCTTCCCTCCATGTTATGGTGACCTGGCCTCTCTGTGTGTGAAGATAAAGATTATGTCATTTGTCCCCAAGGCCCTTATATATTTAACAAGTGAAGATTGTAACTGGTATTAAAGATGATCCTATTTCAAGTATCAGGCAGACTCTACTACCTGGAACACACAATCTTGAGTGCAGGCTGAATTCACATCATGGGCCGTGTAGAACCAAGGTTGCACCCACACTCCCTGCCTCTAGGCCCCAGACAAACCTAGCTGGCCCCTGTAATGGGTAGGGTGGAGAGTGGGGAAGAAGGATCAAGAGGAGGGGTGTCAAAGAGCCTATCCAGATAGGGTCCAGGCCTTTCTCTCCTTCCTCTGGAAGGCATGGGAAGAGGCTGCCTGTGGGGCTTAGCACCTGTGTGTTATTTTTAGAGAAAGTTTTACACTCAATTATCCATGTTAACTCAACATAATTCATCCCCTAAAAAGAAAAAAAAAATGCAAGAATTAGACACACCAGCCCCTGATCATTGCTTAGGTCAAGCTGAGTAGCAGAGATCCCAGTGTGTATTCTAGAAGGTGGGAGAAGGGAGCCTGCCTTCAAGTGTCCTCTGGGTGGGGCTGCCATGGGCAAATCTGTTGTGTCAAGCACAGATGCCTGACACCTTTGTTGTTGTTTTGCTTTGTTTTGTTTTTAGGCCAGAGAATGGAACTCAGAGTTCCTATACACCAGACAAGCGCTCTGTTACTGAGTCATATCCTAGCAGGACAAACCCCTGCTCATGGAGCAAGTGACCAAAACTCAAGTCAAATCATCGTGAGAAAAACAGGGCTTGTGTTACCAAAGGTCCAAGGGATCAGCTAGGCTGTGACAGGGACACACACCTGGTGGAGGAAGCTATAGCTCCATTTTACCCCAGAAATGGTTCCAGGAGACAAGAATCTCAAGGACTGAGGGTATCCCTGGGTGATAAGGGCTCCTGGGAGAGAAAGGAGTCCCAGAAAGACACGTGGCTGAGAACCAGAGGGTTCTCCTTACTCCAAGGAGGAAGTGTTGGGGTAGTGTTTTGTGGGATTTGCCTCACTCCAAAGACTAGTGTTTCATACAAACACATTTCTTCACTCCTCCTCCTGAGTGAAGACCTACCAAGAACTGCCATCCGCAAAGCGGGGGGGGGGGGGGGGGGGGGGGGGGGGTTCACTGGACACAGACTCTGTCTTGCCCTTGGACTTGCAGTCATTTATAAGCCACCCAGCATCTAACCTTGTGTTACGGCCACTCATATGGGCTAAGATAGATCTCTGGGTGTTTTAGCCACAGGAAGTAAAGAATCTCTGGGAGCGTTGGGTAGTAAGAGAGCTGAGGACTGTCCTAGTGTAAAGACCAGGATGAGTAATGGGAGGAGAGGCCAAGAGCTAACCGGTACTCTGCGTGCAGCTCCCACAGCCTCCCTGAGCTAGCCTCCCTTCTTGACTAGTCCTGAGAGGCCTCTGGACTACAGCTTTAGAATCAGGATGACACAGTCCTACTGAGACACCAGGGGAGGGTGACTTTTAGGCAGGAGCATAGGATTGCCACACTGAGGAGTCCCTCGGGGAAGGGGAAGAGGGTGTGGCACCTCCCTGCCTGCTTCTCCTGCTGTCCTTCGTTCAGATGGAGTATTTTGTAAACACTGGCATTTTTCTCAGAGTGACAGCCTGTGTTACTTGAATAGTGTGCACTCATTGTAAGACCCTCTCAGCAGCCTTCACAGGGGCCACACCATTTGCACTGTGCACATGAGGAAACCAAGTTCCAGTCAATTGATTGATTTACTTCGTCATTTACTTTGTCGGAGCTAATCAACAGGACAGAGCTGGGACTCCAGACCTCTTGTATACAAATCCCATGATGCCCTACTCCCTGCCAGTAGCACTGTGTGTCCCGTGGCCCTGTGGTAGCCAGTCTCTGGTAGTCATACAGTGCGCTCCCTCCCCTGGTTCCTCCCCCAGAATACACTTGTGACTGCAGAGAGCTGGCCACTGCTGAAGGGTGATCTGGGGATGTGAAAAACAAGGGTGACCATTCTACAGCTTGACAGACCTGGACCTTGGGGATCTGCCAGAAACCCCAGAGACGCTGTGAGCATAGCCAGAGCGCAGGGAGAGGAGGAGGCGACTCCCCACACATGCACATGTGTTACTCTATTTTTAAGATTCCTCCTTGGAAGGCAGCAGGCCTTGGAACATGTGCAGTTTCCAAACTGTGAGATGGATCACACAGCTCAACTCTTCAGAGTTAACTATCCTCAGTGTCTGCATGCATTTACACCCTACCTACCCACGGCCTCACAGGGCACTGCACAATAATGATAAACATAACCCAGGTACGGCAGACACACCCACCAGCACTTGAGAGGCTGAGGCAGGAGGATCCTGAGTTCAAGGCCAGCCTCAACATCTTTGGGAGATTCTGTCTTGAAATCGGAAAATAACGGCCAGAGAGATTTCTCAAAGGGCAAAGCACTTGCCATGGAACCAGACAACCTGAATTTGATGTGTAGGGCCCACAGACTGGAAAGAGAAAATGAACTCTCACAAGCTGTCCTCTGATCTGTGTGTGCAGTCATACACACACACATACACACACACACACACACACACACTGTAGCACACATATGCCTACACAAATATACACACACTGTTACACATGTGCCTACACAAACACATACACACACACACTGTAGCACACATGTGCCTGTACAAATACACACACACAGAGTGTCACACATGTGCCTGCACAAATACATGCACACACACACACACACACACACTATATATATATATATATATATATATATATATATATATCATACAAATAAATAAACAAATAAAATGTTGACCAGGAATGGTGATGTACACCCTTGCTACAGCACAAGGAAATAGGGGCAGATAGGATCACTATGAGTCTGAGGCCAGTCTGCTCTATGAAGTGAGAACCAGACCAGCAAGGAAGGCTACACAGTGAGTCCCTGTCTCAGAACAACAACAACATGAAGGTAAAGAAAGAACTGTATTAGAGATGTCGTTCAGTGGTAGAGTGCTTGCCTAGCATGCATGAGGTTCGATTCCCAGCACTACAAAAATAGAAAAGAAGCAAAATAAATAGAGGTTTGCTGTGTTAAGTGTCTGAGTTTTAGTGGTTTCTTATAAAGGAAAAAAATTTTTTAAAACTGATGCAATATGATTGTAAATGTATATAACTTTTTCAATGAATTCCTTTATTTTTAATTATGCATATTGGGTGGGTATTTGTACATGTGCCAAACACTGGTGGAGGCCAGAAGAGGGTGTCAGAGCAGGAGTTATAAACCGTCTTCTGCGGGTGTTGGGAACAGAACTGCAGGCCTCTACAATTAAAAGCGAGCCATCTCTTCAGCCCCTTATTTAACTTTTTGAACTTATCAATAAGCTTCTTGCCTCACAGGGGTCTTGGGGCCAAAAAGAGGAGGCGTGGAATCAGAAAGGACACAGTAAGTAGGTGGCACTGCTGTCGCCTGTGTCTGTCTGAGCAGCGTGGAGGGTTCAGGGGGGTCAGTTATCAAACCAAATAAACAAAGATATCAGCTCTTAGGAGGCCTGCTCCTGGAGCCTCTCCTTGGTGGCTCTTTGAACTTGACTTTCACGCACAGATAACAGCTAAAAATTTCACATAATGGTGGGCACTCAGCCTTGTTTACGCCACACAAGGAACCTAGGAAGCTGAAATCATCTTGTATTTTAGCAACGTCTGGAAACCCAGGCCCTGTCGATAGACCTTGGCCCTTGCTGCAGAGGAGATGCGTCAGCCCCGGTCCTGGAAGTGACTCCCCATAGTCCACCCAGGATTCCTGGCCCCAACTGGCACTAATAAGCCATGCCCCCAGAGCTTTGCTTTCCCACAGCTATGCGGGCCTTCAATTTGTCAGTGTATGGCTTGAGCCACTGGGGTTATAGCTGGGTCACCTGTGGACACAGCTGGATCAAGGCTTGGCCCTTGTACCAGGTGCTCAGTGACGTGCTGTTTTAGAGAGGGCTCCTGTTGGGAACCCATGAGTTGAAGATGAAAACTTGCAATTAAAGGTTCTGTTGTGAGCTTTCCAGGCTCACAAAAAGAACAATTTAGAAGGGTCCAGAGACATGGCATTGGGGAGCCCCCTGTGAGCGCCTGAACTACCCTTGTGCACAGCCAGGGCCTTTGGATGGTATTTTCCTAGCTGGTTTTAAGCAAATACCTTATCATAATATTTGTGCTAAGTTGCCATTTATGATTTTTTTTTTTTTTAAAGCTTCGACACTTTGCAAAAGAAAGCTTTGGAGACAAGGCTGGCTTAGTCAAAAGGTCAGGACTAGAAAACCAAACATGAGCTCAAGCTGCCTTTGAGATGGCCTCTCCCTGGTGGGTACAGCTCCTGTTGCCAAAAGGATATACTCCTGTGGCCACTGGTTATGGTCCTCCTCTGGGGAACCCCCTGGTGGAGGAGGCCAGATGGCATTGGTGGCGGCTGGCTCTGGGTGAGACCAAGGACACCACGGGGCAGTAAGGAGTGGGCCTGATTTAGCCCAGTGCTTTCTTCCTAATTATGTCATGGCCAGCAGGCCCTGCCCACCCACCCCTGCTCATTTAGTTGGTGCACAGTGTCTGTCAGAGAACAAATCTAGTCTCATCTGGGGGCTGTTTTCAAGCCCTTCATACCCCATCAGTACAGAGTTAGAGTTCCCTTTGACAAAGGAAGAAGCCGGGCTTGGAAACATAGAGACACTTGTCCAAATATTGAAGGCCTGTTGAATCCCCTACATCCTCAGCACACTGTACTGCACTAGCAAGAGGCCACAGTTGTTTCCTTTGAAGACTAACCGTGTAAAAACCACAGCGAGGAGGGCACCAGCTTTTGTCTAAGCAGGCACGCCCAAAGCAGGATGGGAGACCAAGTTTGAGGGTTCCTCTGCTGACTGAGCCTGAGCCACTTCTCTCATCACCCTCTGACTCCCCACAGCCCACTCAGGTTTCCTAGTGACAGCACAGTCCATGCAGCCAGCTGGGTCCATGCTGGGACTGCTATCCCTGAGTCTTCCCTCCCCCCCCCCCTTAGACTCCCCAGGAGCCAGTAGGAGTCGTCTGGAGGAAGAGGGCAGGAGAAGGGCTAAGTGGGGAAATAGAGGCAGGGGCTCTAGGGCAAGCAAGATGGCAGCAAGCCTGGAAGTTCCTGCCAGGGCCTCTGCCAAGGAGGACGAGATGAAAAGACCTTTGTTCCCTTGGTCCAAGACAGGGGCGAGGTCCCCTGGGAAAAGCTGAGCTGGGCTGGCGGTAGAGGCTGAATGTTTCCTGTAAGGACAGATGTGTCACCCACAAACCTGCCCTGCCCCTCCGAAACCCTACAGAGCACCAGCTCTGAGAGTCATTGCTAGTGACTACAAGAGGGCAGAGGGGGCAATCATACTCAAAGGCAGAATAGGACCACGGGATTGCTTGGGCCTGTGAGGAGATATGGGCTGCTGTGCTTTTCCTCACCCAGCCCTTTACAGGCTAGAGGCCCCCCTGGGTGCTTCTGGCACCCCGCAGGCACCCAGAATGGAGGGGACCCAGCCAGCTGTACAAAGGCTCTACCATACCAGCAGGGTGCCACCTCTTTCTCCGCTTTGCCTTCCCCTAGTACACCCTCATGTGCCTGAGGGAGCTGGAGGCGACTAAGGATAGCTTCCTTTATGAGGTGGGAGAAGTTGGGACAGACGATGGGGGGAGCGATAAGCGAGGGGGGAGGGGGCGGAGGGGAGGAGACTGCTGCCTAGGAGAAGTTGAAAGGAAAGATCCAATATCCACTCATTCTACCGTACCCTGTAGAGAATCCTGGTTCCCTGAGGTGCTCATTCCAGCCCAGGTGGTCCCCGGGAACGCTGAGCGGGGCGACCGTCAGCCAGTATCGGGTAGGGAGGGGGACAGTGGCTGTGGTCGCGTCTCTGCCTCTCCAATACCCTCCTCCACTGCTGGGCGCGCCGCGCAGCCGCCAGCTCAGTGGAGGCGCGAGGAGCCCGGCAGGCTCCGGCGCAGCAGGAGGTGTGCGAAGTCGGGTGCGGGGAGAGCTCGAAGCAGGAGAGGGAGAACTAGGGTGAGCACGCTGGGCAGCGGTGAGTGCGCTCCGCTCTGCGCCATAGGCTCGCCCAACGACGCACAAGCCAGCAGGATCGCGGTCCTGAGGACACTGCTGCCACCCCGGCGAACAGAACCAACCACAGAATCTGGAGGTCTGTCGCAACCCCGATCCGGGCAGGCTTGGGGCCAGGAGGGTATCTGAAAGCAGACCCCAGACTCTGGAGGAGAAAGGAAAGTGGGTCCCGGAGCCGGGCACAACGCGAGCCCCAGAGCTCCCAGGATCTTCTGGATCCCGCGCTTCGCAGCTGGACGGCACGCCCCCTTTAGCTTCGGCACCCTCACCTCTGGACGCCTCTTCATCTGTCCCTGGAGGGACCTCCACCTGCAAAGCTGCAGGACAAAGCCACGCACTTGGCGCCCACCATGCACCTCAACAGCTCAGTGCTGCAGGGCGCCCCTGGTGAACACGGAGTCCATCCCTTCCCGCGGCCACAATCCGGACTGGAGGCGTTGCTCCTGGCGCTTGGCTTGGACAGTAGCTTGGGCAATGGCTCAGGCAATACCTCGGAATCCGTCTTGGCAGCACCCAACAGCGACCTGGACGTGAACACTGACATTTATTCCAAGGTGCTGGTAACGGCTGTATACCTGGCACTCTTTGTGGTGGGCACCGTGGGCAACTCAGTGACAGCCTTCACTCTGGCGCGAAAGAAGTCACTGCAGAGCCTGCAGAGCACCGTGCATTACCACCTGGGCAGCTTGGCACTGTCTGACCTGCTCATCCTGCTACTGGCCATGCCGGTGGAGCTGTACAACTTCATCTGGGTGCACCATCCCTGGGCCTTTGGGGATGCCGGCTGCCGTGGCTACTATTTCCTGCGTGATGCCTGCACCTATGCCACGGCCCTCAATGTAGCCAGCCTGAGTGTGGAGCGCTACTTGGCCATCTGCCATCCCTTCAAGGCCAAGACCCTCATGTCCCGCAGCCGCACCAAGAAATTCATCAGTGCCATATGGCTAGCCTCGGGCCTGCTAGCTCTCCCTATGCTCTTCACCATGGGCCTGCAGAACCGCAGTGCCGACGGTCAGCACCCTGGTGGCCTGGTGTGCACACCCATTGTGGACACAGCCACGGTCAAGGTCGTCATCCAGGTAAGAGTGTCTCAGTGGGGGCTCTGTGCTCTGTCACATTAGAGGGCACAACAGGGCAGCCAGTTTCCCATCTGGCTGTTTCTTTCCAATGGAGCCACACAGAGACTTTTAACAGACTCACCTCAGAAACCCCAGTGACTCAAGGCGCACCCGCCCCCCCCCCCCAGGGAGGGAGACACAGCACTGTTGCCTTGTGGAAAGAACTGTGCCTCAGCAGCACTTTCTTCTCCCTTGTCCCAAAGTAGGCCCCAGTGACATCATGCTGAGTGCTGTGTACTGAGAGAGGTCAGAGGCTGGGAAGGGACAGAATACCTCCAACAGCTCACTATCTTCTTCCTCAACTTTTCACTCAGCTGTCTGCCCCACCCTGCTTCCTCTCTCCTGTTGTAGGGGGTTTGAACCCCAGTCTGACTTCTCTCTACCCACTGGAAGCCTGAGGGTACTCTCAGGGAAGAGAGCTGCCATCAGCCTTTCAGGAGGCCACAGGATTGCCTGACCCCCAGGCTGGCTCCCCAATGCCTCCTGTCTGTGTCTCCTGGACACAAACCCAGGAGTTGGAGCTTTAACTTTAGTTTGTTGAGTTGTAGTTTCCCCATCGGTGAAGTGAAGTGATCATAACATTGGAGAGAGGGTTTACAGGTCCCCAAGGTGCCAGAGCATCCTAGGCCCTTGCTGCTAGTGTTTCTACAAAGCAATCTGGGGCCTCTGGGTGTGGAGGGGAGGGGTGTGGTGAGGCAAATAAAATTGGGGTGATTGACTACAGCTCTCAGTGGGTCTGAGCATAGCCACCATGGGAACTTGGAGGGAGCCCTCCTTCAGATCCACTAACAGAGGAGGGGCTCAGAAAAGGACCATAAGGTGAGAAGGGAGCATCCATGGGGGAAGCCAGAGCAGGAATAACACTTTAAGCCAGGAATGGTAGTGCCAACACTCCAGAGGGCAAGTTTGAAGCAAGCCTGGTTTACATAGTAAGACCCTGTTTGGAAAACAGCAACAATAAAGCAAATAGAGAGAAAGAAAAATGAAGAAAGTTTTGAGTAATTTTTGGTGCTAGACCCTGGGTAACCATGGAGGTATAAGAAGCATTCTCCTTAGCCCCAGAGTGAGCAAAGAAAATAGGGAATGGAAGAGTCTGGACAGGGGCTCCTGCTGTGTTAGAGGGGACTCCAGGGAAGCTGGCAGCCCCATATGTCTGTCACTTTCCTCACCAAGCCATCCGTAGCCTTCCACAGCCTCCCAAGAGGACTCCTCAGTTACTTTGGAAGCCACGTGGTGTGTCTAGGTGCCATCCAGAAACCAAAAATGCTGTCGGTTGTAATTGGCATTCAGACATTGGGCAGTGTTGAACTCAACAGGTTATCTCTGAGGGGGGATGGGCCATGGGGCCACAAGGGCTACAAATATCCTTCTGTAGGGCCCCTCCTGAGCTGCCACTCTTTGCAGGGGCAAGTCAGTGCTCAGCTTTTCTAGCAAGATGCTGGCCACTGAGGCAAGCACACATTTGTTGGGAGCTCTGTGTGACAGACAGTGGCGATCACTGTGGCTCCTTGTTTCCTTTGAAGCACTGTGTTTTTTCCTTCAAGCTCCTATCTTTGATTGGCTTTGTAGGAAGGGGGGCTTCTCAGCCCACGCTGTTTGGGAACAGCGGCTCCTCCACCAGCAAGGCCTCAGCAAGGGAGCAAGCACAGCTCACTGTTAGCTAGACAGGGCCCTTTCTGAGATTCCTGCAGAACCCAAGTTGGAGCCACAGAACTGGATTCCCATACGACAGGGTGTCTCCTCCCTCCCAGAGTTCCGTTGTCTGGGGCTTCTCACTGCTTGACAGCTTCGGGGCCCATGTGACAGGGTCCTGGTCACTGTCCATCAGTAATGTCTGTTGAGCGTCCACCCCGGGTGAGGCTCCCCACTGTGACTGTCACGGTGTTGGCTGAGTGTTTAGTAAGTGCCTGCTGGCTGCCTTCTTACCTCTGGAGAGCAGGACTTCCATTTTCCCTTAGAGGACTCAGCCCCATTCTTGGAGTGACTGACGACAGCGTATTCAAAAGTCATCCATCTGACGTTAGCAGCTGACCAGTTCTCTTGGGCTGGGAACACGTGATGAGACCAGCCCCTCAGGAGAGGCAGGGGCTCTCTCACTCTTCCTGTACCCTATCCACCATCTGAAGACGGGCTTTGTTTCCTGGGATCATGGGGTTTGCAGTACCTACTGAGAGGTCTGAGCACCTGCCACAGGTCTTTGTGGCTAGCTTCTATTGAATGTCCCCTGTCAGGGCTGGCCACCCATCCTTATGACCATATTTAGAAGTATTGAAGTGTTGGCCTCTTTCCAGAACAGGGACATTCCCCGTCTCAGTGCCTTCCAGGTGTTTGGGGTGTGGCAGGATGGGGTGGGACCAGGCAGGCAGTGGGAGAAGAAAACAGCAGGGGAAGCCTGATGCCCTGCTCCTCCCAGAGGCTCCAGATCTGGCTCTGATAACAGTGGACAGGAGGAAGAGCTGGAGACTCGAGGGCTTTGTGGTACCCACGGGTAACCAATCCTGAGCCACATGTGGCTCTCATGCCACCCAGGCCAGCCTCCTGCTCTGACCTTGGGTCTTTTAGTTCTCTGTTGTTAACCTTGGAGCTTGTGTCCTAGACTATAGCTCAGACAGGTTCCCTGGGCTCACCTGTCCAGGTAGTATGTACTGAATTTGTATACATGGGGAAGAGGGGTGAACCCAGGGGTTGTGTCCACCCTCCCCAACCCAACATCTGCCCAGTTATCCCCAGAAAGCCTCTTTCCCAGTACAAACAGAAGCATCCTCTTGCAGTCAGACCCAATTTTAAAGGCAGCACCGGCCCTGGATAGGGTGCACACTCCCTCCCACGGGCAGGAGACGCTAAAATCCACACAAGGAGATGAGGTGCCTACAGCCACTGCCTCAGGTCTATAGCAAAACAATTTCAAGGGGACACGGTGAGCACCCAGGCTGGTCGGGGATGACTAAACAAGGAGAAGCACTTTGACTCCTCAAGGAAGAAAACTAGTTTTGATAGAGTTTACAGAAACACAGTCTGGGGGAAATGTTGCAGGGCTGTGTAGGCACAGCAATGGTGAACATTGAATATAATCACACACAACACACACACACACACACACACAGTGAAGGCATAATGCACGTAGAGTTCAGTTCTCTCCTTCCACTTTGGGTCCAGGTGTCAAACACACGTTATCAGCTTTGCGCGGCGAGTGTTCTTGCCACTCCCGATGGCTGAAGTTGTTATGTACTTTATTTTTACTCGTGTGTGTGTGTGTGTGTGTGTGTGTGTGTGTGTGTGTGTGTGTGTGTTTGTATGTGACTGTACCCTGGAGCTGGAGTTACAGAGCTGTGAACCAGCCTCACCATAAGGGTGGTGGGAACCAAATTCCAGTCCTTTGGAAGAGCAGGAAGCACTCTTAACCACCTAGCCATCTCTCCAGCCCCTGATCAAAGCTTTTAAAAGCTCAGCATGCTATATTCCTGGGCATAGTGGGGCAAGTCTGTAACCTCAGCTCTCAGGAGGCTGAGCTGAGCCTACAGAGTAAGACCTGGTCAGAGAGGCTCAGGGTGGAAGGGGAGAAGTTATGAAACCTGGTGTCCAGTACAGACTAAGATAGAGTACAGTGGGTCAGGCTCGAAGTCTGTGGGAGCAAGGGGGACTAAGACGGTCTTCTAGGAGGAGGTGACCCTCACCTTGGGAACAGGGCGATCTGGCCTTGTAACTGGCCTGGCTCAGCAAGGTAGGACATGAAGGGTGGGGACATGTAGGCGATCCATGTGGGGTCCACACAGGGACCTTGCTGGTCAGAAACCACCAGGGGCAGAGCCACCTATTCATGTTAACCAGGTGACTGGAGAGAGCCAGAGCCCTGAGGCCCTTACCCAATATATCCAGTTGGTGCTTCCCCTGGGATGAGGGTTAGTTTCTCTAGGAACTGAGTGAAGAGAAGGGAGCACAGGGGTCCAGAGTTGGCATGAGGCTCGGAGGAGGAGCCTGTGCCACAGGACTCTTGTAGTAGCCAGGTGCTGAGCTCCCAGGCCTCATCCTCAGACTGATACTCCTTGAAGACTGTTCTTCAAGGCTGTCATCTGTAGCCCTGCAGTGTCAAGGGCAGTGGGAGTTGTCCTCTGAACAGAGCCTCGTGTCATAGTCTCAATATGTTGTACTGGAAGGCAGAGACTTCTGGCTGATCAAGTGTGGCAATGTGACAGAGAGGCTCCCATGGTCACATTCACACAGTGAGGCCCCTGGGCCAGGCTGGCATAGAGGGCACTGCCAGCATGTCAGGCCACACACCACTGTTGGAGATCTGTCCATCTGCACTTCCAAAGACATAAGTACACAACTTTGCAAGATTTTCTAGCTGTTTGTGTTTAAAGGGAGGGCAGATTCTCAAACCCTTTCTTCCCCAAGTTGCTGTCAGTCAGGGTTTTATCACGGCCGTGGAAAGCAAACTAGGACAGGGCAGAGACTATTGGTCAGACCGGCCAAGTTGAAACTACCCTCTTCGAGCCAGACACCTGTGTCCTTCGGAGGCCACTCTGTCAATTCCAGGGCTGGTTTGGAAGGCAAACCTGATATAGTTGGTAAGGTGACAGAAACTCCATCAACTCAGGAATGGACAGTTTTGGGGACCACCCCAGAGCAACAGTCCAGAGCTGAGTTCAGATCTCAGATCTATCGATGTCCAACGACAGGACATTTAGTTTCCTCACATTAGATGCTTGCAACAGCTGGGTGCCGGAGGGTCTCTCAGTCCACAACATGCAGGATTTCCTCCACCCCAGGGAACAACAGAGATACAGCAGAGTCACTGGCAGGCAAGGCCTCTTTGTGGAACGGCAGAACACAAGACGCTGTGACTACCAGAATGCCTTCTTCCCCAGAGCTTTTCCATCATCCGTCTTTGACACCCCACACAGTTCACACAACACTAGATCAGGAAACATAGCCAGCTGGCCAGCACCTGTCCACTTCCTTTGAGAGATACATACTGCCTGAGGCAGAGTCCAGGACCAGCAGCTGACTCTGAGGAACCCTCCTCTGAGGATGTGGAGGCATTAGAATTGGGGACACAGCTCGGTAGGTCAAGGAAGGTCTCTCATAGGCTCCCAGAGAGCAATGTGCAGTGTCGAAGGAAGAGTACGAAGGCTCTAGGACAGGCCTGTGCTGTATGTGCCGAGGAACTGGGAGGAAGCCGGGGTGCTGGAGCCATGAGCATTAACGGACAGACGATGCTGTGGCTTTTACTCCAGGAAATGAGCAACACCAAGCTTCCTAGCTGAACAGCGTGGAGACGGAGTGCTTTAAGAGCACAGATCTGTCTTTCTGCGTTTCAGGAAGCAATGCTGGGAACAGTAAGAGTAGTGGGGGGCGGGGGGAGCTGCCTTATTCCATTATTCCAGAAGAGTGGCTTAGACTTAAACTGGGGCTGGGAGGGAACAAATGAAGGTCTGACAGCAAATGCCAGATGTGGGAGCTCTGTCTCTCTGTCTCTCTGCCTCTGTCTGTCTGTCTGTATCTCTCTCTCTCCCTCCTTCCTTCCCTCCATCTTCTTCCCTCTCTCCCCTCCCCCCTCTTCTTCTTCCTCTTCTCCCCCACACCAGATCAACAAGGGTTAAAAGCACTGGCTGCTCTTGCAGAGGACCTGGGTTCAATTTCCAGCACCTACATGACAGCTCACAACTGTCTGTAACTCTAATTCCAGGAGATCCAACACCCTCACATAGACATATATGCAGGCAACACGCCAATGCACATAAAAATAAATAAATAAATAAATAAATAAGAAAAATAATCAATTTTCAAGGCTAGAGAAGTTGCTCAGGGGTTAGGAGCACTGGCAGCTCTCCCAGAGGGCCAGGGTTCAATTCCCAGCACACACATGGTAGCTCACAACTGTCTGCAATTCACTCCTAGGTCATCTGACAGGGCCTGCTGGTCTCCTTGGGTACTGCATGCATGTAGTGCATAGGCATACGTTCAGGCAGATGTTCTGACACAACTATTCCCAAGTTCCCTGAGTTTCTCTGTGATGTCTTTGGTTTATATAGTTTTTCACTTGCTAAGTCTGTTTCCTTTGTTCTGTTTAATTTGTTCTTCTTTCCCTGGACTGACTGACAGGTTTTCTTGTTTTGTTCTTCTGAGATAGAGTCTCACTCTGTAACCCAGGCTGACCTTGAGTTTGCAGCAATCCATCCTCCTGCGTTCACCTGGGATTACAGTGTAAACCACCACACCAGTTTATTAGTCTAGATTTCTTAGGGTAAAAACTTAGGTTGTTGGTTTAAGATCATCATCACCACCACCACCACCACCATCATCATCATCATCAGTATTACTATTATTGGGTTTTTTGAGACAAGGTTTCTCTGTGGAGCCCTGGCTGTCCTGGACTTACTCTGTAGACCAGGCTGGCTTTGAACTCAGGGCTCAGCCTGCCTCTGCCTCCTGAGTGCTGGGATTAGTGTACCACCAGACCCAGCGTGAACTTCATTATTTAATGTATAAACAATTAATGCTACAAAAATTCTCCTAAGTACTACATTAGTGGCAGCTCACTTTTTTTTTTTTTTTCTGAGAGTTTATTCTTTCTTGTTCAAATTTCTTATTTTCGCTCTTGGGCTGTCTAGAATTGTTCTTACTTCCTAGCTGCTTAGATATCCTTCCAGAAGCCATTGTGCTGTATCCACCTCTAACTCAGCCCTATTGTCTTGAAGAATATGCTCACATGATATAAATTTAATTTGTTAAAGACTGTTTTATGCCCAATATAACAGTCTACACTGTTGGAAATTGCATAGCACAGAGGCAGAATATTCTCTTACCAACAGATTTTCTGAAGGGCCAGTGGTTGTTGCTGCTCTTTAGTTTGCCTCTAATGTTATAATGCGGTCTTTCTCTTTTGTGAGCTCTTATCTTCCTAGTCATTGCAGAGAGTTCTGTACCTCGGGGAACATGACCGCAATGCTGGCTTTTTGTCTTGATGTAAGATTTCACTGTGTAGCCCAGGCTGTTCATGAACGCGCCTCTTCCTGCCTCACCTTCTGAAACGTTGGGCAAACAGGTAGATGTCACCACGGCTGCTCAACTTCCTGTTAAGGCCTTGACCTTTCCTTCCTCTGGGTCATCCTTTTAAGTTCCTCTGTGGTCACCAGATGATACAGGGGAAATCGAGGTCGCCTCTTTGGATTCTTAGTCTCACTAACAAAAGAATTTATGAACGGATTCAGACAGAAGCTCAAGGATGATTTTCTTAATGTTTAAAAAGGAAAAACTCTCAGGGCATGTGCAATGCAAAGGCTGCCTGGAGAAGAGCGGAGGGGAAAAAGCCACTTAAGCTATCATGGGGGTCAGATGCGTGGCAGGCACATGGCCACATAGCTGAGGGGAGGGGCTTTAGAGAAAGAGTAAAGAAGCCCAGAGTGTCAGATAAACACACATAGATTTTGGCCAGCATCCAAAGGAGATAAAGAAACAAAGAAACAGGGTGTGGAGGGTGGGTTGGGAGTCTGGGAGAGGGCTGGGACTGTGCCTTCAGAAGGCAATCCAGCTGGACCTCGTGGTGGCTTGTGGGATCCATCTATGCACTGGGGGATTCTGCAAAGGAAAATATAGTATCTCCTCAAAGGGAAAATTACTCCCCTATCTCTTTATCACAGCTTAAGGTGACCCCACCTTGGCCAGGTGACTGTCCAGGCCCAGTAGAAATGTTAGGTCTTCATCCAGAGGTTCTATGCTCTTGGCCAGAGGAAGTCTTTTTTTTTTTTTTTTTTTTTTAATTAATCTTAATGAGCTTTTATTGTGGCTGTACCAATCCCATGGACTGATGTAATGATTGTCTTTTCCTTTGGAGAGAGTCATGTTCCTGTATCTTTCAATGGTAACTTTAGATGTTTCCTGAGCATTTTAAGCTTTGTTGTGGTGTTTTGGGTGATATCAATCCCCTGGAGAATGCCAGTGTTTTTCTCGAGGTGGATAGCCTCAAGTGAGAGCTGCCCCTTCAAATGTACCATCCGTTGATGGTGGTGCCAACATTAGCACCATTACTAAGTCCTCAGCTCTTCTCTATGCGTTTACTTGGCTCGTGTCTACGGCTCAGTTCCCAAGCCCTTTCCTGAGTGTTACCTGCATGTGTCACTTGAAGACAATCCCAAGACACGTGTTGGGTCAGACAGCTGCAGTGGATCCCTCTCTGTCTCCCCTCAGATCCCGTCCTATGGGCCTCAGTTTCTAGGATTCCTTTTCTCCATTCTGCATGTGTACATATCTACACACCCAGCTATATATGTGTGTGTATATACATATAAACACATGCACGCATACATAGCTATGTGTATATATATACATATAAACACATGCACTCATACATAGCTGTGTGTATATATACATATAAACACATGCACGCGTACATAGCTGTGTGTATATATATACATATAAACACATGCACGCATACATAGCTGTGTGTATATGTATACATATAAACACATGCACTCATACATAGCTGTGTGTAATATACATATAAACACATGCACGCGTACATAGCTGTGTGTATATATATACATATAAACACATGCACGCGTACATAGCTGTGTGTATATGTATACATATAAACACATGCACTCATACATAGCTGTGTGTATATATACATATAAACACATGCACGCGTACATAGCTGTGTGTATATATATACATATAAACACATGCACGCGTACATAGCTGCGTGTATATATATACATATAAACACATGCACGCATACATAGCAGTGTGTATATGTATACATATAAACACATGCACGCGTACATAGCTGTGTGTATATATATACATATAAACACATGCACGCGTACATAGCTGTGTGTATATATATACATATAAACACATGCACGCGTACATAGCTGTGTGTATATGTATACATATAAACACATGCACGCGTACATAGCTGTGTGTATATATATACATATAAACACATGCACGCATACATAGCTGTGTGTATATATATACATATAAACACATGCACGCATACATAGCTGTGTGTATATATATACATATAAACACATGCACGCGTACATAGCTGCGTGTATATATATACATATAAACACATGCACGCGTACATAGCTGTGTGTATATGTATACATATAAACACATGCACGCGTACATAGCTGTGTGTATATATATACATATAAACACATGCACGCGTACATAGCTGTGTGTATATATATACATATAAACACATGCACGCGTACATAGCTGTGTGTATATGTATACATATAAACACATGCACGCGTACATAGCTGTGTGTATATATATACATATAAACACATGCACGCATACATAGCTGTGTGTATATGTATACATATAAACACATGCATGCATACATAGCTGTGTGTATGTATACATATAAACACATGCACACGTACATAGCTGCGTGTATATATACACATATAAACACATGCACGCATACATAGCTGTGTGTATATATATATACATATAAACACACGCACGCATACATGTATGCCTGTCTGTCTGAACTTATCCCTACAGCACAGAATCCACAGAGAAGCCCTGTGTGGATTCACAGGCCAGGCCCTGAACTCACAAGCTTAAGTCCTGACAAAGACTCCCTCACAAAAGGATCTGAAGCATCGAGAGCCTCTGGTAGTGGCACAGTCTGCATCCTGTCAGACCACAGGGCCTAAGGCACCTGGTGATGGTTTATGGCTGTTTATAGCAGCAGACCTTGTCTAATATCTCAAACAAAAGTCTTCTCCTGGCTTTAAACACTGTCCACATCCACAGCATCCCAGGCAGCTAAGATGTAAAACTTTGTCTTGAAGGAATCGTTAACAATGTTGTGAAGAGGCCCTAACAAAGGAAGGCACTTACTCCACAAACATCCAGTAAGTCTTACACTAAGACTTATCAAAAGAGCAGAATTGTTTGGATTTCAACATGCTCAGCCAGTTGTCTGTGAAAAGGTGAATTTATTGTAAATTCCAGTAACTCTTCTTTGGAGTATTTAAAGGTTAGGAGCATTCTTGGGAGAGCTTTGTTTTCTTGTAACTCAAAATTGGTTCTTCTCTTTAAAGACACTACACTCCCAGACCCTCAAGGTGTTTGGAAATAGCCTCTCCCTGGAAACTGTTAAGACGCAAACATTCACCGCCAGCTGTCGGGCCAGCCCATAATTTCCAAGAGTTCAGTAGACCCCTGCAATCCTCAGCTCCCAAGGGTCAAGGAGAGTTGTGCAAAGCACGCCTGGATCCTGTCACTGGGGAAGCTGAGAGCCAGCCAGGCAAGCCTCAGAGCTGGTCTGGATCCAGGTGTGACTAGCTCGTTTATAAACTTGTCTGTTGCAGGCAGGATATGCACAGTAGGAAGCAACTGTCCAGCCTCAGATTTAATGCTTGAGGAGGAGAGCCATCCCACCTGGCTGATAGCCCTTTAGGACCTGCCTCTGGGACCCTGGGCCTAGTTCATTGCATGACCACAGCTGGCTGGCCTCTGCCAGGCACCTTTGAAGACACAAATCAAGGTGGGCAGGGCTCTTCCCACCCTAAGAACCCTCAGGCTCAGCCACCTGAAGCTTCCCTCCTGTGGCCCAGCACCATATTCAGGAAAAGCATACAGACTGCTATGAGGCCAGCTTTGCAGACCTTTCCACTCCTGTGTGGTCCCTCCATCCCCACCCCAAGAGTGGTCTTTCTATGAGAGCAGGTCAGGAGGAAGAGACAACAGTGTCTTTGTGTGCCAGCTGGTGTGCTTTCCCAAAAGCCTCCTCTGTCCCTATAGGCCTCACATGTTTGAGACTGTAGATTTTTGCCTAGCCTCAGAATCCATTTTGTTGAGGTGGCGATGCACCGTGTACCAGACCTTGACTTGAAGGACTACAGCTCTGATCCAAACAGAGGAGGATTGTCCAGCTCTGCACCTTAGAGGCTCTCCATCATCCACTCAGATGCTGGAGCAAATAATCTGGGGTCACCAGGGTCACACTCTTAGCAGAAGAAAGCAGTTTTGTTTTGGTTTTTTGGGGGGAGCAGCTAGGCACTTCTAGGGCCCCCGGCTGTCAAATGTGCCTGCAGACTGGAAGCTGGTAATTGCAGGGCTCTTAGGCACGTTAGCGCCTGTTAAACTTCCTGCAATTAATTTTCCTGACAGCTTGTTTAAAAGGAGCCGTCTACTGTATTAAAAATACCTGTGTTTGTGGCAGATCGTCCAGGCGGTGCTCACAGAGCTTCTAAAGAAAATCACCAGAGGTGGATATCCGCGCTTTAAACTGCTCTAACCCTCAAACAACGTTGTGCCTCTTGTGAGAGGCCCAGAGCATGCTTGGGATCTGTGGCTATCATAAAGCAGGGCTTGACAACTGCTGACTCACAGCTATGGGAATATGTTCTCTTATGGTCCCAGAGCCCAGAGGTCTAAATTCCAGGGTGTCTCTCAGGACCATTTTCCCCTCCAGGGGCTTGAGGAGGCTCCTTCCTCTTCTTCCAGGAATGATGATGGATGAAGTGTGCCTGGCTCAGGGCCACACCCCCTCAGTCTTGCCTCGGTCTCCACACCACCTTCTCTGTCTGTCTGCCCTCTAGCAATATTTGTCCTGAGATTTAGGGCCCACCCTGAATCAGGACATTTGCGTCTCTAATCTGATTATATCTGCAAAAAAACACTTTTTGAAAATAAGGCTACATTTATAGGTTGAGAGGCTGAAGACACACACACATGCACACACAAACACACATGCATGCGCATACACACACACACACATGCACGCATACACGCTGCCACCATCACGTCATCTCAGTATACCTTAAAGAGAGAGACAGAGACTAGATCCAAGGTCTGGTTTTGCTGGTCCCAGGGTACGGCCACTGCTGCTCCTTGAGCTATGCCTAAATGGTACACTGGGGACTTTGGTAACAGGAAGAGAAAAACAAACCGGGAGGATCCAGATGTAGCCTCAAGATTTCCCACCCCAGCCCACAACCGTTGAAGATGATTCCTAAGGCAGAAAGATAAGCCCTTGAGCTGGGCTTCTTTTTAGACTCCATTGCTGGGGAAAGGTGGAACACAGGGAGAGCAAGATGTAGTCCTTTCTCTGACAGAGCCTCTGCCTCCTGGGTGCCCGCTGGGCTGGACCGGCCCCATTATCTTCTTTCTGTCTTGCCGCATTCTACCAGTGAGATGTTAAGCACCACTGTTGCTCTCACTGGGCTCCTGGGTAAATGCCAGTGAGGGCCCCAGGAGAAGGCAGGCCAGCTCCTCGCTTGGCTGTGTCTTCCCCAGTGCTATGTGGACTGACTCCCCACAGTTGCGCCTGGATGCCATCACTACCCACACCTCCCATTGACCTGGGGTGCAAAGGGCTCCCATCCACTTGCCCAGCTGCCCCACTTGCCTGGCCACAGGCTTTTATAGTCGCTAAAGGAAGCATGTTAGCGGATTCCAGCAGCATCCTTTGCCGCAGTATAACAGACTCAGGAGCAGCAGCTTGATCTGGTGGCAGCACAGAGGGCTGTCCCCCCTGGCCACCACAGCGCCCACAGCTTGAATTCTATCTGTTGGCTCCCACTGTCTTGTAACTAGAAGCACGTCCCAGGGAATCTTTGCTAGGTAGGGCCCAGGTCAGTGAAGGGGCGGCTATGGGAACACTGAAGGCCAGCCATGCTGGACATGACTAGGCTCAGTTCTCACCATAAACACTCCCCCCCACCCCCAGGGTCTGAGGGAACCCAGGAGGAAGACATGAGGCTGGTCTGTGGACAGGCTACTCAGCTTTAGGGTATATATATCCTCTGGCACAGGCTGAGGACCAGCCCTAGGAAGATGTGGCAGAACACCTGCCACCCCCCCCAACACACACACACTGTGCACCCTATCAGGAGGCTGGAGGCTCCTCCTTGCACTCCTGAATCCAGCTCCTTCCGTCTGCCTCATGAGCCTTGTGTCCCCCCCCACACACACACACATTGCCCTGTTCCTGTTGCGGGGCTGGGCTGCAACAGTGGTGTTCCGAGTAGCATAAACAGGCCTACCTAACCTCTCTGATCTAGGACCCAACCTGGCATTGCAACACCATCATCCCACAGGGGGCGATCGAGCAGCTGTGATTGACGCCAGAAAACATTTCAACCCTTCCCATGGCCTCCCACTGAGTTTTAATGGCATTCTTCCTTGACCTTTGTAACTAATTCACAAAACAAATGGGCATCCTGGTGGGCCCTCTGATACTGGCCAAAATTGTCAGCAAGACTGTGTTGTAGACTGAAGCACAGAGCTACATGGCAAGACCCTGTCTCAAAAAATCAAAATAAAACAAAATCTGAGCACAGAAAGTGGAAGAAATACTGCTATCAGGAGGCTACGATGGAGACCCAGGTTCTCAGGAGCCTGTAAGGAAGGTTCCTGTTGAAGGAGCTGCCAGTAAGTGGTGCTCTGGTACATTCTTCCTGCCCTAAAAAGGGCCCTGTCAGCGTTTGTAGTGAGGAGGACAGACTACTTGAGAAAGAACCTGGAGAGGTACCCATGGGACTCAGCTCTACTCTCCCTGGGCGATGGACTCAGAGCTAGCTGCCTGCCTGCAGTTTCCCAGAAAGCCTGCTGTCAATAAGCCTGCATGTCTGCTCCACCCACAAGTGCCCAGGCTTTCCTCCTTGCTTTGCTGTTTGGGGTTCAAAAGGTGCCATTCTGCACAAATAGTGGGATGACAAGGCCAAGGCCAGTTCCCTGCGGCCCTCTCTGAGGATGATGAGGATGGCCCTCACCCATCACATTAGGACTGTTGGTTGTTTTTTTGTTTTTGTTTTGTTTTTTGCTTTGTTTTTTGTTTGTTTGTTTGGGGGGCAGGGTTCGAGACAGGGTTTCTCTTGTGTAGCCCTGGCTGTCCTGGGCTCACTCTGTAGACCAGGCTGGCCTCAAACTCAGAGATCACCTGCCTCTGCCTCCTGGAGTGCTGGGATTACGACTGTTGAAAACAGATCACTGTCTGTCTGTCCCTCTGGATCTGTCTGGAAACTGGTCTCCTTAGGGAACAAGTGGGCTCAAGTACCACAGTTCAGCAAGGAGTGAACCAACACTGGAAATAAGCAGGGCAGTTGCTGCCTGGATCCATGGGCCTCCTTCCTCAGGGACAGGGCCCAGCCCAGCAGATGGGTCTAATGCCAGCACCAGTTCCTGGTGACGCTACTCAGCAGTAGCTGAGCCTCCAGTCCCAGCAGTGATGTGACCATGTACGTCCCCTCCTCAGCTGCCTCAGTGCACCCATCCTGAGCATCCCATGAGGATGAAGGACTATAGTGCATCTGATCCATGACTCAGGAAGAGCATATGAGCCGCTCCAGCTTTACGTACCTTCCCTTCCCCAGATGCACATTGGCCCCCACCTGCTCAGGAGGGCCCCAGACTTCCCCCCTGCTCTGTCGTGGGTTTAGCCCACTCAAGAGCCTGAGTCCACTCTATTGGGTGAACAAAGAGAAAGCCCACGGTGTGGGTGAGAAAGCCTCGTCTCCAACAGCCACTGGCCCTGGTCCTGAGAATTCTTACGGTTCTATTTTTAAAGATGAAGAGAGCTCATTCCTTGATGTGTGGATTTTGGTGCAAACAAGCTGTTATGGTCTCATTGCTGAGTGGACACCGAGCAGTCCACTAGGAGCTGCTGCCACGGGCCCTGGTCAAATGTTCTGTGGAAGACAGCACATGATCCCCTGGAGCCTGCCTCTGTGTCTCACTCAAAAAGAGAAAGAAAAGGGGAACAGGAACACTGTGCTGTGGAGGGAGCTGGTCCCAGGAAGATGGAGTTTCTACCAAGGAGATTTGGGAATAGTTACAAGTGGAGCTGAATTGGTCACCTGGTCAGTCTGACCAAGAACCCAGTCACGTGACACCTGCACATGTGGAACCAGCCCCTCTGCTGTGGCCCTCAAGGGACTGTGTGTATTTCTGAAGCAGTTGGTTCCAGTGAGGGAGGCTGGGAAACAGAACCAAAATGGAGATTCAGGAGCTAAGGCATCCAGCTGTTGAGGAGAATGAAACACGGGAAAACAGGAAGCCAG
This sequence comes from Acomys russatus, assembly GCF_903995435.1. Lineage (NCBI taxonomy): Eukaryota > Metazoa > Chordata > Mammalia > Rodentia > Muridae > Acomys > Acomys russatus. The sequence continues at coordinate 26,758,114 of NC_067140.1, forward strand.
AGGCCCCTGTTGCTAGAGGGGAGACACATCCGCAGCACACAGTGCTGAGGAAACCCTCTGTGATAGTAGGACCTCTACTTGAGCTGAGAGCCAGACAAGGGAATGTCACAAAACAAGGACCTTGCAAAATGTAGGCAGGCCCTAAGGCTTCTGCAAGCAGCTGCCAAACAACCCGACAAACCAAAATCCTGTTACGCCCGATACTCCCAAGGACGTTGTCCCTGCTGGTGGAATGCAAGAGGACAGCTGGGAAGCTAAGGAGGTGGGAGTTACAATGACTTTCTAATAATAGTTTTATGTGTATAGATGTTTGCGTGCATTTATGTCAGACGCCATGTGCGTGCAGTGCCCGAGGAGGTCAGATCCCTTGGAACTGGGGTCACAGATGGTTGTGAGCCAGCACGTGGGCGCTGGGAATGGAATCTGTCCTCTGGAGAAGCAGCCAGTGCTCTTAACCACCGGGCCAGCCTCAGGAGTTACAAGTATGAATGAACAATCTTTAGAGCAGTTTTGTAATTTGCTTGAGACAGCGTCTCCCGGTGACACCCTCCACTACTTATTCTCCTCTGTTGGAAAGGTCTTGCATTGTAAGGCACATGGTCACCAGTAAGAAGTGGTGACAAATGCCGGGCGGTGGTGGCGCACACCTTTAATCCCAGCACTTGGGAGGCAGAGGCAGGCGGATTGCTGTGAGTTCGAGGCCAGCCTGGTCTACAAAGTGAGTCCAGGACAGCCAAGACTACACAGAGAAACCCTGTTTCGAAAAACAAAAAAAAACAAAAAACAAAAACAAGGAAGTGGTGACAAACCAGTCAAAATTGACAGCTTATACCAGGGCTAGCACTTGGTGTTTCACATTCTGTGGCTTCCAATAGATGCACGGTACCCCATCATGGACAATAGCTTTTCTGCGCACCCTCAAATGCTGTGGACTCTACCTGTTCACCCTCCCCACCTCAGCCCTGGGCAACCTTTCTTTTAAAGCCAAGTCCATATTTCATTTTCGAGAAGCTTGTGCAGCTGGAGGCAAGGCACTCTGGCAGGCCAGCCTCTCTCCTGTGCTAATATCATTCAAGTCTCCTTCGTGTCTTTTCCTGGCTCGGAAACTCATTTCTTGGTGTCGCTGAATTAGATGCCATTATTGCTCAGTTAATGAAGAACATCTCAGTTGCAATTATGACTACAGCTTCTATAAATGTATCTATGCAGGTTTTTGTGTGAGCATAAGCTTTCAGCTCCCTCAGGTAGGGAGGGAAAAAAAAAGAGTGCAGTCGTGGAACTTTAAGGCATGGATAGGCCAGTTGTACAGACAGGGCACCCCCTCTCCCGCAGCAGCTGTGCTCTCCCGTGTTCCACCCGCAGTGATGAGCATCCCGCGTGCCCTTCACAGGGACTTTGTCTGGGGTTTGTTTTAGAACATTCCTGTTTTATTCCACTGCTTTATTAATTACCTTTCCTCATCGCTGTGACCTGACAAAAGGCAATTCGATGGAGAAAGGTTTCATTTTGGTTCATGGTTTGAGGGTAAGCTCCATCCGTGTGGAAGGCACAATATGGAAGGCACGGCGGTGAGAGTGGCTGTGGATTCAGTGGCAGGAATGTGAGGCAGCTGGTTCATTGCACCCATGGCCAGGGAGGGGAAGTTCATCTGCTGGTGTTCAGATTGCTTCTTTATCTCTCATTTTATTCAGTCAGGCCCTCCAGACACTGAGATGTGCCCTCCACGTTTCTTTCCTCATTTAAACCTCTCTAGAAGCATCCGCTCAGACATGGTCACATGTGTGTCTGCCCAGTGACTCCAAACCCAGCGGAGTTGAGCCAACAATCAAGGCCATCAGCCCTGTGAGCTGTGACACACAGCACCCCCTCACATGCATGTTAAGCTGTGGCACACAGCACCTCTTCACACACATGTTAAGATGTGACACACAGCACCTCTTCAGTTAAGATGTGACACACAGCACCTCTTCACATGCATGTTAAACTGACACACAGCACCCTCTCACACGCATGTTAATCTGTGACACAGCACCCCCTCACACGCATGTTAAGCTGTGACATAGCACCCTCTCACACGCATGTTTTCCACCAGTGGATTTTTCTACAGGAGGTTCCTGATTACACTTTTGCCCATTTTTGATTGTTTTCTTATTTATTTTTAAGAGTTTTGCATATTTTGGATTAGCCTGTCATATGTATCTTTTGCAGACACTGTCTCCCAGGCTGTGGCTTCTTCTCATTTAGTTTTTGCTTTGGTTTTATGAGACAGGGTCTTACAGTGTCGCCAAGGCTGGTGTCCAGTTTCTCATCCCCCTGCCTCAGGCTTCTAATGCTAGTACGGGTGTTTAAAATCATGCTCAGTCTTGCCTTCTTATTCTGTTAGCAGTATCGTTCATTTTAACACACCATCCAGCTTATTGGTTTTTCTTCGGTGGAACTTGAAACAGTCTTCTGTTTAAAAATTCAGCTGGCTGTGGTGGCCCTACGTCTGTGATCCCATCACTTGGCATGAAGAGGCAGAAGGGTCTGGAATTCAAAATCATATGTGGCTACATGAGATTCTACCTCAAAGAAACTAACTAAATAATTAAATAAATATTCATCACTAAACACAGGGCTAGTCAGCCTTTCTCCTGCTTTATTGTCCTTAACACACACACACACACACACACACACACACACACACACACACACACACAAACACACACAAAGGCGGTGGGGGAGGGGATAAATAAATAAACAAACAAAAAGGCGGCGGGGGAGGGGATAAACAAACAAACAAACACACAGCATTGTAATGTCTGTGACCAGTTTTGATTAGTTTTTGGAAGGCATAGACCCCTCCCTCCACAGATTGCCCTGGTCAGAGAGCAGCTGATGGTCCTGTGTAGGTCTGTCTCTGCGTTCTCTGTTGGCTTCCTGACCACACCAACTTGACTGTGCAGCATTGTTGGAAGTCTTGGACTTGGTGTGTCTGTGTGAGCGTGTGCCAAGTGTCTATAGGCTGTCAGAGGCCAGAAGAGGACATTAGACACCCTGGAGCTGGTGTTACCAATGCTGAGCTGCCCAACATGGGTGATCGGGACTGAACCTACGTCCTCAAGAGCAGCAAGCACTCTTAAGCACTGAGCCATCACTCCAATCCCTTCATCTTTTTAAACACAAAATCAAGTTTTTATTTGCGGTGGGTCGGTGATGCTAGGATTAGCTGGGCAAGTTCCCTGCTGCTGAGCTACACCCAGGCCATGTTTCATTTTCTATGTTGATATAAATACTATTTTACTTTTAAAGTTTTTGCATTGATTACTTAGTTAGTATACAAATATAGTATTGTGGGGCTGGAAAGATGGCTCAGTGGCTAAGAGCTATACTGCTCTGGCAGAGGACCCAAGTCTGTTCCCAGAACTCACATTGGGGAGCTCACAACAGCTGTAGTTCTAGGTCCATGAGATCCAATGCCTTTTCTGGCTTATTCTCTCTCTCTCTCTCTCTCTCTCTCTCTCTCTCTCTCTCTCTCTCTCTCTCTCCACGCACAAATGCGTGTACACACAAATAAATAAAACAAATATCTAAAAACAGACACAGTATTATATTTTTTAACTTCAATTATTCATTGTTGGTACATAGGACGGCAACTGGATTTTGTTTACTAGTCTTATGCCCTACTTTCCTGTAACATACTAGTTCCAAGCGTGTCAGTTCTGGTATTTTCTGCACACAAAACCCTCTCTTCCCAACACACATACTTTCTTCCCCTTTCTTGTCTTATCTTATTGGCTAGGGCTTCTCATACAAGTTAAGTTGGCACGGTGCTGGGTGTACCTCACTCCTCGTCTTAGAGGGGTTAAGCTGTTATGTGTGTTTTGTCATCCACCGTGCTGAGGAAGGCTTTCTTCATCTGTAGCTTACTAAGAGTTCAGTCATGAATAAGTTTTGGGTTTTGTCAAAAGCTTTTCTTGCATTCATTAATGTGATTGTGTGCCTTGCAATTAGGTGAACCATCCTTGCATACCTAGGGGAAAACCTCATTCAATCACAATGTGTAATTCCTGCTATGGTGTTTGGGTCTGTTTTGTGCTTGTTGTAGTCAGGGTTGCAATTGCTGTGATGAAACACCACAGCCAAAGCTTTGGGGAGGGAAGGATTACTCTTCCACAGCATTCTTCATCATCAAAGGAAGTCAGGACAGGAACTCGAGCAGGGCAGGAGCCTGGAGGCTGGAGCTGATGCTGTGGCCATGGAGGGTGCTGCTCTCTGGCTTGCACATCCTGCTTTCTTATAGAACCCAGGACCTCCTGCACAGGGTGCACACACACACACACACACACACACACACACACACACACACACACACACACTCTCTCTCACACTCATGCAACAAAATGGGTGGAGACCTTCCCCATCAATCACTATTTTTTAAATGCCCTAAAGAACTGGGCATGATGGTGCATACCTTTAATCCTAGCACTCAAGAGGCAGAGGCAGGTGGATCTCTGTGTCAAGGACAGCCTGGTCTATAGATTGAGTTCCAGTATAGCCAGAGCTGTTACAGAGAGAAACCCAATCTCAAAAAACCAAAACTAGATAGATAGATAGATAGATAGGTAGATGAACAGAGGTTGTCTATGCCCAATCTTATGGAGGTATTTTCTCGATTGAGGCATCCTCCTCTCCTTTGACTTTAGTTTGTGTCAGGTTGGCATAAACTAGCCAGGACAGTGCTGTTACAGCAAACTGCTACAGACTGGGCACTTTAAAGTGAACAGGATTTTATTGCTTCATATCAATACCAAGGGACCAAAACCACATTTGGTAATGTCTTTTTGGGAGGGGAGACAGTTCGAGACAGGTTTCTCTGTGTGACCTTGGCTGTCCTAGACTCTTTTTGTAGACCAGGCTGGCCTCCAGCTCACAACGATCCAACTGTGTCTGCCTCCCTGAGTGCTGGGATTATGGGTGTGTGCCACTGCACCTGGCTGCTTGCTTGTTTTTGTTTCGAGACACAGTCTCTCTCTCTCTAGTCCTGGCTGTCCTGGAAATTGCTGTGTAGACCAGGCTGGCCTTGCCTCTGCCTCTCTAGTGCTGGGATTGAAAGCATGTGGCATCATGCCTGGATTGTGATGACCGCCTTGTGGCTGTAATGTGGCAGAAGACACCATGGGGTAAGAGAACAGGTAAGAGAGAAGGCAAGAGGATCAGACTTGCTTTCACAGCAAACTTACTCCAGGATAATGAAATTAATCTATCTGTAGGGGCTGCTTCTCAAGACCTAAGCCTTCCACCGGTTCCCACTTCTCAATCCTGTTGAAGATTAAGTTTCCAACACATGGACTTTGGGGAACACATGCAAACTATCGCACGCACGGTGCTGTGTTTGATTCCCTAGTGTTTTCTTGAGGGCCTTTGCATCTGTGTCCCTAAAAGATGATCATCAACTACAGTTGTCACTCTTTGTGACTGGTTCTGCTTCTGGGGTGATGCTGGCCTCACTGAGTGAGCTCAAGGTCTGCCCAGAGCTTCTGTCTTCTCAGAGAGACTAGAGAAGAGTTGTGTCACTTTCATGGAAATGTCTGGCAGGGTTCACCAATGAGCCATCTGGGTCTGGTCTTCTTGCTTTAGAAGGTTATTGAATATTGATTAGATTTCTTTAGTAAGCCTATTTCTTCTTTGTGAGTTTTCGTGGATTCTGTATTTGCCCATTTCACCTAAACCAGGTATCTTCAATGTGTGGCTTGCAGGCCACGTGCATTCCAAGATAGTCCGGCCCTGAGTGCCTGGGGCAGTTGGCAGGCTTCAGGTTCAGGTATGTCCTTTTTTTTCTTTTTAATTTTTATTTTATTATTTTATTCATATTACATCTCAATGGTTATTCCCTCCCTTGTATCCTCCCATTCCTCCCTCCCTCCCTCCCATTTTCCCCTCTGGAATGTTCTTCGATGAGAAGCCACCGTGGGATCAATGGGACCTATAATCTCATTGCACAGACAAGGCACCCCAAGCAAACTGTGGTCTGAATGTGTGTGTGTGTGTGTGTGTGTGTTTGTGTGTGTGTGTGTATGTATGTGTATGTGTGTGTATGTGTGTGTATATGTATGTATGTGTGTGTATGTGTATGTGTGTGTGTGTGTTCATGTAAACATCGGACTTGCAAACTCAAGCAATTTAAGTGTCATGAGCACCTGTGCTGACTTTTGGAGACAATCTGTCAGAGAAAATGCATCTTATAACCACTGCAGTAGGAGGGGGGTCCTCACTACTCAATCCCTGACCAACCCATCCCCACCCCCTGGGAGGGTGAGAATTAGTGCTAACTGGTGAGACTATCATGGTGTGGTTCCCTCCAAAGCCGCTGGCTGAGGCTCTAGAATCTTGGGGCCAGCTGCTGTGTTTCCCAGGTGGATTTAACCCAAACCTTCCCATTCCTGGTTCAAAAAAACTTCTAGAAAGCTCTTCCACTGGGACTCACCTGCAACTCAGGGTGAGTCCCAGTGGAAGATGAAAGAAGGGGATACAAGATGGAGTTGTTCTGTCTTGTCACCACTCCTTTTGGTTTAAAAAAAAAAACAGATGTTGGGGGTTTGTTTGTTTTTGTCTCTCTCTCTTTCAGTTGTTTTTGTCTCTCTCTCTTTCAGTTGTTTTTGTTTTGTTTTGTTTTGTTTCAAAGAAGGTTCTCATAGAACTCAGACTGGCTTCAAACTGCTAGGTACACAAGACTAGCCTTGAATTCTTGATTTCCTGCCTCTACTTCTCAAGTGCTGGGATTATAGGCATGTGCCAGCACATCTAGCTCCGGTGCCCATAACTGACTGGTGTCTCAGCAACGACCAGACTGAAGGTTCTGAACTGAGTGGTGCTCCCATGACAAGCAATTACTGCAGGATTAATTGTGGTACTGAGCGTCTAATTACTACACATCAGCTAGTGGCTCATGTGGTGGAAGATAGCGCTGAGCTCAAATCCAACCCAGAGGCTGGAGTTCTAGTGACGGTCTGCGCTAGGATGAGGAAAGCTGAATGGGGAAGAGGAACACAAATGTGGGTGCTGGGGACCTGCCTTCTGCCCAGCCTGTGTGGCTAATCCCCAGACTCCTGTCCCGTCCAGCCCTAAGGCATGCCTTCATCTTACTGCATTCCGCTTCTGAGGTTTGATCAGGAAGAACTCAGGAGGCAGAAGAACCTCTGGCCCTGTCCCTACCCAGTGAGATCTTGGTGCAGCCAGCCAGATTTGCACAAGCTCTGCTGATGGCACCTTGCAGAGACATAAAGGGACACAGATCCTGTTTCTGGGAGGTGTAGCTCCCCCTCCTTTACCCACCACATGTGTTTTATAAGTAGTTTAAGATGAATGTCCAACCGTTGGCCTTGTTGAAACTGAGGAGCCCAGGACCTCCCATGACCAGAAGTGGGCCCAGGATACTCTGTAGAGATGTGGGGCTGAACGGTGAATACCTTAAAATTTCCCTGTGAGCCCTTCCAGAAGAGCAGATGACTGCCCTGTCCATGCCTCCGCCCAGATGCCCTCTTTAGAAGGGTGCACAGCTTCTGAAACATCAACTAAAAAGGGGATATCGTGTATAATACGCCACTAATACTTTCACACCTTGAAATAATATTTTTGGTATATTTAATCGAATAAAACGTTATTAAAATAATTTACAACCAGCCATGGCAGCACATGTCTGTAAGAGACAGAGGCAGGAGGATCAACAGTTAAGGCCATCCTGGGGCTCACAGCCATAGCCCATTCAACAAAACAGAGTATGTGTGTCTGTGTCTATGTCTGTGTATGTATGTCTGTGTGTGTATGTCTGTGTGTGTGTGTGCATGCGCATGTATCTGTATGTGTATGCAACCTCTGGTGCCATCCACATTGTTTTGATACATGGTCTCTTATTGGTATAAAACTCGCCTGTTGTCAAGGTAGTTGGCCAGTGAGGAGCCTCAGGGGTCTCCCTGCTTCCACCTCCCCAGTACGGGAATTGCTAGCATGCTCCACCTCACCAGAATTTTCATTTAAACAGGGTTCTCAGCACCAAACCCATATTCTCATGCTCGCAAGGGAATTATTTTACCAACTGAGCCTTCTCGCCAGGGTAGAACTACCTTTAAGATACAGTTGGTTGCTGGGCAAGGTGATGCACACCTGTAATCCTAGCACTCAGGGAAGCAGAGACAGGTGGATCTCTGTGAGTTCGAGGCCAGCCTCATCTACAAAGCAAGGTCAGGACAGCCAAGGCTACACAGAAAAACCTTATCTTGAAAAACAAAAACAAAAAACAAAACCAGATAAGGCGGCTGTTCCTTACACCATTTCCTGGTTCTCCCTATTCCAAGATGAGGGCATTTTTTTCTAGACAGTCTCCTGCCATGCCCACTCAGGGCATCCTTTTCTGAAGACTCCTTACCAGCTCTGGGGAGCCCAGTGTTGAGTAAATCTGACAGGCTTTGTCCTCAGTCAGTCCTGGGGAGGGACAGGCAGAACAAACCAGCCGGCTGTCACGAACAGTGCATATGGAAGCCAGAAGACCAAGACCAGTTCCAATCCTCGCTGCTCAGCATCAGTACTGACAGGTCACTGGGGGCTTCCTTCCTGTTTGGGTCCTGAAGAGCCAGCAGCACCAGCCGGTCAGCCTGCCCCTACACTGATTGCCAAACGGACCAGGCACCCTGGGCAGGCCCATTCACAAATCCCCAAACTCCAGTGATTGCAGAGAAGGTAGGAACCTGGATGGAGCCCACAGCAGGGGAGGATGAATGCCTTATTTGCCTCAAAGCCTGGTGGCATTTGAGTGGGACTGTTTCTGTACAACAGTAACAACGAAGTCCTCCGCGTTCAGCCTGGAAACGCTCAGTCTAACAAATGGACCAATTATGTCATTGTGACAAGAGTCATTATTGGAAGGAAGATGAGATTTCTTTCTTTTGAAGTGGGGGTGGAGGACTCAGTGTGACGTGGTCTCAGCTGAGGGAACACGCCTTCCTTCAGCCCCTCCTTTTGGGGTTCCTCCGCTGTGCCCATCCTCGGGGACATCAGGGTACAGCCTCCCTGCTATTTCCCTGCCACAGGTAGATGACGCAGGGTTATGGTACTTACAACCAAAAGGGGTGTTGGCTCGGGGCCAGAAAGCAGCCCTCACAGCCTCACCCAATGCCCCTGGTGAAGGATGAAAGAGCATCATTATTAGCTGAGGTTTTCTCCCAAGGACTTTGGTCTGGATTCTGTATCCATCCATGCACCCCTTTGCCGATGCCCTGTTTACAGGCAGGCACTCCCCAACTCCATCTGCTGGTCTGAGTCCTTCAATGGGAACCACTGTGTGGTGGCTGGGACTTCTGGTGGCTCTATGGACAGTTTGCTCTGTAGTGCATCCCTGCGATAATGGGTCTGGGACAGGTGCTGGGGCCGATGGAGGCTTGGGGGCATTGACTGAGGCATGAGCCTAGGGCCTGCTCTTAAGTGCCCAGCCCAAGTGGAGCCAGACAGGTAAGGCAGCCATACTTGTTCCTGGCCCAGGTCTGGGTATAACTGTATTTGGCACTAGGGAGGCAGCTCTCCCTTAATTCTTGAACACAACAGAAAAACTGCCTCAGTATAGATGCTGAGTCTCTTGATGGGCAACCAAGGCTGAGATCTGGGAGAGCAGTGGAAAAGAGGATAGGCCCAGCCACTGGAGACTCAGTCACCCTAAGTATCCCTGCATCGGGTTATAGGGTCCTGCCATGCAGCTTCCAAGCAGCAATCTAAAACCTTTACCAAAAGAGCATGGACCCAGGACCACTCTAGGTAGACACTGACCACACATCTTCCCCAGGATCATGGTGGGGGTTCCAGGCCCCAAGACCTTATAACCCCTGGCAGCGCTTTCGCTTTCAGAGTTCTAGATGGGCCAGCAGCAAAATAGGAGCAAAAGCAGAAACTATGCAGTCACATGTGTGAGCACACGTGTACAGAGACACATGTGCATAAGCAGACAGGATACATAATGGGCACAGGCACATCTGAAACACAGACACATGCACATTAGCACACAGAATTCACTGATTTCCAGAGCCTGTGGGAAAGCCTCACTGCCGTGCCAGACCTTAGACCTCCAGGGAGCAGGGAACACTTTGGCCTTGGCCCAGGACCCTAGCATCACTTTGCCTGGTTCCACCCAACAGCTTTTTTCTATCAAGGTGTAAGGAGAAGCTGCCGGGTCCCCAGTGGAGCCCGAGGGTTGGATCAGTAATAAGGCCTGTTTGCAAGAAACGAGTGTGAGAAGAAAGCAAATGCTTTGCTCTCCAAACTCTGCAGAAGCCCCAGTATGACTGCACGGTGCACTGACTTGTCCAAACCTAGCCCTGATCCTCAGGCTGACGAGAGGGACCCCTCCCTCCCACCCTGTCCCCTCTTTCCTTCTTATTCCTGAAAATGTGAGGAAGTTCTGCTAGACCGTGCCACGTTACTGAGGAAGGAGGGCATCCCAGCATGGTTATTGGTCTCAATGATAAAAGAACTTAAAAATGGATTGAGGATAATTTTATTACCATTTAAAAGAAAAACTCCAGGACAGGCAAGGTGCAAATCTTGGCAACCGCCCAAAGGAGGGAGAACAGAGATCACTATGGCTTTTTACTTAGGCGGGGAGGTTTGGCAAGCAGGCAGCCACGTGGCAGAATGGCAAAGGGATGGATGGCTTTAGAGAAAAAAAATGAACAAGCCCAAAGTACCAAAGGAGGCAACACACTTAGGCTCTGACCAGCATTCAAAATAAAAAAAAACGGAAGGGAAAGTTGCACGTTTCTGGCTTGGGACTCAGGCTGGCAGACCTAACAGGCCCTGATGATGGCTCTGCAGCCTTTGCACTGTGGGCAGGAATTCTGGAAGGAAAATACACTGTCTCATTAAAGGGATAAATATTCCTCCCATCTCTTTAGCATATAGCCTTAGGTAAATCTGCCTTCCAGAGGGGTAGCCCCTTAGCCAGGCAGTTTACTGCCCAACTGCAATATCTGTTAGAAGAGGCAATGAATGTCTCCCCCCAGAGGAAGATTTGTTTAGTCTGGGAGGCAAGAGCTTTCCCTTAATGAGCCTGCAATGCTCCTGTAATGTTTCTTTCAGCTCTTACAACTAGGGTTTGTTATTGTTTTTGTTTGCTTGTTTGTTTTTGAACAGAAAAAAAAAAAAACCCTGAAAGGTCAAGCATGTAAGAAGCCAGGACTGTTTTCCTCACAAGCTAGAGCCTCTCCTGGCCTCCTCCAGGATCACTGGTTAGTTATCTCCCTGATGGCTGAGACTCTCAGGACCCAGGAGGTCCTGGTGTTTGCAGTGTGTCCCGTGTGCATCCGTGACTCTGTCCACAGTTTTCCTGTGTGTGCCTAAGAGCTTTTGCACAACAGTGCAGCTTCCAGGACTGTTGTGACTGAGAAGGCTGGATGCCAGCAGTGGGTAGTGCACTGGCTGGGGACAAAGCTGCAAAGGGACCTGACTTGCTTGAGCCTCAGAGAAATGGCCGTGTGGGTCCTCTCTGTCCCACCTCCAGCTGACCTTGACTTCGTGTCAATCATGAGAATTTGCCATCGACACTCAGTGCAGCCTTTCTGAGGATTTTCTCCTATGGCTGTTGTGGTCCGGGAGAATTTACAGACCAAGGCCTAAGCACCTTGAAGTGGCCATTTCAAAGCCATCAAAGGAAATTCATCTAGCCGGCGGGAACAAGATTGGCAGAGCAGGGAAGGCTTACCCTGAAGGAGCCTGGCTGAATGCAGCCCCTGCATTCCAATGCCTGGAACAAGGCTTCCTACTGCTACAATTAGCATCCAGGTCAATGACAGAGGCCAGCAGCAGCGGCTTGGAGACTAGACCACTGACTCTGATGGGGTAGCAGCTCAGCCTGTCGTGTGGATGCTGTGCCCACCTTCCAAGCAAACAGAGACAAGGAACCGCCCCTTCCTCCTCCTCCCCATCTCCTCCTCTCCCTGCTCCTCCGCCTCCTTCTCTTCCCCTTCCTCTTTCCCCTCTTCCTACTTCTCTTTTCTCTCCTCCTCCCCTCCCCCCTCGCTTTCCCCTTCCCCCTCCTCCTCCCCTTGCCCCTCCTCCTCCCCTTGCCCCTCCTCTTCCCCTTCCACCTCTTCCTTCAATTCCTCCTCCTGCTCTTCTCCCCACTTTCCCCCTCCTCCCCTTCCCCTCCTCCCTTTCCCCCTCCTCCTTCCCTTCCCCTCCTCCTTCCCTTCTCCTTCCCTTCCCTTCCTCTCCTTCTCCTCCCCCTCCTCCTTCTCTTCTGTGCTTGCTTGTCTGAGACAGGCTGGAGGGAGGCTGGGAGAAGGCACTAGTGCTAAGCCTTACTCTGAGTCTGACTGGAATGAAACAAATCTCATTCCATGTACACCTTGGACGGACGTGCCTGACAAGGCATCCTATTGAGGGGTGACTGGCAGCCCATGACATTCAACAGAATGTGAATTAGGATGCAAAGTGTCTGTAGAAAGATGGGCTCGTTCAGTGGTGTGAGAATAGGTTCTTTAGGGACACTTCTGAGGGGACAAAGTTCCAGTTTGTCAGATGAAAGGGTGTCCTGAGGAGCGGCTGGCCAGGGACATGGCTATCAGGGGAGACACATTTGGGGAGATTCATGTAACTGAAGTGAGCTCATCTCTCATGCTGTGTGCCTTCAGAGGCTGTGGGACCGCAGGCAATGTACAGCTTGGCAGGAGAAGGCTGGCTTAAGCCATGAAAGCGTTTTTTGTCCAAGCATATCCCATCCTTAGGGTTGTGTTAAACTACTCTGGATGTGAGGTAAATGAGCCAAGGAGACGGTTTCTCTCCTCAGATTCCCTAGGAATAGATCAGGCCCTCAGCAATGCATGCCACCAGTCTAGGCCCATTGGAAACCATGGCTAAAAGCTTATATGGTGGAGAGGACGGTGGTTGGTGGTGTGCTGCCTATAGGTGGCACCTTGCTCCTCACACTCAAACGTGTTTTGGCTTTTTTTCTTGATCCTTCATGCTCCTTCTATATACACTGGGCACTGGCGTGGGAACGTCCGTCCAAGGTGTACATGGAATGAGATTTGTTTCATTCCAGTCAGACTCAGAGTAAGGCTTAGCACTAGTGCCTTCTCCCAGCCTCCCTCCAGCCTGTCTCAGACAAGCAAGCACAGAAGAGAAGGAGGAGGGGGAGGAGAAGGAGAGGAAGGGAAGGGAGAAGGGAAGGAGGAGGGGAAGGGAAGGAGGAGGGGGAAAGGGAGGAGGGGGAAGGGGAGGAGGGGGAAAGTGGTTATATTGGTCTCCGTTTTCCTCAAATGGGCTATGACATGAGACCGGCACTCAGTGTGTGTTCCATGGCCACAAGCAAGAGTCTTTCAGGCAGGAGTCAGCAAGCTGGCCCTGTGATCTACTGTTGAAAGTGTAGTAGATGTAGCCCACTGTTTATTCACATGTTGTCTGTGGCTAGTTTGGGCTTTTATGGCCAAGCTGAGCAGTTGTGACAAAGATCATGTGGCCCACAAAGCAAAGTCACTCACTCTCTGGCCCTTTACAGAGGACATCTGTGGTACAGGACACAGTAGTACCGGAGAGGAGGGACCTCAGGGCAGGATTCGGCCAGTTCCCACGGTCAGGTTAGAGACACTGATGGGCAACCTCGCCTTAACTCAGCCAGCCTTTGTGCTTTGTGAGCCAGTGGCAGGACCCACAATGTCGCTGTGGGCCATCGTAACTCCACTCTCAGGGGACCCCAGTGCCGGAGGAACAGTACCGGAGAGGAGGGACCTCAGGGCAGGATTCGGCCAGTTCCCACGGTCAGGTTAGAGACACTGATGGGCAACCTCGCCTTAACTCAGCCAGCCTTCTGTGCTTTGTGAGCCAGTGGCAGGACCCACAATGGTCGCTGTGGGCCATCGTACTCTCACTCTCAGGAGGGACCCAGTGCCGGACGTGGCACGGGAGCTAAACTGTATACTTGCAGAGCCAAGACTCCACGCTCAGCCTGTGATGCGGTGGTGCAACCCTGCCTGAGAGATGGGGTCCCCTTTCAGGTGCCACTCCACGTTACCCCATTACCAGGTCCAGCCACAGTCCTGGTCTCTCTCCACCTTGACACCCGCTCCAGGCTCTGCCTACCGTGTAAGCAGAGCACCCGAAACATACACATAGCTAAGTCAATTCCATGTTTCTCAGCCCGGGGCTCCTGCCCTTGTCAACCTCCCCTGGCCCATGGGAATCCCACCGCATAGACACGTGTAAAGCTCTCTGAAAACAGGTCCACCTTTCACACTATCTTGAGCTCACCTCTGCCTCCTGCCGCCTTGCAAGCATCAGTATTTGGTAAGTGACCGTGACCCTCAGATAAAGTAAGCTTGGGATATGTGACGCCTTAGATGGTGGCAAAGGAGTGTAGGATGGTGAGAGATATAAGTAGCCCCAGCGAAGAGATAAGCAGGCACAGCCGTGAGTTATGGAATTTCCAGAAAGAGCCAGGTTGAGCAGCACAACCTGCCCCAGTTGGGAACAGTAGCCACACATCATCTGACTGCTGGGGACGGGTTATGCGGCACAGCATTGTTGAAATGGCCAAGGCTCCTTCTGCCGGGTCTGTGGAAGAAAATCGAGGCTGGCAAGATAATCTGAGACTGTGAGCCTGAGGGCAGCACTCAGGCCCCTGGGAAGGAGCTCAGGGTCTCTTGATAGGATCAACTCTGGCTGCTCTTCCTTTCTCCAGTCTCTCCCCAGGGCTCTGAGTCACAGACACGCTGGAGAGTGTGAATTTGCACGCTGTGCCATTCATAAAACAAAACAAAACAAAAAACCCTCTTTGCTATTGTAAAGAAAAGCTCCATGTGGGTGTAAAGGACAAGCGAATTTAGAACCTAATGAGGTAAAGGGACATAGTGAGGAAAGAGAGGTTCTTTGCTCCCCACCCCTCTCCCAGCCCCCTTCCCACTGGGTACCATTTGGGCTACTGTTCACTGTTTAATTTCCTCATCTTCCAGCCATCCAGCCTCAGGTGTTGAGTGTGTGTGTGTGCGCGCGCGTGTGCGTGTGTGCGTATGTGTGTGTGTTAGTGTGTATGAGAGAGAGAGAGAGAGAGAGAGAGAAAGAGTGTGTATACATTGTGTACATGTGCATGGGTGTGGGGATAATGGTTGATGTCAGGCGTCCTCTCTATCACTGTCCACATTAATTTTTGCTTTGGCCTCTCACTGAATCTAAAGCTCACCCACTGGCCAGACAGCAGGCCAGCAAGTCTCAAACCGACTCCAGCCACGACCTCCCCAGTGTTGGGATTAGAGGCATGTGCCTGAATTTTTAAGTGGGTGTTTAAAAAGCAAGCACTTCACGGATTAAGCTGTCTCTCCAGCCCTCTGCTGCCATTTCCGAGCATTTACTTCTGCCTACTCCCAGAAGCCCCTTAGTTCTACCCAGCAGGAAGCTGGCTTGAGGCAAGTGTCCTCCAGCCAAGGGTGAGGCCCAGAGCCTGGTCACCCACCAAAGGCCAGAGCCTGGCTTTGCACAAGTTATGAGTGAGTTCTCGAACATGCTGAGACTCTGTGTGGGGGAGTGGAAGGCCTCTACCAGTCTCTTCCCTCACACTGGCCATCTCTACATGCTCTTCCTGTGTTCACTATAATCAGATTTATTGGGCAGGGACACAGCGCTAATCCCATTGAGACGCTGATGATGTTGAAGAGCCAGATGTCCACGGGGAAGTGCAGTGGCCGGCTTTGGCAGTAGGTGGTAATTAGAAATTGGGAGGAGCCGGCAGGATATTTGCTGCACTACCCACACAATTACATGGCAAGAAAGCACACAGCAAATTGTGGGGCTGGAGAGTCAGCTGCAATGCGTGTTCTGTATGCCCCGTACCAAATGTACACACTGAGGTGCATGTGTGCCCTGCTTACAACCGTCCAGCCCCAGTAGCCAGCCTTGTCCCAGCCTTGCAAAGCCTCCCTCCCAAGCCCAGCTGAGGGCTTAGCATGATCACTAGCAATATGAGCTAATGTTCATGGGTCTGAGAGCTTTCTTGGATGGCTTAACCTCTGTTAAGGACTCCAAGTACACTGTGCTGAGCACTTGGCCCAATGTTTAATCCTTCAGTGTCAAATTAGCACCCTGCATCTTAGGGAAATGCAAACAAAAGGCATATCAGCAAGCCCGATTGAATTGGCTTGGGCTTTTGAAGTAGAAACACAGCAGATGCATCTTGGCAGGTGGGAGCTGCTGTTCAGAACACATTAACCCATAAGCAGAAAGGCTACTGTCTTGGCCTGATGTGGACACAGCCATGGACTCAATTCAGCCAGGCATTGCTTTCCTGACTGCAGGTATAAAGTGGGCCTTAAGCACAAGCTGGGGCTCTTTCCTGCTGTTGGGTAGAGAGGAGGGGAGTGGGCCCAGCAGTACCTAGCCCTCCTATTCTCCACTGTGCTGCCACTGAACTTGTTGGGGATTTCGAAGACACTTGCTGCTGCTTAGCAGACGTCCCACAGATTTGAACATTCTAATAGGCTTTTTGGCTGATATAATGTTTGAAGGCGTGGCAGACAGACTTCAGTTCTCCCCTGTACAGTTTGTTTGGGGCCGATACACTGAAGCATCTTGTCACCTGTTTCTGCCCTCCATCCAGTAAAAATGCCCCACACTGCCAGCTCTGCTGAGGGTTCTGGACCACTAAGTCCCCAGGGACTTAGTGCCTGGCACAGGTGGACAAGGTCAGAGCTCTTGAGAATGCCTTTTCCTTAATCCTATTGAAACCTCTGGGCTGAGTCTGTCGTCTCCTGACAGCCAAACTGGTGCCAGGCCTGCCGCACAGCCAGGCACCGACAGGATGTTCAAGGTTTTCTGTCGCCAGGTCCTCAATCAAGAGAGCAGCCGCTGCGCCCTGGACAGCAGGAGGGAAGAGTCTGACTCTCACACTGAAGGTGGCCAGCACAGAGAGGGGTGGGAGGGTGGTACGTGCCATCTGCTAGCAGATGGGCTGCGAGGTCCTGACCACACTCTGGTCACAAGCCGGCTTGACATGGGTGGCCGTCTGTGGTGCTGACCTCCCATTGAAGACTTGAGACTCACTCAGCAAGTCTCCCACTTGGACTCTGTCTGGGGTTCAGCCTCTTCCAATAATTCCAAACCAGAAAAGGAGGATAGGGACCCATAGTGGGGGGGGGGGGGAGGAAGTGAACAGAGGTTGCCCACATAGGCACCGGAGGATGACGACCCTGTGTTTCATCAGGCTGGGGTCTGGTTCCCGCATCTCTTTTGTTGTTGTTTTGTTTTGTTTTTTGTTTTTTCAAGACAATGTTTATTCTGTGTAGCCTTGGCTGTCCTAGACTCGCTTTGTAGACCAGGCTGGCCTCGAACTCACAGTGATCCACCTGCCTCTGCCTCCCAAGTGCTGGGATTAAAGGCATGCGCCATCATGCCCGGCTTGGTTCCTGCGTCTTGTCTCCCTTCTGAGCGGGAAATCTTGAGGTTTCAGTTTCTGGTCCTGGTACAGCTGGAGCTTGTCTGGGCCAAAGCCACCACTCTCGGACACCTGGCAAGGGTGACGGGGATCCAAGAGGAGGCTGGGGCAACATAGCATCCTGAACCTGCCACTCTTTGGGACATTCTAGAAGAGCCTGATCCAGCAATTTTCTTATACCTTAAGCCCTCTCCTCCCGGTTAGCCACTTGAATAGAACCAGTCTCTCAAGCATCCTGGGGTGTGTGTGTGTTGGGGGGGGGGTATTCCCAGATGATGGCTTCTTTGTCTTTTCCACAATCCTGTTCTGAGAACAAATGCAGTGCAGTCACTCTCATTTCTGTGAAATCACTTTAAGAGACGCCCCCTCCCCCCTACTGCCCTTGCTTTCTGGGCCCCAGCAGCCCTCCTGTGAAATGAGAATAGACCCACGAGATATGTTCGTCTTTTGTCCCCAACATTTCCCACAGCTGGGAGTAACCGGTGGCTTCGGTGTGCCACGGGGGCTCTTGTTCACACCTGGGGATGTGGAGTTTGTGTGGCGAGGCAGTTCATTCAGCGCCAGTCCACAAAGGGCACCTGAAACGTGTCCCGCCAGCCCCCTATACAGGATGGTCAGGCTTTCTGCGGAGCCAACCTGGCCTTTAGAGGGACTGGAGGAGCCACCCTTGCTTCCTTGGACACTCCATAAACCGTTTATCTTGGGACACCTGGTGTCAGCAGGTGCCCCAGAAGCAGATGCATGGGGGACTGGCCAGCCACCCCAGTGATAGGCATTTGAGTTCATTCTGGTCTTGTTGTTTCAAACAAAGCTGCATTGACAACCTTGATATCGGGTGCATCTGGCATCCATTATGTTGCCATGCCTGGTCTCAGCAGAAGTGGAGAGGGGTGGCCAGGAAATGGGAGGGCACAGAAACCTGCCAGTGCTGGTCTGTGAAGACCCTTCTGTCTGCAATCTGTCCAACCCTAGCCCATCGCTGAACCTGTCTGGCTGGGACTCATCTGCCACCCTTACAGAGGAGAGAGTCTCTGCCAGGCCAGTCTCACTCCTCGGGTTTGGTTTGTTGAAGTTCTTGGGCTTTGCACCCTCTTCAGGTCTTTCCCACTCATTGTGTGTCACTTGCTGGGGTGGGTGAGTCCAGCATTTTATCTAAAACACAGTGGGCTAAATTAGGGGTGGGGGAGGCCCCAGGATCATTCTGCAGGGGAGGGTAAAAGCCCCAGATCAGGGATCTGGGGCCAAGGCCACCAAGAATCAGAGGTACACACTTCACCAGCACCTGCACCCTCATCTGTTGACACCCCCCCTAACACACACACACACAATCTATCATCCATGTACAAGCTTGGACCCACCATCCTGACCACAGTTTCTTTTCCACTCTTACCCTACATTCCACCTCTCCCCTTCTCCACAGAAACATAGATTTAGGGAGGGCAGCCGCTAAATTAGCCCTGTTCCTCACAGGAACCATTCCAGCTCCCTGACAAGAAACCTCAACTTGCTTCCTTTGTCCACCCTGACGGTAATCCTGGGTACCAGTGAAGGCACCCAATGGTGGAGGAGGGGCACCTTCAGTCACTCTGCCCAAGGACATGGGACTCCTGTCTGTCTAAGGTTCAAGTCTGTACCTCAACCTCCAGCCTCCAACTCTCGTGAATTCTGCCACTTTCTGGAGATGCCCCCTCATTTCCAGCCCAGCACCTGCACAGAGCATAACAGAAGGCAAGAACACCAGAGGCCGGCATGCCTTTGGGGACCACTGTCCTCCCCGGGGCCCCAATCCAGCTTTCTAAGCTGGTGGCCCAGAGTAGCCCAGCACCTAGCTCATCTTCAGACACTGAGGACAGGTCCTGCCACCCGTGGAAATAAGTACACATGTCTATAACAGAAGAAGAAAAAGAAAGACAGATGCCAGGAGAGACAGACACACAGAAGGGGAGGCAGGGACAGCATGGCAACAGAGACACTGTGTGCTATGTGCTTCCCCTCCCTAAGATGGACACTGCTGAGTCTGGCTTCTCTCCCCAGTCTGTATACATCCCAGCTGAGTCGAGACACAGACTATCAGCAGTGCTGCCCCATCCCGCTTTCCTGCTCTTGGCCACATCTCTCCCCACTGCTCAGAGTCCAGCACGGTGGTCTGCTGTCAGCCTCCCTCCCTACTGCTCAGAGTCATGGCATGAGGGGCCACTGAGGGCCTGGAGCCAGCTCCTGTCTCAATGCTCTGCTCCAGCTCTGGCCAGCCCTAGAGATAGCTGTGTGCTGCCTGTGTTCAGCGAGGTGCGGTATTTTAAATGTTTTGACATTTTAGATCTGTGTTGGATACATCAAGTGTGTTTAATTCCACTGTGACTCACCCAGGAATAGAATTAGTATGTCTCCTGGGATGGGGCACAGCTGAGCCAGAGCAGGCCGGGGAGTTCTTGCTTGCCCTCTGTGGGCTTCCAATGGAACAGCTCTGGGTCCTGACCCGCTGGGGGAAGATGTTCAAGGTCAGAGGAGATGCAGCTTGGCGAGGACATAAATGGCCCAAGAGGGAGATGGGGCTGACCCAGCACATGCACCAACACCTTCCCTTGAGCAGTGTGTGCCCTGCCTGTTGAGCAGAGCTTTATGCAAATGGAAACATGGACTGCCTCTTCCCCAGACCTTCCCAGTGATGGTCTGTGGCTACCTACGCGTAAAGGCAACGCCTTCACAGGTGCTTCAACCAAGTCCAAACAAGGCTTGGCGGGGAGGGGTCCAGCCTACTCCAGCACTGTGGGTGGCCACTCCATTCATTCCTGGTATCGGGTCATGGCTGCCCTCACCACAAGACAGGAGCTTCGCAAAAAGTCACACGCGTCACGGTGGCCATGCTCTCCGTGTGTTTCAACGAGGATATGTGCACACTTGTGTGATTTTGCTCTGAGGGTCAGCTGGACATTGCTGACGAAGCCAGGCTGAATTCATACAGGAAACAAATCTATGTTATTGGCCACAAGAACCTGAGATTCAGTTTTTAACAAATGTAGAGTGTTGGCAGAAGGCTTTGGCTGGTGACTGGGGCTAACCTTCCCCAGAGCTCTGCGCGGCACCAGGTGGGTGGGAGAATGTATGGAGGCATTGCTGTGAACTGTTTGCATACAGAGTGGGAGCCAAGGGTTCAGCCTCACTGGACAGGCTGTGCTATGGTCTGGGGTCCTGGACCTGACAGTCCTAGACCCAGGGAAAGCAGGTTGGAAGCAGAAATGGAGGAGGAGGAGGAGAAAAAGGAAGAGGAGGACCAGGATGGGAAGGAAGAGGAGGAGGAGGAAAAAGAAAAGGAGGAGGGGGAGGAAGAGGAAGAGGAGAAGGAAGAGGAGGACCAGGATGGGAAGGAAGAGGAGGAGGAGGAAGAAGAGGAAGAGGAGGAGCAGGAAGGGGAGGAAGAGGAGGAGGAGGAAGAAGAAGAGGAGGAGGAGGAGCTCCAGGGAAGGGCCTGGTCTCGTGAGCAGGCCAGATGGGGTATGGCCTTCCTAACTTGGCATGTACCTCCCCTAGCCCAGTCCCTAGGTCTATGTCTGGGTCTGACAGCCACCTCTTGCTCTTGCAGGTCAACACCTTCATGTCCTTTGTGTTCCCCATGCTGGTCATCTCCATCCTAAACACTGTGATTGCCAACAAACTGACAGTCATGGTGCACCAGGCCGCCGAGCAGGGTCGAGTGTGCACTGTGGGCACCCAGAACAATTTACAGCCCAGCACATTCAGCATGTCCATCGAGCCTGGCCGTGTCCAGGCCCTACGCCATGGAGTTCTCGTCTTACGTACGTAACCTCGGACCTGGGGGAGCAGTGGGGCTCGACCCAGAGCCAAGTGTAAAGACATGGGATAGAACATGGGCCGAGCTCAGCATCGGCACTCTGCCCTCTTCAGTCCCTTGTACCTTCACTCAACCAAACCAAGGCTGGGTGCCAACCCTGAGCTTGCCCACAGATACGGGTAGACTTTCTTGCTATAAATCAAAGAAGCAAGTATACCCGAGACACACTCACAAAAAAAGTCATATGACCAGATCTGGCAGCTGGAGACCGCCGTGGGGGCGACATCTAGCTAGAAGGTCCTGGTAATAGAGCTATGGACGGAAGGCATGCCAAGGGAGTGCCTGCTGGCCAGACAGAATGTGGCAACAATGCTGAGCAGAGGGGTGGGCCTGAATCTTGCAGCTGATGCAACCTCAGGAAACAGTCATCAGGTGTGATGCATGAGAAAGTCTCAGGACAGAAGCCTTTTTATCCTCCAGATCCATGTCTTGCAGTTTGACTGTGGCTGTGACTGTGGCAGTGGCAGTCGCTATGGCTGTGGCAGTGGCTGTGGCAGTGGCTGTGGCTGTGGCTGTGGCTGTGGCTCCTTCCTGGTCTTGCCTTTTTCAGGCTTACTTCCCAGCAGCTCCAGGTGCAGTCTCCGGGAAAAATGTACGTCAGCAAGGAGTCCCCCAGATCAGCCCCCTCAGAGCCCAGAGTGGGTCTAGGTGGACTTCCCTCACAGATGTCCTCACCTGAACCCAAAGGCAGCAACTGTGAGAAGGGCTCATGCTCAAACACCTCCTCCCAGGGACATTGCTAGAGCCCAGAGCAACCACTTCATGTCCCCCATGTCTCTCAGAGTACCTGGGAGAGTAACTGGGGCCTGTCCTGGTTCCAAGGAGGAAGCTGTGGCTGAAGGTAGACAGAAGCATCCGAGACCTCAAGCAGAGCTGCATCAGTGGTCAGCCACCTGCTAGGACATACCTGGGCCAGGGAACCTGTCAACTGCACCTTTCATCTGGCTATAAAGGCCACCCTATAGACAGCATGCTGTTCCATCTAACTGAGCTGCCCTTCTGTCTTGTGGGCTCTGCCTGAGTCTCCATCATCCCTACCTAGCTATGTCTGTAACAGAGAGAGAGACAGAGAGAGAGAGAGAGAGAGAGAGAGAGAGAGAGAGAGAGAGAGAGAGAGAGAGAGAGAGAGAGAGAGAGAGAGAGAGAGAGAGAGAGAGAGAGCACATGAGCTGGCCCTTTCTGTCCCAAGCAATGCATGTCTCTCAGGTCAGCTGAGGTGTACCAGCACTCAGGAAGGTTGGCCTGGTTGGCATTCTTTGCATTGGGCCTGGTCACTGCTGTAGCAAGTAGTGCAGTGCTTAGCTGTCCCTCCCCCATGTCAGCCCAGGCTGGGGATACTGTAGCAGTACTTTTGGGGACTGGGTGCCCTTTAGACACTCAAGATACCACAGATCTGCTTCTAGCAAATTTGACAGTGGGATGAAAACTGAAGGCCTCCGGGGGTCCATGTTGCACAGATGAGGAAACTGAGGCTGACAAGCTAAAGGCTAGAGCCAGTACCTTGGAGCGGTCCTTGTGGTCACTGCCCTAGTAAGGCCCCCGGTGACTGCTCACCTTCAGGGTTGTCCCAGCTAGGATGATCTCTGCATAGCCTGACAGAAAAGCAGTTCTCCTGCTTTGCAAAGCAGGGCTGCAGTGTAGGCAGGCCAGACAAAGAAGCCGAGGGCAGTAAGAGGAAAGGATATAGATAGGGCTTGCCCATCGCTGTCCAACAGAACTGTTCCTGAGGTACCTGTCAGCCCTCTTGGCTGAGAAACCCAGAGGGGCCCTGGAGACTGCACAGGTGGCAGAGCCTCCTCTCTGCAAGTGCTGCCTTGGCAATGGCTCCTTCAAAGCTGGCCCCTCATGGTGACTGACCCTCTGGTGGCCACAGTCTCCTTCTTCCCTATCCCTCCTCCACAGAGTGGGACAGGGTCCTGGTGGAAGGAGGGAAAGCTTCAATGACACTATTGTGATGAACATGGTGCAAGCATTTCTTTCCATTCCTGTTTTTAAATTCTTTCAGGTCAATTCTCAGAAATGAGGGTGCTGAGTCATGGCATTTGGGTGTTTGTTTGGTTTGAGAAACTGCAGTTTATCACAGTGGCTACAGCCTTTAGCGTCCTTGCATCTGTTGCTTTGTGTGTCCCATGTATATGCACGTGTGTGTGGAGGCCAGAGGTTGACATCAGATGCCCTCCTTTTTCCCTTCCCCTCCTCTTCTGAGATGACGCCTTTCAGTGAACCTGGAACTTACTGAGTCAGCTGTGCTGGCTTGCCTGTGAGCTCCAGGCATGCACATGCCTCCACATTGGTCTGCAGTCTCCTAGCACTGGGTTTCTTTTTAATATTTTACTAATTTATTCATATTACATCTCAATTATTATCCCATCCCTTGTATCCTCCCATTCCTCCCTCCCTCCCGCTTTCCCCCTACTGCCCTCCCCTATGACTGTGATTGAGGGGGACCTCCTCCCCCTTTATATACTCATAGGGTATCAAGTCTCTTCTTGGTAGCCTGCTATCCTTCCTCTGAGTGCCTCCAGGCCTCCTCATCCAGAGGATGTGGTCAAATATGGAGCACCAGAGTTCATGGGAAAGTTAGTCCCCACTCTCCACTCAACTGTGAGAATATCCTGTCCATTGGCTAGATCTGGGTAGGGGTTCGAAGTTTACTGCATGTATTGTCCTTGCCTGGTGCCATAGTTTGAGCAGGACCCCTGGAGGGCCCATCATAATGTTCTTCTTGTAGGTTTCTAAGACCCTCTGGACCCTTCTATTTCCCCATTCTGCCATGCTTCTCTCACCTAAGACGCTCGCTGCCGTGCCACGTGCTTTGTTTTGCTACAAAAGGAAAGAAAATGGTCCATGACTTCAGGGTGTCATCTTTGCCTCTTGCAGCTCTCTCCGTGTTTCTGAGGCCAATGCCTGTCTTGCAGGTGCTGTGGTCATAGCCTTTGTGGTCTGCTGGCTGCCCTACCATGTGCGGCGCCTCATGTTCTGCTATATCTCGGATGAACAGTGGACTACGTGAGTACTCTGGCTCTCACCAGCAGGAACAGGGCGGCCACAAGCCCCATGCCTGTCTGGAATGAAGGGAAGGCTGCTGCGAGCCTGTGGCTCCAGGGAGGGTGGCTGGATGAGGATGGCTATAACCAAAAGGTCAGAGCAGGCAAGCAGATCCTCAAAGTCATGCCTGAGATGACCGTGTCACATCTGAAGGTGCTTTGGGTCACAGCTACTCTGGACTGGGCTCAACAGAGTCACACAGAGAGCTGTGACTTGTCACAACAACAAGGGAAAAGACAGGGGAGACAAGTTCAACTCCCAACGGCAAGCCACTTGTGAATGCCGTCAGCTGGGCAAATCGTAGCTGACTCAGCACCCAGGTTCTGGAGACTGGCCACAGTGCCCCTTCTGCTGGGCTTGAGTCAAGCTCCCAAAGGGAAAGTAGGTCATCAGCATGCTGAATTGTTTGGACAGATGAGTCAGCTGATGGTAAGGGTTGTGCTGGTGGCCAGTCTAGATGCTATCTGGGGGCCAGCCACCCAGCAAACCTACTCTGTGAGCTCTCTCTGTGCCAGTGCCTAGTGTGTGAGTAACAGTACCTTCAGGATAATAGGCACCAGCGGGCAAGACATAGTCCGCTCACGGAGAGATGCTAAGGAGCACAGGGGCAGCTCTAAGTGAAGGCTTCTGGAGGCCAGGCTTGCCTGGAGATGGAGGGTAAGAGCCTCATGAGTGGGTGCAACACACACAGACTTGAGGGGCCTTAGTGGCTCCTGCCTTTGTTGTGTGGTTCGGGACTAGTGGGCCCTGAGGCCTTAAGACACTGAGCTTCTGAACAGGACTCTGGGCAATTAAGAAGGGCTGGTGAGAGAGGTGTAGCAAATTAGAGAGGCCATGCCCAAGTGGGGCTGTGGTCAAAGCCAGATCCATCAGATACCCTAGAAAAAAGGGTAGGCTTTGGGAGGCTTTGGTACGCTAAGCGGCCACACTGCCCATCCCTGGTCCCTGGGCGTGCTGAGGGCTGTTGGGCGTCTAAACACTTCTCCCCTCCCCCAACAGGTTCCTCTTCGACTTCTACCACTATTTCTACATGCTGACCAACGCTCTCTTCTACATCAGTTCTGCCATCAACCCCATCCTCTACAACCTGGTCTCTGCCAACTTCCGCCAGGTCTTCCTGTCCACACTGGCCTGCCTCTGTCCTGGGTGGCGCCACCGGAAGAAGAAGCCAACATTCTCCAGGAAGCCCAACAGCATGTCCAGCAACCATACCTTTTCCACCAGCGCCACCAGGGAGACCCTGTACTGAGCCTCGAGGAGGTTGAGAGGAGGCCTCAGCCTGTGCACAGCGTCACACCCCTCCCAGGCCTCCAAGGGTCACATAGGGGGCCAGTGAGGCTGGGGTTTCCTCAGAGGAGGCTTCTGTCTCCCCAGTTTCTCTTTCCTTCCTCTGGCCCCTCCTCCCTAACTCTCTGGTCCTTGCCTCCCTATCCTGTCCCTCCTTCCAATTTAAAACCCAGAACAGAGACTGTTTCTCTCTCGGCCCCTCAAAAGGCCTTTAACAAGAAGAAATTAGCGCTCACCAAGGACAGCCTCCTTTGTTCCCAGACTAATGGATGTTTAGAAAGAAGAAATGAAAGCATCACACTGGGCCCTGGCTCTTGGGCAGATGGGTTGTTGTAATCATAACAGTACCTTGTAGCTGCACCAGCTGGGCAAGACAGGACTGAGACTGGACTTGAGCTCAGAGGCACAGGCGCCATCTCAACTTCCGCCTGCCTCTACCCCTGCCCTGGTCCAACAGAAACCATGGCTTCCTCTGAGCCTCATATCTAGACCTTTCCTTGGCAGGCTGGCACACTGCCTCTCCCAGGGTGGTCCAGAGAAGTTCCTAACATTCTCTTTAAGGTCCAGGGCCCACAGCCAAATGCTGAGGGGATCTAGATCTCTGGCTACAACCCTGGACAGCTATGGCCCACCCAAAAGAGACCCAAGTTCCCACATGCTCAGAAAGGACTAATGGACTGGCCTGGATTCACACAGACCTAGGACTTCTACCATTTTAGGGCTGTCCTCACCCAGGACAAGCCTCAAGTGGCTTTGCTGAAATACCTGCACTGGGACCTTTGACCTCTTGAATCTTCAGAAGAATGGCAGACAAGTTGGGCCTGGCTTCCCCTGTGCAGGTGGCTTTGGTGGGGCATGCATAGTCCTGTGTCTCTTATACAGCTGTATAGACTAAGGCCTGGCAACTACTGGCTTCAGGGCAGGACTCCTGAGAACAGGGCACTGAGCCAGGTCCTCAGCAAGATGCCAGTGTTGGAGGCTCTGCAGGTAAGGAGAGGCCAAGCATCCAGCTGGCCAGCAGCCCTGGACTGAGGCATATGCCAATGTGTTACCAGCTGCCAAGCAGCCTTCCTGGCCCAGGTTCAAGGCGCCTGGAAAAGCAGGCACCCTTCATCTCCGGGTGCTGTCTCCAAACAGGACAGAAGCATCTAGCCTCTAGCCAACAAGGCTGGCCGAGTTCTTGGAGACAGTCCCTGGATGCCCTGGACCTGCAGGGTGGGAGTAACAGGAGGGCCAGAAAGCCAAGTTTAGCCTTTTGCAAAAAGAGTCTTGGGACCCCATTGCCTGGAAGAGAAAATTAATAGATGGGCAGCTGGGCTGTGAGAATAGTATTGCCATAGGACATGAGAGGCCCAGTCATGGCTCAGGGCTAGCCTCTGCTCCCTCTGAACTATAAAACAATGGGTTTAGAGTCAGGGTACCTGTGGTCACACAGAGATATGGGGAGAGTGTTCAATTACTTGAATCCCACAAAACATGGCCCCTCAGGCCATCAAGGGCAGGGCCTGCATGAGTCAGGCTCAAGGCTGACCCCAGGAAGACGTGATCAGCCCAGACGGAGGCCTCTCCATGCAGAATCTGTCTACATAGGAGGCCCTCCCAGCCCTGTGGAGTGGGTCACAGGCCACTGCTTTTTCATTAGGAATTCAACTTAGGCTTAAGCCAGGCAGCCCATCCCCAGGCCTCTACCCTGGGTGTGTGGACCCTGAGGAAACCATTCTCCTGAGTCTCAGCTGACTGGGACTGTCTTGGAGGACCTAGCCTTGAGGACGAGTAGAGCCAATGCCCTATCATATGATAACCCAGAAGTGCTGTGGCCTCATTATAGGGGTGGGGTCCAAGTCATCACTAGAATTCCTTGCTGTGCTCTTTAGCGTCCTGTCTGTGTGCTTAATGTAGTTAGGGACACACGTCCATGCACCACCAGATGCACCTGTCATCCTGGTCAAAATGGAGACAGTTCTGGACGCTGCCCTGGGTGTCCTGGGCACCCTAACCTATAGTCCAGAGTCTCGTGACCCAGGAGTGATATGGTCATGTGCCCTCAAACATCTGTCAGAATGCCACACATCCCACAACACTGCAACGAATGAGCATCCTCCCCATATCTCCCCATAAAGAATAAAGGAAGCTGTGTACATCCAGTTTGGGACTTTGTGTATACATCTGTGCACACATCTGTTCATTCATTCAGGCAGGCATGGCTGATGAACGTATAGGCTTCTATCTGCCTCTTATAAGCCATGGGTGGGAGTCACATCTCCTAAGGACTGCGGGATCCTGTCCACTTCCCTGCACACTTTCTTGAAGAGTTAAAAGTCACACTCACACACACACACACACACCTGCTGCCAGGCTTCATGGCTTCACACTTGTTCTCAGCAGACATGGCTCCATAGATAGTTGAAAGATGGATCTATATATACATATTGGTTTTTGGGGACAGGGTTTCTCTGTGAAGCTTTGGCTGTCCTGGACTCGCATTGTAGACCAGACTGGCCTCGAACTCACAGGGATCCACCTGCCTCTGCCTCTTGAGTGCTGGAATTAAAGGCATGTGCCACCACTGCCTGGCAAAAGATGGCTATTTTAAAACTCTGGTTAAACATTAAAAAAAAAAAAAAAAAAAAAAACTTTGGAAGTTTAGACAGTACAAATTTCCTCAAAGTTAAGAAGTCTACATCCAGAATGAGGAAGAGCAGTGCTTCCTGGCCTTTCACTCAAATGTCAAGTGGCTCAATCTGAGCAGGGCTACCCTCAGAGGACAGGCAGGCACCAGAGATAATGATGATGATGATGGTGTGGATGATGTGGACCGTGAACGCTTTTCTGTTTTGCCTCCAAGACAGTAAAGGAGACTCAAAGCCAACAGCGCCACTTCCTCCAGCCTTAGAAACTGACACCTTCCTGTCTGTAAAGCTGATTCTCCAACCACTGGCTCTATGGACCCTGTGGTCTGAGCTGCACTATCACTAGCCTGCCTAGATTCTCTGCCATGGGATCATAGTCTGGTAGGGTTACGATTGCTGAGATGAAACGTCATGACCAAAAGCAACTTGAGAGGAAAGGTTTTTCACTCACACCTCAATATAACAATTCATCATCAAAAGCAGTGAGGGCAGGAACTCACACAGGGCAGGAACCTGGAGGAAAGAGCTGATGCGGAGGCCGTAGAGGGACGCTGCTTACTGCCTTGCTCTCCATGGCTTGCTTGTCCAGCCTGCTTTCTTATAGAACCCAGGACCATCAGTTCAGGAGTGGCCTCTCCCACAATGGGCTGGGCCCTTCCTATCAATCAGCAGCTAAGAAAAATGTCCTCCAGGCTTGCCTGCAGCCAGGTCTTATGGCGGCATTTTTCTCAGTTGAGGTTCCCTCCTTTCAGATGACTTCAGTTTGTGTCAAGTTGGCATAAATCTAGCCAGCACATAATCCCACACGGTGTTCTCTGCCACAGACCTACAGCCCAGAAGATGCCTTTTCACCTGCCCAGCTCCCTCCATCACCCTGCCCCTTGAGGAGAGAGAAAAATGACCTTCTTCCCAGACTGAGCAATATAGGAGACCAGTGGCATAATGAGTGCCTAAAGACAGACAGACATGAGAGTTGTGTCCACTTGCTTAAGTGTTGGATGAGGTACGTAGTTATTGGTGTGTGTGTGTGTGTGTGTGTGTGTGTAGAGTGTGTAGTGTAGAGAGAGAGAGAGAGAGAGAGAGAGAGAGAGAGAGAGAGAGAGAGAGAGAGAGAGAGAGAGAGAATGTGTCTACTATAAACTTCTTCTGCCAGACGTGAACCTTCAGGATTCCTTTCTCTTCTCCCAGAGTCTTCAGTGGACCTCCTACCCTCAGAAGCATGTAAGCCTGCTGACATCACCTTCCCACCCTCCCTGCCTTGCCCTGTGAAACAAAAAACTCAGGCCTAGGCATCTGCGCTCCTAACAGCTGCTCTAACTTCTCTCTTAGACTTCTCCCTGAAGTCTAAGAGTCACCATATCCTCCCACCCCCACCCCCACCCCCGGCCCCATTCATTCATTCGTTCATTCATCCTGTCTGGCTTCCTCGGCCTGACTCCACCCCCTCTCTGGTGAAGGTGTGAGACTCTCACATATTATAGAGAAATCCTTCAACTCCCTCTCACAGGCACTGGGGAGCTGGCTGACATACAGATCCACGAGGCACATAGACAGGAATACCAAAGGAATGAAACAGTAATGGTGGGACTCTGAGCTGGGCACAAAAGTGAGAATCAGGGACAACCGGTATGTAGCCTTGACTCTGGCCACTCACTACCGCCTATCTCCCTAAACCTACAGTCTTAGCCAAGCCCTTCCCTGCTCTGACCATGTGAGTGCGTCTCTCTGTCTCTCTTTCTATGACCTGGACAGAGGAGGAGGCTGCCAGCACCTGCACCATTGCTAGGCAACAGGGCAGGGCTTGGGAGTGAATCCTATGTTTTTAAACACGTGTGAAAGAAGGAAGAATGCCAAGCTTCCTGCGTCTGTGATGCTCCCCTCCCCAGTGCCCCTCCCCCACCGCTCCCTGCAATTATGATCGGAATTCCAGTTTTTATCAAAACACCATGGAAACCATGTCCAGGCTGAGTTTATGAAAGACTGATGCTACGTGGAATGGGGCAGGGGGAGGCAGGGAACCTGAGTCAGAGGAGCAGGCAAGGAGTGAGGAGGAGGCAGACAGAGGCAGAGACAGCGGCTGGCTGAAGTAGGCTGCCCTGGCATGGAAGACACTGCCGGCACCTGCTGAGTAGAGTGAGAAAGCCTTTCCAGCACAGGCACATGTACACACACACACACACACACACACACACACACACACACACACACACACACCATGCACATTCATACACACATAGATACATGTACACGTGCCAGCTGCATGTACTACTGTGTGAAAACACATGCTTGGATGAAAACCCTGTTTTCCCTGGTCTGGAGGCTATACCCCTGTATAGGGGACCTCCCTCCCCATCCTCTACCCCTGGAGTCATCTCTGGAATAAATGGCTTACATCCAAACCTTGGTCTCAGAACTTCTTGCTGCAGGGAAAAATGAGATGCCTGGGGACGACCT
This sequence comes from Acomys russatus, assembly GCF_903995435.1. Classification (NCBI taxonomy): domain Eukaryota; kingdom Metazoa; phylum Chordata; class Mammalia; order Rodentia; family Muridae; genus Acomys; species Acomys russatus. The sequence continues at coordinate 26,788,823 of NC_067140.1, forward strand.
CTGGGCTGAGAGCTGGGAGGGGCTCATGGAGGCCAGCAGGAGGAATGTTCTAAACAGAGGGGGAGCTGTAATCATCCAGGAATCCTCTGACTCCAAGGCCAGCCTCTACTTCAGGGCCTCAAGGGCTTGGCCTCTCCTGCAGCGATCTCAGGGTCTGGCCTGACCCTACTGAGTCTCCCGAAATGGCCTTTCCAGAAGTGCCTCCAAGGGCCTGGCCTCAACCTTTGGGGCCCCCAGGAAGCACCTCTCCTGCACACTACAGAAGCACAGGTGGTAAGGTACCAAGTCCTATGTAGGTACCCTCACAAGGCAAAGATCATCTTTTACCCTTTCCGATGGAGAAGTGGCCTAGGGTACCAGAGAGGTCAGTGCCAGACCAAGAACTAAAGCCAGGATCCTTCTCTCCACCTAGACGGAAGCTGGGTCTAAGTGTGCATAGCTCTTTGGATGGAGTAGAGATTTTCCCACAAGTGCTGGGATCCCGTCGACCCGGACCCAGCTGGCTCAGAAGAATGTGTGAGTGAGGTCTCTCAGCCACTGCTGTTCTAGGGGGCAGTAGAGAGAGCGCAAACGTACAAACCTGCAGCTGCACCCTAGGTACCCAGCAGGGTCCCCTCTGCCTAAGGGCAGTGGAGCTCAGCCCACACCCTGAGATGCAGGTGATTGGCCCTCCTACTTATGACTGTGGCAGGTGGTCTCAGCCCCCAGGAAGGGAATCAAATGCCACCATTCACCCATGGGGACAGAAAGACAAGGAAGATACCTCTACTCTCGGCGTCTTGGGATAGGCTCCTCACCACTCTCTTCTGGCCTCTTCAACCATGGACTCCAGGTCTTTGGTGACTGGCCTTGGGAAAGAACAGTCCCTTTGCAGGGCACCTGAGAGCATTCAGATGCCAGCAGGAGATGATATCGATAAGGCCGAGGCCGTAAGGCGGCTCTGAGCAGGAAGAACTGGCTGTACATCAGTGGGCATCTAGAAAAACGTTCCACGGAAATACAGAAATGACCCTCCTCAGGCTTTGTTCCCTGACAAAGCCATTGGACCTTCATCTGAAATTTTAGCTATTCACTCTTTCCTGCTCCGCCTCCTTGCCCCCACCCCCGCACCCTACCTTTGCATACAGGTGCCCAAATGGGTGAAAGGTTAACTGAAGGGAGTTCTCCATTATGCAATGTTGAGGGGGTTGTCATCCATGCTGGGGCACCCACACGTCTGTGAGCAATCCCTCACTCATTTTTTGTAAATAACCCCAATGAACTCATTTATTCACAAGCTAGGCAAACCTGGGTGGAATCAGACCATGGTCTGCCATTGGTCCCTGTGGGTGTGTATTTCTCATCTCTTCAGGAAAAGCCAATGCAACGCTGCTCATGCTCTCATACCCACAGGCAGTGAGCAAGGATTCCAGGCCAGGATGGATGTTGTCCTGGGTCCTCAGAGGTCCTTGTAAGACTGAAGAATCCAACTGCAGAGGCTTTTAGGGGCCCTGCCACAGTCTCTGCCGTATGCCATGGCATTAAACAAAATGGACACCCACACCCAGTAGCTAATCTCAGCCACGGGAAACTGTACTTGGCCCCAGTTCCTCGGACTCTGTCCCATTTGAGCTTCCTACACCACCAGCCCAGAGACCCTGCTTTCTCTATCGCTGACTCCCAACACTTTACTCACAGACACTTATGTAGCACCCACTACATGCCTTCCTCGAGCTCAGCCCCTCACCTGAAGAGTTGTATCCCCTGAAGGGATGAACCAAGGGGTTCGTGTAGGCTAGGCGTTGCTGACTCCTACACCGACAGGCAGCCAGAAAAACCCAAGTGAGAAGCAAGTAAGCCCACAGACTTCTGACACCCACAACTGGGGCCGGGAGCAGTTGCGTGGGCTTCTAGATGCTTGTGGCAGCTCCAGCCCTGACTACAGGGTGAGGGATCCCCCGGTACATGGGATGCTCTGCCAACTCCCACACAGAGGGCCTGTCACATGGGCCCTTAGTGTCCAATGAAAGGCCCTGTCACCATGAAGTAGGGAAGGCCTGTGATCCATTGCAATAGGACCAGATGATATTCCTAGCCTGGCACAGAGTACGTGGGACAAATACAGGCTCAGAGGCCTGTCCTGCACTGAAAGTGCTGCCTCAAGTCAGGCTGAGGACCAACCCAGATGAGGGCAGGGAGGACACATAGAGGAAGTGGCTGCAGTCCAGCCAGCCCAGCAAAGGAATAAGAACATCAGTATCTGGGTCTTCCAAACCAGGAAAGGGGAGAGCTGGTGAGGAACCCTGTGGGTCAAGTTCCAGGTCCCCTTTCTCTGCTGACCCCTTTTAGGACCCTCTACACCCCGTCTTTGCATAGGCACTCATCCCCACCCAATACATGAAAAGCCTTGAAGACAGAAATCATCCAACAAGGACAAGTCCTCCTACCTCTGCAACTGGCAAGGGCACAAGACAGTGGGCGGGCCAATCTCATGCAGGCTGGAGCGAGGCCAAAAGGCCTTCCAGGGAGAAGTGGCCCAGAGACGGGCCCCAAAGGGCCATCAGATAAGGAAATAGAGGGTCCTGGAGTGGGTCTTTGAGGATCTTGCTGCACTACGGTGGCATTCCGAGAAGGATAGCCCGGCGTTGGAGTCTGAGAGCTTAGGAGAAAGTAGCAAGAGCAGAGAGCTAGACAGCCCCATGGGCAGAACTTGAGACGGAGCCACTGGGACCCTTATCCCATGGAACAGCTTGATTCTCTGGGTAGCTGAGGGCATGTGATGGAGGTGACTTGAGGCCTGGGACTAGGCTAGAGAAGGAATGGAGCAGGCAGGGTAGAAACACCCCTAAGTGCTGTCCACTTCTCTGCCTGGCCAGATGTTGGGGAACCAAGCCCAATTGTCCATCCTTCACCGGACACTTTCCAAATGAGAAGTAACATGAACGTCTGTGCTCACTACCTCAGCTTCCCCCCCCCCCACCCTCTCATCCTAGCTGAAGGTAGGTATGTGTGGCTAAGGGACAAAGACAACAATTCACTCTCCCAAATCCCAGTTTTGCCCTTTCATATATAGCCACCAGGTATGGCAGTGCATGCAGGAGATGGAGGATCCGGAGTCCCAGGCCAACCTCAGCTACATAGGAAGCTTGAGACCGCTCTGGGTTACTTAAGATTCTGTTTCAAAAACAAACAAACAAAAGGTGTGTTTGGGTCTGTGGGTAAAGTGTGTTTAACCTGAGTTTGGATGCCCAAAATATTTTTTTTGCCAGAACAGTGTGGCATGTGTCCGTCAAGCCAGCATCGGATGAGCAGAGACAAGGGATCCAAGCAGCTTGCTGGCCAGCCAGCCTAGCCAAAATACTGAGCTCCAGGTTCAGTGAGAGACCTTGTTGCAATAAATAAAAATAGGGTGGAGATAAGCGTGGTAGCACAAGCCTTGGATCCTTGCACTCAGGAGACGAGGATAGGTGGAGCTCTATGCGCTGGAAACCAGCCTGTTCTCCATAGAGTTCAGGCCAGCTAGGTAGGGCTATACAGTAAGACCTTGAATCCACTACACACGCATATAATATGAATGAATGAATCACACACACACACACACACACACACACACACACACACACGATGGAGGACTGCAGGGATGGCCCTGTGCTTAGGAGCATACACTACCCTTACAGAGGATCTATATTCAACTCACAGCATATATGTCGGTAGTTCACAACCACTTGTAACCTCAGCTCCTGGAAGTCTTGATGTCACTAGCCTAGTGAGCACAGACTCCACATGTGCACAGACCGACACACATACACATAAATTAAAAACAATAAAACAACCCCTAAAAAAAAAATAAGATGAAGACCTATCAAGGAAGAAAACAGAGAGAGGGAGAGAGAGAGAGCGACAGAGTGGGGTGAGGGAGAGGGAGAGAGAGAGTGACAGAGGCGGGTGCGAGAGGGGAGTGGGAGAGAGAGGACAAATAAAGCATCTCTCTGCTCAAGGCTGAAAGGCAGAGGCTGAAGCTTCCTCCCAACTCTGCAGCCTGCACAAGAGATGTCTGGGTGGCAGGATGATCACTCACCAAGCAGGCTATGTTTCCTGGCTCAAGTGACATCAGACAGGAGACAAATGTGTTTCCAATACCTCTGGCCCACCTGCCTTCTAAAGAGCTTGTGAAAGGAGAAACTGAATCCAGGCATCCCTAGCCCCCCTGCCAAGAGCAAACAGCCCAGTTCCAGCCGCGGACCAGGCAATGCCTAGTGGTATTAATAGGTACTCGGATCTATTGATTAAATGAATGGACGAAGGGACATTCCTTTGCCAGCGCTACTGATGGAAGGGCTGGGCTGTCTAATCAATATCCCTGCCCATGCACAGCCTGGAGGTGTGTCCCTAATGTGGGGTCAGCAAACAGAGAATCAGGGTTCCTGATTCTGCCCCTGACATTTCCTATGACAGGAGAGAGCGTGGTGCCTGGCACATGATAAAGATTAATACAAAGCCTCCACAATGCCCTCTGTAGACACTTGTGTCTTCTAAGCTGCAGCCCCCTGCACAGCTCTGAGCAGAGCAGACAGCAAGGCTGAAGTCAGCTACATGCTTGGATTGGGCAGCACCTGCAAAAAACAAAACAAAACAACAACAACAACAACAAAACAGCTTGTGCATGCATTCCTGCTGGGGCTGGCAGAAAGAGGAGGCTGCCTTCGGTAGTCTCTCCCCCAAAGCACTGTCTACACCTCAGGACATATATGTTTGATGGGTTTGCTGCACTCTAGCCCTCTCAGGGCTACCAGAAGCACCACAGCTCCTAGAGCTGCTGTCTCTTGAGGCTGGGCAGATGCCATAAGTTCTGCTTCCTGGTGTCCCCTCATGACATTTTACCAGCTGCCCACCCCGCTTCACCAGAAGGCCACACCACTCCCCATTTGCCCGCAAGGCCCATAGCTCTTCTGCCAGCTGCTAACTCTGGGTCTGTCTGTACCAGATGCTGATACCCTGGCAGAGTCTATGCCAGAGTATCATGCTTTGGGGGTTAGGCTCAGACCCTCATCTCCCAAAAGGAAGATGAGCAGGGAAGTCTAGAAAGGCATGATTTCCACAGCAGCCCACACCTGTGGGGATCAGAGGGCAGATCGACAGCCATCTCCCCCGCACCCCCTGCTCCCCCAGTGCCAACAATAGGAGTAACTGAAGCTCAGAGCCCCAAGTCAGACTTCTCTGTGGTACAACTGCCCTTAAACCACCCAAGCTTCTGTTAATAACACCAATGGACTCATTGTCCTCCAAGGTGGCTGAGGACGGAGGCCTTTCTTTCCTTTGCCAGTTTCTCTATCTGATAGCGGTAAGTGTCTCTTTGTCTCACTGGGCATGCAGCACCCCAAATCCACACTGCAGAGTTATGCCCACGTGCCCATCAGACTCTGTAGCTCCCCTTTGAAGTTGCCAGGAGAATTTCCCACGATTGTCTCCCTCCTTGCTCTACTAGTCACCAGAAGCTCCAAGAAAAGCTTCTGCGGGTTCCCTCTCCTAACACAGCCCCCACGCCATGGCTGCCACAGGTGATCCAGCATCTCCGCCTTCTGTTGTTCGGTGGATTCCAGGCATAGCGCTTCTCTCAGCCCACCCACACGCCACTGACGGCCAGAAAGGAACCAGATTGCGTGTGTCACTTACTTCTTGGACCAGAAGACCCACAGCTCTGTGTAAATTATTCTCTTGCCCCCCAGCCATTCAACCCTAGGCTCCCTAACTGGCCATCAATGAAGCCTGAAGCCCTGAGGACCAGGAAGAACTGTTTGCAATCCCTGCCCCAGAGTAACCCTGCAGTGGGGACCCATGAGCAGGCACTGTGGAGATATGCTAGCCTGTTAGGGAAGACGCCCCCCTGGAGGGATGCAGGCTGCAGGCACAGTGTTCTGGGCCAACAGTGAACTCGGCCATCATTTGCTATCTCTGCTCCTAACATAGCTGTCCACAGGCCACCTAGCTGCCACCATAGGCCTCGTTTCTCTTCCTTTGGCTCAGGAGTTACTAGCTGTGGCCCCTGCTGAAAGGGGCTGAGTCTCCTGCCCCACCCCAGCCTTCTCTGGCTTCCTAGCTTGCGGTGTGCTTCCTTGTTCTCTCACAAAAGCATCCGTTTTCTGGTGCAAATGCTAAATATGCAGGAGTATGCCACACAACTGAAGTCTTACTAACCCCACCCAGAGATAATCACCGCTAACAGATGGGTGAGCATGCTGCCTGGCATTCTACGCAGCTGCAGAAATGTATACACACACACACACACACACACACACACACACACACACACACACACACACACACTCGTACATCTAACTGGGAGCGGCTCACACACTTGCTTGCCGAGGTTTAGACTGTTCCTGCCAACAGGCCCATCGCGGCAATGCGCACAGCACCCTCCTTCCCAGCGAGCAATCACAAACCCTCATTCAGATTCTGAGGTAAAATGACATCTGAAAGCAAAATAGCCCTTCTTGCTATGTGTGGTGGTGCACACCTTTAATCCTAGCACTTAGGAGGCAGGGTAGGTGGATTTCTGTGAGTTTGAGGCAAACTCGGTTTACACAGTGAGATCCAGGTTACACAGCGAGACTCTTGTCTAAAAACAAAATAAAGCAAAAACCCTGTCTCTTGTAGTACAGAGAGGCCTCCAAGCAGAGAGCCACACCTATGTCCTAGGGACATAGCTGAGCATCAGGGGCACCCTGTCACGTGGCTTATGCATTGAGGAGCAGTTGGTAGCGCTAGGGAGGTACCTCCATGAGAGGAAAACACTTGCTATACGTGTAAGGACCTGAGTCTTAGTCCCAGGATCCTCATAAAATTGGATGAAAATCTGTAATCTCAGCACCCCTAGGGTGAAACCAGAAGCAGGATTCTGAGAGAATCTCCAGGAGCTTGTGGGCCAGCTAGGATGACAAATATCCTGCTGAGCAACAAGGAGGAAGGTGAGTACCACAGTACCTGAGGCTGCCCTCTGACCTCCACATGTGCACTATGGCATGCGTGCACTTGCACTCATGTACAAACATGCACACACACATGCATCCTGCGCACACACATAACCACCAGCACCACCAAACAGAATGAAGGTGAAGAAGGAGGAGCCAGCAGGATGGTTCTGTGGGTAAAGGGCACTTACCTCTACCCTGACAACCTGAGTTCAGACCCAAGGAGCCACGCGATAGAAGGAGAGAACCAGACCCACAGGCTGTCTCCTGCCCTCCACATGCCTCATGGCACATGCATGTGCACACATACAAATAAGTGAGTAAACAGTAGACAAATAAACAAATGTAAGCTCACCAAGGGCTAGCTCTGAGATCGTATACATACAAATAACATTCTACAGAGTGAGTGGGTTGTATTTATGTATTTAAGAATATGTATATATGTGTATATATATATATATATATATATACACATACATACATAGATGTAACAATAATTTAAGAAAAAGAAGACATGAGTTTGGGGCATGGAGGCTGCATGGATGGGGATAGAAGGAGGAAAAGAAAAGGTAAAATGATGTAATTATATTTAAATTCAAAAATTATCATAATACATAATTTTTAATTAAAGTAGGAAGAAAAAAAAAGTGCTGGAGAGATGGCTCGGCAGTTAATAAAAGCACTTCCAGAGGCCCTGAGTTCGATTCCCAGCAACCACATGCTGGCTCACAACCATCTATAGCAGGATCTGATGCCCTCTTCCAGTGTGCATGAAGACAGCTTACTCATCTACATAAGATAAATAAATAAAATTTTAAAAAGAGGAAAAAGAAACAAAGGAGGGGAGAGATATGTGCCAGGCATGGGTAGTGCATACCTGTAATCTCAGGTCTGCTGTGGCTAAGGCAGAGGATTAGCATGAGTGTGAAACCATCCTGAGACGTGCAGCAGGCTAAGTATGTGCATGAGACTCAATCGACAGAGCACTTGGCTAGAGTGGCCATAAACCAGGCAGGGTGAACCATGCCTTGGGAGGTGGGGCAGGAGGGTCAGAAGCGCATGGTCACCTTCAGTTCTACAGGGAACTGGAAACTAGCCTGGGCTGCAAGATGCTATGTTCAGGATTAGTGAGATGGCTCAGCGGTGAAGAGCACTGACTGCTCTTTCAGAGGTCTTGAGTTCAATTCCCAGCAACCACGTGGCGGTTCATGACCATCAATAAAGGGATCTGATGCCCTCTTCTGGCATGCAGGTATGTATGCAGGAGAGCACTCATCATCATCATCACAACAATAAAATACTCTATTCCCAAATGTTTTACTTTTTAAAAAACTACATATGTAATTGGGTGTGGTGCACACAACCTTTAATCCCAGCACTCAGGAGGCAAAGGCAGGCAGATCTCTGAGTTCAAGGCCAGCCTGGTCCGCAGAGCAAGTTCCAGGACAGCCAGAAAAACTGTCTTGAAAAAATAAAAATAAAATAACAAATATAGGGGCTGGAGAGGTGGCTCAGAGGTTAAGAGCACTGACTGCTCTTCCAGAGGTCCTGAGTTCAATTTCCAGCAGCCACATGGTGGCTCACAACCATCTATAATGTGATCTAATGTCCTCTTCTGGCATGCAGGTATACATGCATAATAATAAATACATACAAGATAATAAATAAATATTTTTTAAAGTAACAAATGTAACCATCCACTCAGCAGGGAAAGCCAGATCCTACACCCTCTTCTTTCCCCCTAGAAGACGAGGGCTTGGGGTCAATATGAGGCCAGTCACTGCCACTCTCTCTATACCATTTTTCTTTCTTGTGTGTGTGTTGTTTTTGTTTGTTTGTTGAGATTTGGGCACAGGATTTTGCTCTGTAGCCCAGACCTGCCTGGTACATGCGATTTGGTCCAGACTGGCCTCAAGCTCATCCTCATCCTCAAGCCCCGCTCCCTGCATCCTGGGAGCACAGGTGTGAATGCCCAGCTCACTCTAGCTTTATTTTAGCCTTTGTTTCATTATGAGACTTTGCAGACAGTGGAAAGTACCTGGTTCCCACTCTCCCACCCAGTCACCTGCACCCTCAGCCCTGTTATTTAGACCACAACCTCCTCTTCCTGTCCGTTGATGAGACTCATTAAGTCCCTGCCCTTGCTTTCCATGGTGCGACAGTCTGTTGGAGTCCCCCGAAATCCACCTCCAAGGCTTAACCCACACACCTGACATGGGGACCTCATTAGATAAAAGGCTCTGCAGATGAAAGGGGCTACGGCTCTCAGGATGAGGTCCCCGTGGCTGGGGTGGGGTCAGAAGACAGATGCTGTTATCAGAAGAGGACACAGACTTCAGGGAAGTGGTGTGAGGACAAGAGAGACACGCCCACCAGCCCTGATCAGATCATGGTACCTGAAGCTGGGAGAAAGGGACACCCCATTCCTTCTTGGGGTCCCCCAAAGAAACTGACCCCAGCAGCACCTTGTTGGGAATTGCTGACCTTCTGAACTTGAAAACTCTAGTGCTGGGGGCTGTAGAGATGGCTCAGTAATTAAGAGCACTTGTTGCTCTTTCAGAGGACTTGGGTTGGGTTCTCAGCACCCACGTGATGGTTCACAATCATCCTTAATTCCAGTTCACAGGATCAGGATATGGTGGCCTCTTCTGACTTCTAAAGCTTGAGTTTGCTACTTTGTACGGTCCTCTTTCTTCCTCCCTTCTCCACTCCTTTTCAACCCCCTACTACTAGATAGGAGAGAGGAAACGGGGGACAACATTATTGTTGGACTACTTCCTGCTGATTGGGGATGCCAAGCTCCTTGGGGCAAGTCTGGCCTTCACTGACAGGATATCTAATTTCTTCCTGTTGGGTCTTCTTTACACATGACTACTTAACACACTATGACCAACAATAATAACAACTCACCGTGCCTCTCAGGGCCCTAGCATTTGTATACCCTCTGAAAAGTCCCCAGAATCCCAAATGTCACACAATCACAGAAACTGTCTGCACCTGGCAGAACCACACCTGTGCTGGAGCACTTGGCAAATCATAGTCAGCTGCTGCAGAAACGTATTGTTACAATATTTCTGTGTTTTTACAGAAACCAAAATTCCAAACTTCTCACTGCTGACAGCCATAAGCACCAGGAAAAACACTCACATACAAATAAAGTAATAAATAAATCTTTAAAAAGAAGGACAAGGCAAGGAACACAGTCCTCAGGGTGCCGAAGAGATGGCTCAGTGACTAAGAGCGCTGGCCGCTCTTCTTGAACTTGGGAGTTCAATTCCCAGCACCCACCTGGCAACTCACAACTGTCTGCAACTCCAATTCCGGGGGGAGCTGACATCCTCACACCAATGTACATAAAATAAAATTAAATATTTTTTAAAGAATATATTCTGCAGGGCGGTGGTGGTGCACGCCTTTAATCCCAGCACTCAGGAGGCAGAGGCAGGCGGATCACTATGAATTCAAGGCAAGCCTGGCCTACAAAGCAAGCCCAGGACAACCAAGGCTACACAGAGACCCTGTCTCAAAAAAACAAGAACAACAAAAAAATTCCTTTTATTTTAAGGCTCTGGATTGGGGCTGTGTCACACAACCACCAAGAGCCTTATCTAGGGGTCAAAAGCTCATGAATTCATGGTGCCACCAGGATGTACCTGAACTCCACTGCTGCCAGGGACAGGCCATAAATGCTCCCAGAGATCATGAGACCCAGCCCAGGTCACTGTTGACGTTCAATAGTCTTCAGCAGGCTGAGGCCGCAGTCTCTGTGAGACACACCAGGCACCTCCTTGGCTGGTTCATACTGGTTTCATTTGTCATTCTTGAGCCAACCTCTCAGACTTCCATGGCCCATGATGCCCTCCACAGCTCTGTGGACACAGGCCCTCCGGCCAGCCATACTACTTCCTAGTCACAATCTCCATCAGCCGCCAAGGCAAAAGCCCTGTCTGTGTGCTCTGGGAACAAGTCTGGGGCTCACCTGGGCTGTTCTTGGTGTATCACAGGGACCTCTTTCCTCCATTTACAAAGCAGGTGCAGGTGTTGGAGCCATGAGGTATGTTAAGGGATGACTGGCATGACACTTTGAGCCTGGTACTTTTACTGTTTTTGCTCAACAGATTCTATGCTCTGAAGACTACAGGGCCTGTGGCCAACATTGGCCCAGGCATGTGCTCTACACCTTGACCAGCAGACCCTGGGCAGACAGTATCTCCAGGATGCTGGAGCGGGAGTCAGGGACAGGCCCAGACATAGCCTCTCCTCAGAACTGCAGAAGATGGTGGAAATCTTTCAGACTCAAGGCAGGTTCCTCCGTGAAAAGGTAAGTTTCTTTTCCTTGGAGACTCAAAAAGGAAAGCTGGAAGCAGCTTTGCTCTTTGAGTCAGGAGACGGGAAACACCCTGATTCTCCACTTGGCGAAGAGAGACGGACTAGGTACAGTCCTTAGGACCTGGAAGGGACACTCATCCGAGAGTCCCTGTGCATAGCGCTGTGTCTGTCTTTGATAATTGGTTTTGTTGTTGTCTATTTGTTGTTTTCGGTGTCTTCCTTGCTGTTTGCCTGACAATTAATTCTATTAACTGCCCTATTATGAGCCAATCCTTCTCTACCATTGACATCCCTCTTGAGGCAATTCTGTGCCATTTCAGAGAGTTCTAGAAAGCTGCCAACCTGTCTGGTGACCAAGTCTTTCCTGGTAAACTCAGGACCTTTTGTGAACTCAGGTGGCCATCCTTCAGCATGGGCTGGCCCCCCCAAGGGGTCTTTTCAAGATCCTTGATCTCCTTCCCATCCAGGCTACCATTCTCCGTAGTCGCAGCCACCACAATCAGGCCCCTATGTCATTGCCTGGCAGTTTCTGTTAGGGGATCCTCCCCATTGGTTAAGGACTGAGCCCCTCCACCAGTCACAACCATGGTGGAGGAGGCAGCCATCACCTCATACTCCACACTTAAACTCCTAAGTCAGCTTCCCTCCACCAAGCCTCATTGTCTGCCTCCCATTCTCTCTCAGCCTGAGGAGGATGACGTACCACCCCCTTATCGGGTGGTGTGGGAGGCTCCAGCACCTGAGGCCTCAGCCACAGCAGCTCCAGAACCCTCAGTCCCTCTTCTACCTCTACCTGCCTCCTCCTCATCATCACCACCATTATCATCATCCTCGGTTTCTTCTTCTGCCATTAGTCCACCTCATGCTCAAATGGGTACCCTCTTTAGTTCCTCAACAGAGGCTTTCCCTTTATGTGCCACCATTGTCCCTCTACTCCAGAGGGAGAGATGCCCTTCAATGTCTATCAACCTTTTCCACTAGTGATATTTACAAATGGAAAGGCCAGAAGTGTGTGCACGCATGTGTGAGCACACATACATATGCATGCACACACATATACACACACACAAATTCTCTCTCTCTCTCTCTCTCTCTCTCTCTCTCTCTCTCTCTCTCTCTCTCTCTCTCATAAGCTCCATTTAATGTAGCTCAGGCTGGTCTCAAACTCAGGAGCTCAGGAGTCCCGAACACCCTGGCTTGCTGAGTGCTAAGATGCATACACCACCTATATTTTTATTTTTGTGTTTATTGTATTTATTTTGTGTTTGTTATGTATCTTTATTTTTACTTCAACCTTCTTTCGGGTTACATGCCCCAGCAGTGAAATACCCCCACATGTTCATTCAGTAAACAGCCATTAAGTTATATATAACTCATATGTTGTCATTTGGGGCCAGCAAGATGGCTCAGCGAATAAAAGCACCTGGCAACTACTGATAAGCAACTTGAGTTGTAATTTTAAAGATTACCCAAGTGTGATGGTGCATGCCTTTAGTCCTTGCACTAGGGAGGCAGAGGCGGGCAAATCTCTGTGAGTTCAAGGCCAGCCTGGTCTACAGTGTGAGCCCAGGATAGCCAAAAGGGAGGGGGGCCTCAGTAACAATTGTAGCTGTACTTTTGGGGAATTTTATTGGGTTCTTATATCTACCACTCTTCCAACCTTTATTTCACCTATTCCCACCCCACCCCCAACACTAGGTAGGAGAGAAAGGGCTTGTAGACTCCTTCAGACTTCCTGCTGACTAGGGGCTTCAAGTTCCCTGGGGCAAGTCTAATCTTCCTTGTCAGAATATTTCCAACCAGCAACCCAGCAAAGAGAAAAACTGCAATGCAACAATGGCAAAAGCAGCAGCAGAAACCTGCAGCAGAGGGGGCAGAGCTGCCACAGACTCTCTCAGGACTCTCCCATTTACACCATCTCCAGAGTTCCTGGAATTAAACTATCTGCAACTGGCAAAAATCATGCCCCTCCTAGAGCACAAAACAACCAAGTTAGCTACTGTGAACAATCTGAAGAAGCCCCATATGCTACACCTGAGATTAAAACAAAAACACATTCACATAATGTAACTGGGGTTTTTTAAGAAACTAAAATGCTCATTACAAACAATAGGCCAAGAGTACAAAATAACTGGTAGAATTCCATTGATCCCTTTATTATTTTAAGCATTTTCAATTAAGTTTTAGTTTGGATACAAAATAGTGGATTTCATTTTGACTTTCTTTTAATACACACACACACACACACACACACACACACACACACACACACACACATATATTAGCCAGGTGTGGTGGTACATGCCTTTAATCCCAGCACTCGAGAGGCAGAGTCAGGTAGATCACTGTGAGTTCGAGGCCAGCCTGGTCTACAAAGTGAGTCTCGGACAGCCAAGGTACACGGGAAAACTCTGTCTCAACTCTGTGTGTGTGTGTGTGTGTGTGTGTGTGTGTGTGTGTGTGTGTGTGTGCAATGCCCATGAAGGTCAGAAGAAGGCATCAGGTCTCTAAAGCTGGAGCTACAGGTAGTTGTAAGCCACACAACATACATGCTAGAAGCTGAACTCAGGTCCTCTAAACCACTGAGCCATCACTCCTGCCTCCACATTACAGAATTTTTGTCTAAGATTAAAAATGTGTGCCACCACGCCTGGTTTTATTATAGTATTTTGATATCCACATTTGATAATATATTTCATCTAGCCTGATGCATCCAAAGTATTATTCCTTTGACACAGGCTCAGTATAAAAATGGCTATTTTCCTACTGAATCTGAAATCCAACATGTATCTTATATTCCTACACACTCAATTTAGACATGAAATTTGCATTGGTAATACTTAATCCATATTTAGATTTTGTAAACTGCATAGCTCAAGATACACTCACATATGTTGTTCCAAACAAAAGTAGTTTACTGAAGTTTTCCAATCACTGGATGAAGTATGGAATTTTTTCATTTAAATTTTTATTATTATTTACTAGACATGTGTATTGGTGTTTTGCTTATATGTGTGGCCATACACCATGTTCACGTGCTGCCCACTGAGGCAAGAAGAGGCCATTGGATCCTTACAGATGATTGTGAGCTGCCGTGTGAGTTCTGGGAATCAAACCTTGGTCCGCTGGAAGAACAGCCAGTACTCTTAACTGCTGAGCCATCTCTTTAAGTTTAGGTTATTTAAAAATAAAAGGTTAGAGCAGTAGTGACACGCACCTTTAATCCCAGCACTCAGAAGACACAGGCAGGCAGATCTTTAAGGGCAGCCTGGTCAACAGAGCAAGTTCTAGGACAGCCAGGACTACACAAAGAAACCTTGTCTCAGGAAAAAAAATAATAAAAGTTTAAGACAAAGCATGACGGTTCACACCTTTAATCTTAACACTTGGGAGACAGAGGCAGATGGATCTCTGTGAGTTCAAGGCCAGCCTAGTCTACAAATCGAGTCCAGAACAGCCAAGGCTGCACAGAGAAACCATGTCTGAAAAAGCAAAACAACAAAAACAAACAGAAAAATTTAAAGTTCCTCAGCTGCACAGGCCCCATTCCAAGTGATCCTCGTGAGAGTCAGGTCTCTACCTGCCACAGGGCATGGCTCGTACAGCCTGCCCTCTTCCCTGGCACCTCTTCCCTGATGCCCTGGCTTCCCCTCTTCCAGAGGCTGTTCACTATATACTCCAGACATTTTGGTTCCTTTCTCACTCTTCTGCTCTCTGCTCTTTTTCTGTATCTCTGCTCCTTTTCTCCCTCCACCACCCGCCTTCTCTCTCCTCTCTCTGTGTGGGCTTTTCTCTCTCTCTCTCTCTCTCTCTCTCTCTCTCTCTCTCTCTCTCTCTCTCTCACTCTCTCTCTCTCTCTCCCTCCCTTCCTTTCTTCCTCCCTCCCTACACCACCCCCCGTCCATGGCAGCAAGAGCCACTTCTATTTACCCTGCTTTTATTTATATATTACTTCATCTTGCCATTAGCTCATTCCATTATTTCAATCAATGGGGCTGGTAGACTGACAGCAAATGCAGGTCAGGTGCTAGGCCTGACAGCAAGGCCTGTCACCCCAGCTCTTTGGGGAGCTGAGGCAGGAGAGTTGTAACTCCAAGACCAGCCTGTGCCATTTAGCAAGATCTTATCTCGAAACAAAACAAAAAAGCCAGAACAACTTGCAAAAAGTAGAAAGGAGGGAAGTGGTAGAGATCCGAGTTACAGTGTTGCAGACATAGCAGGTGTAAAAGCCTGGCTTTGATTCCCAGTACTAGAACAAAAATAAAAATAAGACAAGCAACAGTAACAATCTAAGTCAATTATGAATGATTTTAGACATCCTAACCCTGATCTCTGACCCCTGACCTATGACCCCCTGACCTGACCCCTGACCCCTGACCCCTGACTTCAGAGCACAGGGCAGCTTCTTCCTGGGGTATCTCTGGTGCCACACAGAAAGCTTGCAGCTTGCCACTGCTGTATCCCTGGAGGTTTGCTGCCCAGGTGCAACAGCCCTGTCAGGAAATGCAGGTAGGGACATAAGGCATTCACAGCAACATCCTTCACAAGGTCCAGCGATTGGAGTGCCACCTCTGAAGGAGGCCCAGGCTCCCTATTCAGACACAGAAGGACTGTGATTAGAGAGGTAGGAGTTCAAGACTCACCACACATCATCACTACACAAGCCAGCGTTCCTGTCCTACTATGTGTGTGGAGGCAGGTGTTAGGTTCAAAAGAGACTCCAACTTCCCGATGTGCAAAGGCCGTCTGGTTAGTCCAACCAACCTGGACTATAAATAAAAGTCTAGCAGCCAGATAAAAGCCAGCATTCCTCAGGAACTTGTGAGGCTGGTCCCCATCTACCAAAGGGAGTCATCACCTCCTGAACCTCTGACAGAAGGGACGCATACAGCTAGCTGCCTATAGCACCTATCAGCAGAGCAAAGCCCACAGTGGCCTCCAGGCTCCCTCGGGATTATAAATTCTTGTTACACATTTCAAAGTCCATGTTAGCATCCTAGTCCCTTTCACCCGCCCCCCCAATCCTAAACTCCTCCCCCCAGTCCCCAGTGTCCCCTCTCAAAGCTACTTATCCTTCTGATAACCCAGCTGCTCTCACTATTTTTCTCCTTCTCGGTTCCTTCTGCTCTTCTCGCTATGCTATCTCTACTCTCTGTCCCCTGCTGCTGCTGTCCTCTCTCTCACAGATAGCCCTGGCCAAGTCTAGGCCACTGACCAGGTTCAGTCTACTTGTTTCTCAGGACTCTTGCAAATACCTCTGGACGTCCTGTCCCATATCTACAATGAAAACTTTCCCTTCTCCTTGACCATACCATGGAGTGGTCATGTCTGCTTATACATTAGGCATATGGGGGCGAGGGATGGGAGCCGAAAACATAACTTGCAACCCATTACCCCAAGAGCCACCTCTACTCCCAGTTACCCCAGCCCAACAGATAGGACTCTGATATCGGGAGCCAGTCCGTGTGGTAGCTTGTATCGCTGGCTGTTTATCCAAGGCAGTCATTTCTCTTAAACCTAAATTGCCTTTAATCACTTCATCCTCTGTCCGGCAGTCTGGCTCCTCCACGTGGCTTAGTCATTCGTCTGCATTAGAGAACCATGCTTCCAGCGGCCTAAGAGAGCAGAGAAAAAGCGCCCACTTATCAGCTCGCTCGTTCTGCAAGGCCACACTTCTCACTGGAACACAGAGTGCACACCTGATGCCATCCATGGAGTGGTCGCTAGCCCGTCTTACTTTTGCAGACTCCCATCTGACTGATAATGTAGATCATGACTTCTCTGACAGACTGTGTGATAGCACAGACACTGGTCTGTCTGATAGTATGGACTTTAGCATGTCTGATGGCATGTACTGCAACCTGCCACAGGTGACTGTTGGGCTGAAGAGAACAGCATGTCCCCTCTTCCAGCCATGAATCCACATATATCTATCACTGACTAGAATCCCCTGGGCCTCTGTACCTTTCCCCACAGTCCATCCTGGTCTATATATCTGCTCAAAATTAATGAATACCTACCCCATGTGCAAAGCCAGGGGGTGGAGCGGGGAGAGGGGATGGACAGGTAATGAGGTCAAGGGGGGAGCAGACACCATCAGCGCAGCTCTAGGCCATGTGTCAGACTGTCTGTCTAGGAGGTGGCCTAGCAGCTACATTTGCAGCAGAGGCTCTGTCAGTCCCCTGCCATCCCTTCACTGATGGAAAGGCGAAGCCACATGCTCTGAGCAACTGTCCCCCAGGGCCAAACTGGTGCAAAAGAAGGGAGACTCAGCCAGGGGCTGGGGTACAGCAGAGGCTTAAAGGCCCTTATGTTCCCCCCTTTCACTTTGACTGCAGACAGAGCAGCTGGGGTCACAAGAGACCTGACCTTTTGTGAGGTAGCATCTGTGGTGAGGAGAAATTGTCACATCATGGAGTTTCTTATTTTGGCCCTGGCTTTTCTGTGCATGCTCTTCTGGCCCTAAAGCCTGCCTCTACCTGAAGCCCCACTCACTACACCCCTTTAGAAATGGTGGGGTGTGAGCTCCAGGCCACCTTCTATCTTTGGTGGTAATGGCTAATGTCCCCTGTGCTTGCCCGCCTCCATAGTCTCAAGGGAGATCTGGTGTCAGCATTCTGCAAGTGTTAACCAGGAAATACGATAAACGCACAACAGAAAGCAGAAAGAGAGATTAACCTCCCTGGTTCAGAAAGGGAGACAGACTTACTTTCTCCTTCAGCTTTTACTTTGAATTTGTAATTGAGATGTACTTGACATGTGTGTAAACCTTCTTAAAAAGCGAAATAAGCTGCTAGCGGGTGTTCAAGCTGGGAGGATGGGAGCCATCCATTTCCTTGAAATTAACCCTAGAGAAGATGGCACCTGCCCCACAGTCCCTGCCTGAGGGTGGGAGCCTAACTGCCTCCTGTCTGAGAAACACCCGGAAGTTTTGCTTCCCAATTAGCAAGCACAGATGGGCCCCACAATCTCCAGGTGGGTTTGGGATGACATGCATGTGACAAATGGTGCTGTCAAGTCCTCCCACTGGAGGAGCTGGTAACTGTTTACTCCGAAAATGCACAGTGATGCCTTGTCTGCCTGGCTGAAGGCGGGAAGAAGCTGTCAGTGCAGGCTGTCAGCAGTCGCCTGGGATGCACTTTGCAGTCTGGGGCAAGGGTCACTGGTCAGCCCATTGTAGGCTCAATTTTCTTAACCAATATATTTTACTAACAACTTAGTGACGAGCATACGTCACTTATAACCCGACTAACCAAAACAATAGGAAATAAGGATTAATAGACACAATAACAAAACCGTAAGGATATCAGTTCCGAGGAACAATTTTCCTGGCACAATCAGCAGGATTTCTTCTGTTGGAACCCAGAGTAAACAGAGCCCAGAACCTCAGCAGGAGCCGGAGCCCCAAAGCCTTCCCTCAAGTGGTTCTCTCTAGGAGCGTCTTGAAGTGAGGTGATGAACAGCCAAAACTATCCCAAGTCTCTAAAAAGCCCTGCCTCCAGTTCTGGGCTCACTTATGTATCTCCTCCCAGAGTCTGTTCACGGGATCTTTTCAGCTGGCAACAATTAAGCTCCTACACGAGGTGGTTGGTCTTCTAGTGGATTAACCTCACCTGTTCTCCCACAAGACCGTTCCGATCCCACACTTGGGCTCCTAAAAAACAGGTTTATCTCTCCTTCAGCCCATGTTGTAACTGTCTTTTTTTTTTTTTTTTTTTCTGCCTTCATGAGGTTTGTTCTTAATTATATTCACCTAGGATGCACAAGGCCCCTCAACTCCACATGACTTAGAAGAGGGGTTGCAGGGAGCCCTGTAGAGCCCACCAGATACTGTGTCCCTCCTGCCATGTTTTCGAGCTTTAACTTGACTTTTGTGCCATAGATGAGGCACCTTCGGGTGCCGCTGAGTGAGGGGAGCACAGTGGACCCCAAGACACCTGTGCTTGCCACATTCCTGGCACACACCCGTCCTAACAGCCAGGCGCCTTGCTTTCTTCCCAACAGCCAAATGTGTCTTTGATGCCATTTCCATCCAATCCAAAGGCCAGGTTGGTCCCCAATTAAGGAGCAACTGTCGGCATGATTAGCAGCATACCGTGTTCTTCTAAAGATTCTGAGTTCTGGTCCCAGCACCCATGTTGGATACCAGGTCCAAAGGCGACTCCAGTTCCCCAAACTCTAAGAGGTAGTCCCTTTATCCAGAGATGAGCTCAGACTGGGCTACAGGAGGATGTCTGCAAGTAGATAAAAGCCAGCATCACTTGGGAACTTGTGAGACCACGCATTCCCACCTGCTTCTGACAGAGGGACCCATGGCTCCGTGGACATGTATGCCTGTGCCTGCATATCAAAGCCCGCATGGTCTCCAGGCTCCCTCAGTCCCCACTCACAAGTACTTGTATATTTCAAAGTCTATGCTAGCCTCCCCGGGCTTCCCTCCTCCCAGATAACATGTGTGTGTGTGTGTGTGTGTGTGTGTGTGTGTGTATAGGTGGGTGGGTGGGTGCCGGTGTGTATTCTTTATACTGGCCAAGTTTCCTCCTGCCCCCTCCATCTCCTGCTCTCAGCATCTCCATACTCTCTCTGTCCTCCCTTCTCTTACAGATAGTCCTGGCCATATCCAGTCTGCTCTTTTCTTTCTGCTCTGGACTCTTCCAGATGCCTCTAGATATATATTTCTTCTCTCTTATGTGCAATAAAAACCTTTCCTTTAGCTAGGTCTAGAGGCAGATGCCTTTAATCCCAGATCTTGGGAGGCAGAGGCAAGCAGATCTCTATGAGTCTGAGGCCAGCCTGGTTTACAAAGTGAGTTCCAGGACAGCCAAGGATACACAGAGAAACCCTGTCTCAGGGAAAAATAAAAAAACAAACAACTGACTTGATACCCTATGAACATATACAGGGGGAGGAGGTCCCCCTCAGTCACAGTCATAGGGGAGGGGAGTAAGGGGAAAATGGGAGGGAGGGAGGAATGGGAGGATCCAAGGGATGGGATAACAATTGAGATGTAATGTGAATAAATTAATAAAACATATTAAAAAACAAACAACTTCCCCTTAAGTATACCATGGAGTGGTGTCTTAGTCACCAGGCCATTTTGAACACTTGGTCTATTTTGTGCTGAGTCAATACCCCAACTATTTATTTGTTTGTTTGTTTGTTTGTTTGTTTACTGTACGTGTGCATGTGCTGTGGGGCTGGCATGTGTGTGCCACAGCATGTAGGTGGAGGCCAAAATACAATTTTCTCTTCCACTTTGTTGAACAGGGATCTCTCTGTTGTTTCTTCCACGTGGCATACCTCAGGCTAACTAGCCCAAGTCTCCTGCGTCCGCCTCCATCTCCCCGCAGGCTCTCTAGAACAGCACACGGGCGCAATTGCATCTGGATTTTAAATTAAAAAAAATTTTTTTTTACATGTATGGGTGTTAGGCTTAGACTTATGCGTCTGTGCTACATGTGACAGTGCCCCAGAAGGAACACAAAACGGCACTGGAGATCCCGTGGGGCTGGAGTTACAGATGATTGTGAGCTGCCGTGTTGGTGCTGGGAGTGAGCCCTGGAAGAGCAGCCAGTGCTCTTAATTACCGAGCCATCTCTCTAGCCCCTCACAGCTGGCTTTTTAAAACATGTTCTGGGTTCTGGGTTCAAATCCTCAGGTTTGTGACCTTGCCTACCTAGCACCCCAATTTTGAGATCTAAAGACTGACCCAGGCCTCTGCCTCTGGTACTCACTGATCCAATCCACGGCCAGACCCTTGAGAACGTGAACTTGGTTGCTTCCTGTGGTGCTTTCAGATGTCAGACGCTGTTCTACCAGGAGGCCAGAGATTTTATTCACAAAGGGTGTCGGGAGGGATCCAGAAAGGAGAGAAACATAGTTGAAATTGAAAGTCCACTCGGGCATGCCAGGTCTCGGGTTTTCACTGAAGGAATACTCCAAACAGCCAGAGGGAATGCTGTTTCCTGACCTGCTGATGTGTGTGTCACTATGAGTTTGTTGGTGATGCCTGACATACTGCTGTCTTCGGCTGAGACCTCCTTCAAACCGGATGTTGACGGTCTGACTTTGAGACCTTGGAGTCTAAGTCCACACTAGTTACTGATGAGCTGCTACTGGTCTCTGGGGCTCTGGGGGCTGTGGAAATGGGTGAAGTCAATATTGGCCCGGGGGTGCTGTATCCCTAAAAGGTGATGTCAAAACTGCCAGCACCTCAGAGATTTCCCCGTATGAATGGTTGTGGTAGCACAGCAAGACAGCAAGCTGGTAGATTTGCTGATGTGTGCCCCCTCCCCCAGACCTTTTAGAACAACTGATCTGTGGATTTGCCAGCTGCTGAGAATGAGGGGCCCCCATAAGGTTTCACACTCTTGTAGATCGGTTTGTTTGTTTTGCTTTTGTTTTCTCCCTCAGGGGGCATGTAGAGCACTTGAGTATTGGTAAGGCTGTTAGGAGACAATTTTCTGGGTCTAGCCATCTCAGAAACAAGTCCTACCCCGCCCCCACCCCCACCTCTGGTTGCTGTTGATGCAGTTTGACAAAAGAAGTTGAAGATAAACTGAACCGAGGGTCGGATTTGTTCCAAGGAACCCGACAACCCTAAACAGCAGGAAGTAGCTAAGGAAAACAATTGCGCCTTCTCCCCACTAACCGGTGAAGAAGGGAAAAAGATATTTTTAAACTGCTATAAGGCTCAGAGGTTAAGAGCACTGGCTGCTCATCCAGAGGTCCTGAGTTCAATTCCCAGCAACCACATGGTGCCTCACAACCATCTGTAATGAGATCTGGTGCCCTCTTCTGACTTGCAGACTCTATATGCAGATAGTGTATACATTAAATAAATAAATAACTGCAATAAATTAAAATAGAGTCAAGGAGTGGTGCCTACAATGATTGGTCAATACAACAGCCCATCCTGCTCCAGTTTCCGTTCTTTGAAAATGTACTATCTACCTTTTGGGGACAAAGTTCAGATCCCAAACTGGCCACCTCCCTGCACACACAGAGAATAAAGCTTGCATTTTATGATTCTGTCACTGAAGTGAATTTTCTAGGCTTCCACCCCAAACCCAACAAGGCTAAAGTCATCTCTTCAGGACTATGCCTGTCTCTAGGCTTCCACCCCAAACCCAACAAGGCTAAAGTCATCTCTTCAGGACTATGCCTGTCTCCGTCAGGCCGAAGGATTTGAGAAAATTCTTTAGGACAAGAATATGAAGTGTGTGAGTTTTCCCAAAGAGGAAGTGTTATCATTCAGACCCAGAGTCTTCTGGGCGTGATGGTGCATGCCTTTAATCCCAGCACTGGGGAGGCAGAGACAGCCAGTCCCCAAGTTCAAGGCCCAGTGTGGTCCACAGAGTGTTCCAGGTTAGCCAGGGCTACACAGAGAAACCATCTTGAAGGGGGAAAAAAAAAGGTTATGTGTGTCTCCATAAAGCTACAAAATAAAGGTCTAAACAGACTCAGCTGGGGACTAGGGATCAAATGGTGAGCAGGAAGACGTTGCTACTGAATGTTTTAAAAGGGAAATAAAAAAAGGAGGACAGGAGTTCTCCTCAGTGTGGTGGGCAAGGACCACTGTAGAGAAAGGACAGCATAGCCAGTGGCAGGATGTCTGGGAGTCTAGAGTGAGCATGACCCTGAGCCATGTGAGGGGAGGGGGGAAGGGAGCGCGAGGGGAGAGGGAAGGGAGCACCAGACCAAGAGGCCTGGAGGGTAAAGAGGAGACCAAAGGGCCAGGTAACCAAAATGGCCGCATTGTATAGGGAAGGGCAGCACAGGGAGAGTGCCTGCTGACCTAGAAGGTCTCACGGGTCTTCCAGAGCAGCCAGTGGGAGAGAGAGGGAGGAGGGGAGAAGGGCTTAAACACCCTGAGGAGATTTTGGAGACAGAAGGAAAACCTGAGTCAACACCCATCCAGGCTCATGACTGAATAGGAAGGAGTTAGCTCTTTTCCTGACAGATTCACTCCAACAATGTAGGGAGCCATCTCCTTGCTGTTGTATGTTCTTATATGGAGAACTCCAAGCCTCTGGACGCACTTGATGTTCTTTCTTGGCTTTTCAGTTTATGTGAGCCCAAATCCAGATCAAACTTCTCTTTGAAACTTGAGACAGTTTATCCTCAATTCCCTGCTGCTGTTTCTGTATCAGGGCAACTTCACTGAGCGTGGGCATCATCTGCAGCTGGCCAGTTCAAGCGCTAAAAGAAGCAGGAGGTTTCCCCATCTTGCTCCTTTCCCTTGTCACAGGGAGACTCAGACAGTTTTCAAATGTTTCTGTCTTGTTATGTTCATCAACAGTGTCATGCAGTTCACTGAGGCGAACAGGAGGAATGGTTCCTTGGGTCAGAGCTTGCTCAGTTCAAATCCCAGTCACCCGGGTCAAAAGTAGGCGTGGCTAAGCACACCTGAGAGGTCATTGGTTGGCCAGTTTAACCAAAGAGGCAAGCTTCCAGGTTAACATGGGGCCTGGGGGGAGAGCCTGTTTCAAGCCAACAGGATATGGAATAACAGACAAAGAAGCCAAAATCCATCCGTGGCCTCTGTGTCTACACACAGGGTCCCTTGTACCCAAATTATCTCCTCTCTCTCTCTCTCTCTCTCTCTCTCTCTCTCTCTCTCTCTCTCTCTCTCTCTCTCTCTCTCTCTCCACACACACACACCAACCAACCAAAAAGTTAAAAATTCACAGTGGAGAGCTGGTGAGATGGCTCAGAGGTTAAGAGCACTGACTGCTCTTCCAGAGATCCTGAGTTCAATTCCCAGCAGCCACGTGATGGCTCACAATTATCTACAATCCAATCTGATGCCCTCTTCTGTCCTGCAGGTGTACATGCAGGCAGAGCATTGTGTACATCATAAATAAATACATCTTTAAAGAGAATTCACAGTGGAAACATTCCTATCCCTAGCTGTCCAAGGTACCAGGAGTAAAGCACGTATAAGCATACATGGCCAGTTTTGCCTGTCTTACAGGAGTATTCAAATTCCAACCCTTTGTTTATAACATATAGAAGCGTACATCTCAGGATCAGAGACAACACCTGAAGTTCAGCCTGAAATGAAATAAATCTGCTTGGAAGGCCTTATAGTGCCTCCAGAATCTTGAGAGACTGGGCTGACAAAAAGCAACTTAGTGGGTCAACTTAAGTTCACAACCAGTCCCTCAGGAGGAAAAGACTAGCTTCCTGTTTGGTAATAGTGTTGGATCAGATGTGATCCAACGCATGAAAGATATTTGGTCATGTCTTGGATTGAGGGGGATAGTGTTGGATCAGAGGAGACGGCTCAGCGATTAAGAGCACTTGTTCCTCTTGTAGAGAACCTGGGTTCAATTTCCAACACCTCACATCACATCAGATGGCTCACAACCACTTGTAATTGTAGCTACAGAGGACCTAAAGGCCTCTTCTGGCCTCTACAGAAACACACACACACACAGAGAGAGAAGAGAGAGAGAGAGAGAGAGAGAGAGAGAGACAGACAGACAGACAGACAGACAGACAGACAGAGACAGACAGAGACAGAGACAGAGACAGAGAGACAAAGAGAGAGACAGAGAAACAGAGACATACACAGAGAAACAGAGAGAGGAGAGAGAGAGACAGAGAGGAGGAGGGGGGAAGCTGAAGTTTTCCCCTCTCACGGGCTCCCTACTGAGACCTTATCTGTGTCTCAGACCTCTAAGTGGCAGGATTTCTGCACTGGAAGAGTGAGTTTATATCAAAGAGCATTGTAGGGGCCACCGTGCTGCTCCTCACTCTCTTCTCTGACTCCTGCCTGAGGATCAGACAGCCTGGCCACAGGCTTGTGCTGTAAACTCCCTGAGCCTCAGAAAAGGCATAGCAACAGATCCCACTTCTTGGTTGCCTCTTTTCAGAGCCCCCACAGATGACATCTCTCTCTGGTGTTGGGGCCTGAGCTCCTCTCAGAGCCTCTGCTATGCCATTGTCTGTTAGTCTGTCCGTGTTAGTGACTCTTAATCCCCACAGGTCATCTCAGTGTCCTCGTGAGCCCACACGAAAGACCTTGAGTTATGGCTGCTCAAGCTTTGTCCTGTCCCTCCATGTCGAGGTTTCTGTTCATTGACTATAGAGGTGCTAGGAGCTGGAGGTGAGCATCTATTCCCAGTCAGAGTTCACAGAACTCTGTCCAAAGTTTCATAGAGACTTCATCACCCCACATGTGGTCTCCACAGCAAATGTCTGGTGTATGCTGCCTAGGAAGCCACTGGCATCCAGGTGGGAACACATTTGATGGCCTGCAGGGTATGAATTGGGCAGGAGTGGGCAGCAGCTTTGGTACCCACTACTAGATAGGGTATGGAGGCAGGAGGCAGGATGGTTTACTAGCCCTTCTGGGGTCCAGGCTGGCCCCACACTCACACTTGTTGCTGACTCCACTCTGACAGAGCTCCTGTAAAAGGCAATGAAGGAGACCATGTTTGCCAGCCTTCCCATATCCCCAGCCTGCTCAGCTTTCGGGAGCAGGAAATGTGTCAGCTGTCTGTTGAGATTTCATAAGCAATTACAATGTGTCAAGCTTTGAAGGAAAGCATCATAAATACTTGTAACTTCCCTCAGCCAAAGAGGGAAAGCACACAAGCAAGGAAGAAAAGGAAGGGGCCCCATTCTCTACTCCCACACCCCACGAGGCTGGGGATCTAGAGAACACAGGAAGGCCTCTGGCCCTGGCACCCATAGTTGGCAAAAGTCCAACCTCTAAGACAGCAGACAGTGAGGTGCAGCCAGCCGAGCAGGGAGACCTGGGCCAGCCCAGCTCACTGCCAAGAACAAAGGAAAGTCCTGGGGGCTATCAATGACCCAGCTAGCCAGCTCCGTTTCCCCATTTTCACTGCAGCCCTGGGGGAGCCAAGGAACAGCAACCTCAGCGACCAAGAACTTCGAGAAAAGAAAAGCCCAGGCAAGACAGAGCCTTTCACAAAGCTCACAGCAAGCATTGCTCTCTGACCATCATGTCGCCGGAAGCGATGAGAACCCTGTGGCTCTCAGAGTCAGCTTGGCCACAGCCTGGGCCAGTGCAGCACCCAACAGGAATGTCTGAGCTTTAACATAACACATCTTTGCTCCAGTTACCAGCAGACAAAAGAGCAGCCTGAGCCACTGTGGGCGGACAAGTGAGTATGGCCCCTCCTCCTTTTGGAACCCAGGTGACCCAGGTTTGTTCCTGTACATACCTCGCACCCTTGAGACCCAGATGGTCTATGGTTCTGAGAGTAAAGCTCTCAGCCCCTGGCTCTCAGCCCAGGAGAGGGGGGTGGGGCTTACAAGGCTGGATGGAACTGGATGGATCAAGAACAAAAGGCCCCTCACTCTGAAATAGCTCCTCCCTGCCTAGAGTTGGTCTGTCTGTCCCTTCTTGGCCTGCTGTGCAGGGGTCACCACAGCCTGACCACACAGACCTTAGAAAGATGAACTAATGAGGTGCTTATCCCAGCAGGTGGCAGAGGATCTGCCTCAGGTCCACATGGGTCACTGCAATGGAGAGGAGGTAGTGCACAGTGGCCAGATAGACTCCAGAGCTGAGAGGCACAGTCCCTATTCATAGTCAAAGGCAAAGGAATCTCAGATAGGCACTCCAGAGAGCTGAGCCAGGGATATCTACTCCCAACAATCTGGGATTGTCAGTTCAAGTTGGGAGCCACAGCCACAGGCAAGCCAGCCTGCCACCAGCTCACAGCTCCTTGGCTCTCAGTATTTGCAACGCACATCTCATTGTCACCAGACAGTACCTCTGTCCTATGGAGCCAGTATGGAGCCAAGTAGGTCCATGTCCTCCTTGGGGTGTTTGGCACAGTTTGGTGACCATAGCTCCTCCTTCTGCCTAGAAGGCCTCCACTTACTTGATAAATGATTCCTTCTTCCCTGACAACCGTTGGCTTGGGTTATGCCCCCTTTATGGAGAGGATGGGTTTATACCGGGGCCAAAGGAACAGATTCCAAGACTCAGGATGTGATCCACTCCAGCCCCATGGAATCCCTGCCTCAATTCCAC
Source organism: Acomys russatus (assembly GCF_903995435.1). Classification (NCBI taxonomy): domain Eukaryota; kingdom Metazoa; phylum Chordata; class Mammalia; order Rodentia; family Muridae; genus Acomys; species Acomys russatus. Next base: position 26,816,117 of record NC_067140.1, read on the forward strand.
ACACCCCACAGTCCCAGCACCCTCTAGCTGCACCCTACCCCTCAAAGGATGCTGGGTCTGCTTTGTTGCTTAAGCACCTCAGATGGACTTGGTGTAGGAAGGCAGGTCTAGGAACCCAGTGTCCCTAAGAACAGAGAGTCAAGATCTGCCCTTTAGGCCTGGAGAGATGGCTCAGAGATTAAGTAAGAGCCCTGGCTGTTCTTCCAAAGGTCCTGAATTCAATTCCCAGCAACCACATGGTGGCTCACAACCATCTATAATGAGATCTGATGCCCTCTTGCAGCAGGCAGGCACACATGCGGGCAGAATACTGTATACATAATAAATAAATCTTTTTTTTTTTTTTAATCTGCCCTTTAGGGCCACTGAGGAAGAACACCTGTGCCCCATCCACTACCAAGCCTGAAGACACAGCAGCCTGTCTCTGACCTAGCTTCTGGGATTCCAGAGTCACTCTACCCAAAGGTTTCCATCTCCCTATGAGCTAAGGCAGCCTGCATCTTGACAGCCCTGGGGAGACCCCAGTGCTTGAGGACAACTAGATATGATCCCTTGGAAGCAGGCTAAGGAAGGGGGTCAGCCCTGTTGGTCAGATCTTTCTACATTCCATTCTGCCTTCCCTGCCCCAGTAGTCATAGCCTCTACCTATAGACATTGGTGGCTCAAAGGGAGAAGAAACTATTTTATTTAAGAAGCAGCAGGAGAGCTGGGCATGGTGGCGCATGCCTTTAATCCCAGCACTCAGGAGACAGAGGCAGGTGGATCACTGTGAGTTCAAGGCCAGCCTGGTCTACAAAGTGAGTCCAGGACAGCCAAGGCTAACACAGAGAGACCGTGTTTCGAAAAACCAAAGAAGAAGAAGAAGAAGAAGAAGAGGAAGAAGAAGACGACGACACTGGCTTCATTAGAAATTCTGGCTCTGTGTGCTGAGAAAGCCAGGGCTCAGGGCAGCCATGTGTGACATTATACATGTGCCTTATTACTTAAAAAAAAAAAAAAAAAAAAAGAAGCAATACCACTACAGTATGCTTCCATCCAACATCTCCTTTCCTTCTCACACTACACCTTTTCAATCTGTGTGTGCGCATGCGTGCATGCGAGCACACGCATGTGAGGAGTGCACTCAGGTGCACATACTTGGTGAGCATGTGTGTGCATCCATGTGTGGAGGCCGGAGAACAACTTCAAGTGTCTTCCTGCATATGCTGTGTCCATTACTTTTCCTCGCTGTGATAAAATACAACGATTGAGGCAGCTCTCGGAGGAAGAGTTCATTTGAGCTTGTAGTTCCAGAAAGAGAACCTATAATGGGGTGGGGGAGGGGGAGAGGCATCAGGCAGCTGGAGCTGCACAAGAAGCAGAAGCAGCAAACTGGAAGCCAGCTGAGGCTGTGACCTCCTAAAGGCCACTTTCAAAAGATGTGACTCCTCCAGCAAGGTCACGCCTCTTAGAGGCTCTGCAACCTCTCCCAACCAGCAGCACCGCCAACACTTCAGCAAGAGCCTGGGAGGTGGCAGGCGACTCCAAGCAGTGTTTTCCACACACAACAAGGCTGATACACACATGAACTCACAGAGACTGGGGCAGCACGCACAAGCCCCGGACAAATTCAAGCCAGACAAATCCTCCCAACACGGAGACTGGGAAGTAGGCACAGAGTCTCACAGCTTCACAGTTGATAGCTGCTTGGGGACAGAAAGTCAGCTTTCCTCATTGCATGATCCTGAGTGTATCCACCACATGCCGGGCAGGTCTGATGCTCAGGAGTAGTTGGCCAACGCAAAACAGACTCCGTGTGTGTGCATGCGTGTGTGTGTGTGTGTGTGTGTGTGTGTGTGTGTGTGTGTGTACGAGAGAGAGAGAGAGAGAGAGAGAGAGAGAGAGAGAGAGAGATCTTTGTTACATGTGTGTTTTCTTTCTTTTATACAGGAAGAGAAGAACTTGCAGGCCCAAAGTTGACCCAGAAAAGCAATTTCTTCTCTCTCTGATGCCGCCTTCAACTATGTCAGGGGTTCACCGTAGGACTTGCTAAAAAGAAACCCTTGATCCTCGAGTCCTCATCAAAAGACATGAGAGGTTTGTTTTATTTTCTGTTCCCTTTTTCACAGGGCTATTTCCTTTTTAAATGTCCCTTTCCACCACGTTTATAACACTTGCCCTATTTGTTCTCTGGGAATCTTCCCTCTGCATTGAGCCCACTGTGGGTCCCCTGATGACTTGGGCCTTAGACTCCTGAGCCCTGCTTTGCTCTCATTGCCTTTGTTTACAGTTGCCATCGTTATATTTGCCAGATGCATCCAATCCCCCTAAGAACGGGAGGTATAGGCAGTTGCGAGTGACCCGACCTGGGTGCTGGGAATTGAGTTCGGGTCCTTAGGACAAACAGTGTACTCTCTTTACCACTGAGCGACTCCTCCAGCCGCTTTTTACATAGAACTTTTGGGCCTCTCTCAATTACTCTTCTAAATTTCTGTCCTCCCAGACTTCAATATTCTATAAGGTGCTCGCCGTGTCTGTCCGGTTGTTATTTAGCCTCTAACCCAGGGCACTTCCTCCTCTGTCTCTTCAGCTTCCACGGAACTCGGCAGACCCTTCTTCCCTTCCTTGTACATCAAAGGCTTTTCTTATTCCAGGACTAGGGTTGTAGTTCTCTGATGCTGGCCCCCATGGTTACGTCTCAAAGATCCCGCGTCACACACACGCATGCACACACACGGAGTCTGTTTTGCGTTGGCCAACTACTCCTGAGCATCAGGCCTGCCCGGTTGTTGGTTGGAAAGCCTTTCACTCGCCATTTACACCCTGTAAGGTATCTTTACCCAGATAAAGGAATAGTCAATATAGACATTGACTTGGACCAGGGATAGACTTGGGGTCCAAGCAATTGACCCGATTGATCAGCTTCTCCAAGTGGGTCTTTTCTCAGGGGCCTCCACTCTTTAAAGCTTTGGACCTCTGAACTGGGAGGGAGTAGTTGACGAATCCTTTGTGTGCATCGCCCTGGTGGGACCGTGCACTCAGGGGCTGTCTGAGGATTTTGTTAGTATTGGTCTCAGACTATTTAAAAAAAAATTTTTTTTAAAGATTTATTTATTTGAGCCGGACGTGGTGATGCACGCCTTTAATCCCAGCACTTAGGAGGCAGAGGCAGGTGGATCACTGTGAGTTGGAAGCCAGCCTGGTCTACAAAGAGAGTCCAGGACAGCCAGGGCTATGTGACACAGAGAAACCCTGTCTCAAAAAACGAAAAAACAAACAAACGAACAAAAGAATAAGTTTCAGGTCTCGAGGAAATGACCACTTAATCCAAAGGATTTCAGCAAACTGTTTTCCTTGTTAGGGAGGGTGCATACCCACACTAAGGCAAGTGCACCCAGTGGGGTTCCACTGTTGTTGTTTTTTAAATCTGTAACACAAGGCCTCACTCTAGTAGCCAGAACCCAGCCTCATATTCTTTTTCTTTTTCTTTTTTTTTAAGATATATTTATGGAACACACCAGAAGTAAGCTACAGACAAGATGGAAGCATCTCCGTGTTCCCTGTCCTCCTATATCCTGGGTGCCCTTGACCAGGACTACAGTTGGAAGCAGCTTCAGGGGAGCTGGAGAAATGCTTCCAGATGGCACTGTACCCCGACCTGAAGGCCTGTAAGGTCCTGGCCACTAGAGTCAGCTTGAAGGAGGAACAAGTTGAGACTTGGTTCATCCAGCCTTCCTTGGAGCAGAGATGCGCCCTCCCTTTGGTCCGCTGCAGCAGTCCACCCGGGATAAGACCTCTTCCGTGCTTCCCACAAAGCCCACTGCTGCCAGACACCGAGCTGGAGGTATGGGCTCCTTCCCATCAACCCCTCGGAGCCCTCCACCAGCTGTGAGCACAATGGTTGACACTCATGAGCCCACAGGGCCACTCCAACATGTAGCAAGAACAGCCCCTTTCCGACTCCTGGCTGCACCAAACTCAGCAAAATGCTGGATGCTTTCCAGAGACTTGGGGTCAGGGCTTAAACGCCTGGGTGCCAAGACAGAAGGTATTGGACAGAAGTGGTGTTGCAGACGACAGATCAAGCTGAATCTCCAACCAGGGCTTCCTGTAGGCCCTGCGGGGCCACACCCCACAGGCTAGAGGCTGCGGTTCCAATTCTTTTTAGCACCCCACACCCCGCAGAGGTCGCCTGTACCCCAGGCTAGTTATCAGCTCAATATGTAGCAGAGGATGACCCCCAATCTTGCCTCTGCTTCCCAAGGGCTGATTACCGGCCTGTATATACCACCAAACAACCAATTTTTCCTGGATTCATTTCCTATTGGTTTTGTTCTCTCTCCCCCCCCAGCACTCCCCTCTCTCTTCCTGTCCCCCCCCCCCCCCCGCTTGCTTTGTAGTTCAAGCTGGCCTCGAACTCACAGTAATCCGCCTGCCTCTGCCTCCCGAATGCTGGGATTAAAGGTGTGCGCCACCACGCCTGGCTTGGTTTTGTTTTCTTATACAGGATCTCACTCCGTAGCTCAGGCTAGCCTGGAACTTGGAGAGTCTGTCCTGTCTCAGCCTCCCTGGGGCTGAGATTAACTGCTTTCCATTGTTGGCTTTGTGGCCTTTATGATTCATTTTGTGCCTGTGAGTATTCTAGTTTTATTTGATTTTTTGGGGGGATGGGGGGTTGTTCCTAGTGCTTCTCAAATTGTTTCTTAGGGACTTGTTTGGAGACTTAGATCTGGGAGTGGCATACACCTTTAATCCCAGCACTCGGGAGGCAGAGGCAGGTGGATCGATGTGAGTTCGAGGCCAGCCTGGTCTACAAAGCGAGTCCAGGACAGCCAAGCTACACAGAGAAACCTTGTCTCAGAAAAAAAAAATTATTTATTTATTATTTATACAGCATTCTGCCCACGTGTGTCTGCACGCCAGAAGAGGGCATCAGATATCATTGTAGATGCTTGCTGGGACTTGAACTCAGGACCTTTGGAAGAACAGACAGTGAGTGCTCTTACCCTCTGAGCCGTCTCTTCAGCCCCCTCAGACTCATACTCTTATTCATTTGGCTAATTCAAACATTGTAGTTGCTAGGGAGAAACGAAAGGAGCATATATGTTGATTTTATAAGAAATAATGGCCGGGCGGTGGTGGCTCGACCCTTTGCCTCCATTCTCTGGGACTCTCTATCTGGACCTCCTGGCTCCACTCTACTGCTCTTGCTGTCCAGGGTGTGACTTTGAAAACCTTGTCTTTTCTGATCCCAGGTTTCCTTTCCTTTCTCTCCCCGACCACAGACATCTGGAAGAAGTGGCAGGTGCTACCCCTTGACTCTGCTCCACCTCCCATTTTCCTGATTCACAGCAGCCCCCTCCTGGGAGCAACTCTGACAATCTGTGTCAGACCTCGAATCTTCTACTTTGGCTGCAGTCTGGACCATTCACCAATGCAGTCCTTCCTTCCTGCCTTCCTTTTTCATTTTTTTTTTTTTTTTAAAGACAGTCTCTGTAGTCTATGTAGACCAGAGTACCTAGAACTCACAGAGATCCTCCTGCCTTTGCCTCCCAAGTTTTAGGATTATAGGCATGCACCAGCATTTTCTGAGAAACTGCACATTGCCCTTTTCCGTGTGAGACACGCAAGCCCAGTAGCTCACCTGGTATGGGAATGTGCCAGGAGCCAGATATTCTTCTGTTCTTTGTATTTTCCCTGTGTTTTGTGTGGCCTCTTCCAGGTGACCAGACTGGGAGCTGTATGTACAGTGGCCTCTAAATCCCTCTCAGACTTCGGTGTCCTAGCATTCAAAGGAAGGGCTGGGGGAAACCCAGAGCCCTGATGCTTATCGCTTTTTTTTTTTCTTGTCAACTTTTGTCTTCACACATCCAACGCCACTGGTTCAGCCAGCTGTCGTGCTGGCTTCACGTTCTTTAGGGACTGATGGCCGTTTTACTTTCACCGGAACACTCATAATGCCTTCCTCTTTTCTGAAATGTCAGCCTTTGGTCGCAGTGCCACACGGGGAGGTGGCTGACATTTCCCTATCACAGATTTGTCCTCATCTCAGAGCAGTTTATATCTAGCAAGTTAGCCATGGGCCTCTGTCTTCGTTGTTGCATAGGAGTTACAGAGCTTCGGTGTCCCAGGACTGCCTTAAGGACTGTGCTGGGACAGCGGGAAAAAACAACAACCACTTTTATTTCAGAGCATTTCTATTTATAAAAAGTACTGCTCCTTCTGCAAAGAGAAAAGTGCTGTTCTCTGTGTTGGTTCTGGGAAAGGATAGCGTTAGCTGGATTAACAGGGACTATGGTGTGTGTGTGTGTGTGTGTGTGTGTGTGTGTGTGTGTGTGTGTGTGTGTTCACACACCTGTTTATGAGACAGAGAGAATGTGACAAGACCAGAGGACAACCTGAGGTTATAGTCCATCAAACTTGTTCTTGTGACAGGGTTTCTCAGTCGCCTGGCTCTCCATCACTTAGACAGCTCCACCACAGAAGCTCCCAGGAATCTGCCTGGCTCAACCTCTCCAGCACCGGCACTGGGCTTACAGGTGTATGCTACAATTGTTTTTATTGTAGATCCTCATGGTTGCATGGCGAGCGCTGTGCTGACTGAAGTATCTCAGATTGATTCTTCATGTCTGTAAAAAAAAATTGCTTCTACAAAGAGGACACCGGTTGTTGCCTTTGTTGGTCCTTAGAGCAAGCAGAGCTGACCCCTGAAAGCTAGATTAATGGGGACCATGCCGATCCTTTTAAGGATCCATTCAGCCCTTCTTAGTGACACTGGGACTACTCAAGCCCGAAAAGATGAATAGCACAGGCATGCCCCCCACAGAGGGAGAGATGGTTGCATCTAGTGCTGTAGAAGTCATAATTGCCCAGGGCCCCAGGGATCTGAGATGAGAGTAATGGCTCTCTCCATCAGGCAACGGAAAGCCTTAATGTTGCAGAAGAGGAGGAGGCAGCCCTGTGGGCGGAGATGTTGGAGATGTTGCTGACATTCGGCTGAGTGGTGAGTAATGTCCAAAGCCAACATGGATAAACACTCTAAGGTCAAGGACCAGAGACCCTGATAGGCGAAGCAGAAGACCCCATAGACCAAGAGCAGCTGCCCAGGCACTGTACCATGATCAAATCCCAAGCTACTGGCTCCATCCCAGGCAAAACATCTTCCTGTAAAGGCTCCTTCCAGGGCAGGCTACAGACGTCAGTCTTGCTCCATTACCTTTGGCTGTTCCACACTACTCCATCTATAGAAAACTAACAGGGCTTCCTGGGGACAGAGAAGAGGGTGAGTCATCCAGGCAGAAAATGTGGATGATGATTCTGGCCTCGCTGCTTCCAGAGCAGGAAACAGCTGGTGTTCCGGGACACACTGTGAAACCTGCCTCCCTCACCCAGTCTGGCAGACTGTGCCTCAGTTTCCCCATCTTCCAGAGGTCAATTGGGGCATTACTTTTAAGGTTTCAGGAAAGTTTAGTGACCTGATACACATTGACAGATGCTACCACAGGCCTGTGAGCAGAGACCCTCTTCCCTGTCCCTCAGCTGGGCAGGTCAGGATCTGGGCAAAGATGCTTGCTTCCTCACCAGCTAGACAAAGATTCTGCCAGCCAGGTGTGGCTCATACCGATGGGCTGTGACAGAGGCATTGTTGGCAAACATGTAGACAGCAGATAGGCAGGAGTGCTCCTCCTTCTCAAGACTGAAAAACAAAGATGGACGCGCGTCAGCCCCATCCCCCCCACATGGCCTTCAGAACAACACTGCCGTGGAATAGTATGTGTGTGCCAGGGTGATCCTGGAGTCTGATCCCCTAAAGCTAGCATGCTGAGCCAATGCCCAGAGAGAAACACTTGCCTCCAGGGTACCGCAGTCCCCTTCTGAAGAGTTGGATCGTATTAAAATGCTAGAGTGGCTCAGGACTGCACCTACCCTCTGGTGCTAGAGGCAGATTTCAGAGTGAGAATAGAGGTTTGCATCTGAAGAGTTGGTGGGCAGCGCCCCCTACAGGCAGGATTTAGCAGCCTGGCTGAAGCAGGTCCTCAACCTGAAGGTCTTTGTAGGTCCAGGATAGCCCGTAACTTTGGAAGACCACAAGCAGCTTTGAGGTGAATGGAAATAATTACATAGGTCCCCTACCCACATCGGCTGACCACCGACAGGAAGATGGAGGAGGTGGAGCTAAGCTAGGTTAATCAGGCTGTGGTCCCAGTAGGGAAAGACGGGGCCTGAATCAGAAATCCAAGGGTCCTATCTGATGTCTGCTTAGTTCTAGGCTCTCTACATTCAAGGCTCCACAGCCCGTGGGAGAGGACAACATGGCTTTTCTGTGTTCAAATGTTCAGGCGAGGTCCAGAGGAAGGCCTGTCGCCTTGAGATGAACACAAGTGCACAGGGTCCAAAGCAGCACGCGTCCTCCTGGGTCTCTAGCATGTGCTGAGGTAGCAAAGTGAGACCAGCCATGCTGTGGACAACTTCACCACTGCAGAGATGCAGTCTGCAAGGAGACAGTGTGACCAAGGCGGGTGGATGGCACCTGACTGGAGCCTTTGCTCCTCCCATTCGACCCAGTTCTTGTGACCAAGAGCCAAATGTTCCTTTGGGAGCAAGGATATGTTCCCTCTGGTCAGCAGTGACCACCTCCTTTCAGGGACAGCATCAGATCCTCAGACAGGAAAGGCCACTGGGGAGACTCTAGATGCACCTCAGTTGGTAGAGTGCTCCCCTAGTAAGTATAAAAGTCCCAAGGATATATGCTAGCACATACCTGTTATCCTAGCACTTAGGAGGTAGAGGAATGAGGACTGAAATTTAAGGTAATCTTAGACATGTAGTGAGTTTGAGACCAACCTAGAATACATGAGACCTTGAGTAGATAAATGAATAAATAGAAAAAGTGACACTTGGGATGGTCTAGGGGATAGTTCACATTGGTCCATACAAGTTTATACAAGACTGGCGTACAAACTATAAGCCTTGCATATTCATTAAACAAGAGAGAGCCTTTCTTTCTCACCTGGGCCCAGTCTGAACCCTCCACCCTGGCATCAAGAAGTCCAGCACTAGTATCCGTCTTGTAAAAGAGGTTGGAACAGCAAATGAGGAAAGACCAGACCGATGGACTAGTGGACCCATCATCAGATATCACTGTTCGTTTTGCGTGTCGGCCCAGTCTGGAAAGTTGGGGCTGTGCTGCAAATCCAGTCACAGTCCTGGCCACCTGGAACCACCTGACGACCTCGCGGAAAGGACAAATGAGAGCAGGCTTCTACAAGCCGGTGGCATTGCCACACGGACATGGCTCCAGGTCAAGGGGCCCTTCCAGCAGACTTGGAGCCTCTCCGCTCCCAACAGGTGTAAATTCACCTGGAAGCTACTTTTTAGGATAGATCACTGAGCACCCGGAAACCCGGGAGGACCACACCCATGATCCAGGGCTAGTGGTTTCTCTATGGCTCCTTGTTAGAAGGCAGTCACAGGAGAGCTACAAAATTAACTAGCAGAACTTCCTCTTAAGTTTGTGGGATTGGACTACAGGGCCCACATGGCTCCAGCTGTCTCTTCTGTTCATGAAAACGAGATGACATCTGGGTCATGGGATAGTAGGCACAGTTCTAGGTTCTGACCTCAGGGCTCACCCTCTGTGAGCTGTGTCTTCACGGAATGAGAGAGGAAAGGCATTCTTCCCTCCTAAGCCATGCAACCTGCCTGGAGGCGTCTCTCCTAAACCAATGTAGGCGTCAAGCCTCATTGCCAAGCACCCATTCCAGGATGTCTGAAATGGCAGTCAGGTGTTTGGGATGCTATAGCTGCTGGGATGTGGGTTTGAGTACAGCGGTACCCACATGCCACACGGAGCACAGAGGACCAGTTAGGACAGATGGCGTTGAGGGTTACACAAGGGACGCTCCCTGAGGAAGGAGGTGCTCCAAATTGCAAGAGGATCCTACCTGGTAGGGACAAGACTAAGGTGACCCAGATCCAGAAGCAGCCAGCAGCAGAGTCTCCCATGCCCCAGGTATCCAAAGAATAATCAGGATACTGTTCTAAACACCAGCTCCGGGACACTTAATGTGTGGCAGGTGTTAGGTTGGGAAAGTTGCTTTATAGCAGGTCCCAGATGGCATATTATGTTTCACCCCAGCCTTACAGTAACTAAGCCAATTCTGCACGCCAGGCAGGCAGAGGCAAGGGCACAGGCCCTGTGGGATCATAGCTCCACATGACGGCAGTGGCCCCAGGCCCCTTATGAAGATTTATTGGGCTGCATCTTCCCCATCACAGTGGGAAAGGGGAGGCCTGGCCACAGACTGCCGACTGGCTCTGAGCCCTAAGCTGTATCAGACAATGAGGCTGGCCCCAGCCTGCACCCTCTATGGGTTCCCTGCTCACTGGTGTGAGCACTGTCTGGTTACAGGCCTGAATGAGGAGCAAGAGCAGGGCCAGGACTGGATTCCAAGGCCAGCAGACGATTCTTATCAATACCCAAGAGCACAGGGTGGCAGTGGTCCCGTGGCACAAAGGAGAATGCAGTCTTACAAAGGCTCTCGACATTTCGGTCACACAGCTGAGAGGCAGCAGCCAGGAAAGGGATCTGAAGCCTGCCCATGGAGGGCATGGCTGAGGGATGGATGCGTAGAGAAGCTGCATGGGAGCCTGCAGGGTCTGTGGCACAGCTGACTCGGGTGACTCAGCAAGGGCTACGTTCGAAAGGCCGCTGCACCTGGCGCTCCGGCCCCACCCAGTCCCAGAAGAGCTGTGGCCCGACCAGGAACTGTCACTTGCCTGAAATTCTGACAGCCTGAATTAGTCACCAACCCACTTCTGGAAGGGCTTGACTGTGGGGACAGGATGGAGGGAGAGGTAGATGGCAGGGGGACCAGGGTTTCTGTCTGCCCATGCCTCCAGAACTGCCATGAGCACCCAGGCTAGGGCTACTCAAAGACAAGCAGAGCCTTGCTCATCCAGAATTTGGTTGCTCATTATGTATGGTGTGTATGCGTGCTCACACAAGTGTGCATATACCATGGAATAAATCTAGAGGTTAGAGTACAGCTCTCAAGAATCCGCTCTCAAAAACCAAAGAGCTTGCGTGGACTGGGCCTAGACCCCCTACACATAGGCAGCAGGTGCACATCGTGGTCATCACGTGGGTCCCCTAACAATGGGAGCAGAGGCTGTCTCCAACTCTGTGGCTTGCCTTTGGATCCCTTTCCCCTGGCTGGGCTGCTTTGTCAGGTCCCAGTAGGAGAGGATGCCCTGAATACTGCTGCGACTTGAGGTGCCACGGTGGGTTGGTACCCCTTGGTGGCCTCCCCTTCTCTGAGAATAAGGAAAGGGGGGAATGGAAGGAAGAGGGTGTGAGGGTGGGACTGGGATCAGCCTATAAAATGATTTTTAAAAATTTTTAAATGGAGAATTGGTTCTCTCCTACCTCCACTAGGATCCAGGGGTGAAGCCCCAGTTACCAGGCCTGTACACAAGTATCTGTAGTGGATGGGCTGTCTCACTAGCCCCTGGCTTCTTGGTTTTTTTAAGTTTTGGTGAGATGTAATTTACATACTGTACAATTTGTCACCGACAGGGAGACATAGCCTGTGGCTTCTGGCTATGGAGGCTGAGTTCTTTTCCAAGTTATCTACTCAGGTTAAAAAATATATATTTTAAAAGATTTATTTATTATGTATACAGGGTTCTGCCCACATGTGTGCCTGCATGCCAGAAGAGGACACCAGATCTCATTATAAGTAGTTGTGAGCCACCGTGTGGTTGCTGGGAATTGAACTCAGGACAGACAGTGCTCTTAACCTCTGAGCCATCCCTCCAGCCCTCAGGTTAAAATTTTTAACATGCTTAACTTTGGGGCGTGTGTGTCATGCTATGCAGACTTGGCTGGTTTAGAACGCAGAGAGATCTGCCTGCCTCTGCCTCTGAGTACTAGGGTTAAAAGGAGTAAACTGCCATCTACTTTTTTTTAGCCCCCTTCGAGCCAGGGTTTCTCTATGCAGCCTTGGCTGTTCTGAACTCCCTTTGTAGACCTGGCTGGCCTCGAACTCAGAGATCCGCCTGCCTCTGCCTCTCGAGTGCTGGGATTAAAGGCATGGGCCACCACCACCCCGCTTTACTTCTATTTTTTACAGATTTATTTATTATTATGTATACAGTGCTCTGTCTGCATGTACACCTCCGGGCCAGAAGAGGGTATCAGATCACATTATAGATGGGTGTGAGCCACCATGTGGTTTCTGGGAATTGAACTCAGGACCTCTGGAAGAGCGAGCAGACAGTGTTCTTAACCTCTGAGCCACTTATAAAGAATAAAGTTTGCGCCAACTCCCTCTCTAGGCAGAGCTGCAGGCAGGAAAATGTCAGCCACTAGGGGGTGCAGCTGGCACCGGAAGCCGGACTGTGTTACGCTTGCGCGGACGCGGGCACGCGGCGTTCTCCAGCTCTACGAGCGCGCGCCCTCCGCACCGAGTGCGCCTGCGCGGAGCCCGTAGAACCCCTTCTCGTGCAGGGCGCTCGTTGCTTGCCGGCGGCCATGGGGGAGGCCGAAGTGGGCGGCACGGGCGCCCCAGGCGACAAGGGCCCAGGCGAGGCAGCCCCGAGCCCCGCAGAGGAGACCGTGGTGTGGAGCCCTGAGGTAGAGGTGTGTCTCTTCCACGCCATGCTGGGCCACAAGCCTGTTGGTGAGCGCCGCGCGCCCGCGTGGGGGTGGGGCGGGCTAAACCATCGGGCGGGCTGGCAGAACCCGCGACTCTGCACGGGACGGGACCTCCTACTCCGGGGTGGCCTGGTATTCCAAGACCCCATGACTTTCCTGCTGGGGAAGCTCTCTCCCTGGGGACACCCCTGACATCCCTGCCCTTGAGACACTCCAACCCCAGGCAGGGGTCGCCACCACTCTCCCCGCCTCTGCAGCCCCCTTGCCCTGGACCCGCCTACTATTTAACACCCTTGCCCTTGGAACACCCGCCTGCCTCGGGACACCTCTATCCCCTCTGACACCTGACTCCACCTGCTTTTTGCACACTCCTGCCCTCCTACACCCATGTCCTCTGCACAAAGGTGCCGCCCTAGCCCTTACCCACTGTCCTGTCCTGCCTCTCAGGGGTGAATCGACACTTCCACATGATTTGTATTCGAGACAAGTTCAGCCAGAATATTGGGCGCCAGGTTCCATCCAAGGTCATCTGGGACCATCTGAGCACCATGTATGACATGCAAGCACTGGTGAGTTGAGCTGAAGGTGGAGACCAGTCCCGCAGCCTGTCTTCCTAGAGCCAGCTTCCTACAGGACAGAGCCCACTGTTCACTTGGGGTTTGCTATGCAGAGGGAGCAGCGATGTCAATAGATGAGGTAACTCTTCTCAGGCAAGCTCAAGTCCTGCTGTGAAAAGCTCAGACTAGTGATGATCACTGACTGCTTTTTCAGGGAACCTACTTTTAGATCGGGTGGTCACAAAAAGTCGCCAGGAAGATAGTTGGGTGCTGAGATGAAGGAGAAGCATGGGCCGCAGTGAAAGAGTACAAGAGTGCGGCATCAGTGCTGGGTAGTCCCAAGGGCTTTAGGCGAAGGCTGACCTTATCTGAGCCCCATTGAGGTGGGAGCCAGACATGGGCCTCTTCATAGAGCTAAGCCATAGCTGTGTCTGATGGCTAACTAGGTAATTGGTAACTAGTAGCCAGGCTGGTCAGGTTTGTCTGTAGTGTCTGGCAGGCATGCAGTATCAGTAGGTAACCAGGATGGGTGGAGCTAGAGGTGCCCATGGTCAGTCACGGTGTCTCCGGGGAGCATTGCCCTGGCGGGGATGCTGCAGTGCTGAGCCAGGTCAGGTCCTGGTGTGCACATCAGCAGCGCTGCTGTTGCCTTCAAGGCCCCTCCCAGTGTAATGAACCTGGTCCTTTCCTCCGGTTTCATTGAGCTGGTGCTAGCCTGGTCCTCCCTAATCATCTGAAAAGCCCGGCTAAGGTGGGCATTCAGGTAGAGGAAGGAGCCCCACCAATGTGCAGCCTCCAGCTTGCTCCTCCTGTACACCTTAGTGAGCTGACGTCCTGTTTCCTATTTCTTGAAAACACACAATGCTTTGTGCCGGCAGCACGAGTCTGAGATTCTTCCATTCCCAAATCCAGAGAGGAACTTTGTCCTTCCAGATGAGATCATTCAGGAGGTCCGAGAAGGTGAGACTCGGCCACCACCAGGGCTGGGAATAAAAAAAGCCGCACCAGGCCAAAGGTGGGGAGGTCTGGGGCCTCCTGGGAGGTGTAAGGATCCTGCTCAGACCACACCTCCTGTGGCACCTGGGAGGTTTTGGGAGCTGAGGGCTGGGGAGAGCGGTGCTCAACGGCAGTCTCCTGATGGATGCCATCTCGTGATGGACGTCGAGGCCTGTGTGGGCAGCGAGAATCGGAAGCAGTCATGGCCAGACCGTCCCCCAGCGCTGGCCACCACCGTGGGTTTCCAGTGAACGGCAGCTGTCTCCTCCACAGGAAAAGTGGTCATTGAAGAGGAAATGAAGGAGGAGATGAAGGAGGATGTGGACCCCCACAGTGGGGCTGATGATGGTACGTGAAGTGCCCCCCATCTCCTCGCTCCCGAAGCCAGCCTCAGGCATCAGGCAGAGTGAGATCAGGAAGGCACCAGTCTAGGGGCGATGGGTCTCTGAAAGATGAAGCCAGTGCAGATCACCTTAGGCAGGAGGGCTCCTGAAGACCCATGCAAGGAAGGGGCCAAGGCTGGGAGCATCAGGTGGGCTCAGACAGGCGACCCCCAGGGCGACTAGGTTTCTCTTCAGGTCCAGCTGTACAGGGCTCTTACCAGGGGGACATTGGGTACAAAAAGCTCTGATTTCTCTAGCTGAACAAGAAAATGAAATGAATTCTGTATATTCTGTTTTCAGCCAAGTGATTTTGTTTCTCAGTTTTTTCATCTTCAGGGAGCTTGGGGAAAGCATTAGAAAAATCCAGCAAAGACAAAGAAAAGAACTCCTCAGACTTGGGGTCCAAAGAAGGGGCGGACAAACGGAAGCGCAGCCGGGTCACAGACAAGGTCCTGACTGCCAACAGCAACCCCTCCAGCCCCAGTGCCGCCAAGAGGCGCCGAACATAGACTACCCAGGTGGCTACAGACGTTCCAGTGCTGCTGGCTCACGGCCTGTCTTCAGGCCCTGGGTGAATGTGACCCTCCAGCAGAGGTGCTGGTGAGGCTTCCACTGTGTCCTGAGACCACCAGATGGCATGATTGGTCCGCTCTGCTGCATGGTGAAGCCTGCGAGCCAGCCTCTTGCTCTGTCCTAGTTGGCTCCCGCTATGCCTACAGTGTGTGGAGAGGAGCAGGTACATGGGACCAGAGGACCAAGGGTCAGCAAGCAATAAGAGGCCGCCCTCACTGTCCTCAGGAGCCACTCATCTCCCGGGATGTCCGCTCCTTGTATCTCCTTGTCCTATCTATAAGGCTCCACCATGCACTGCCATTGGGAGAAAGTGTCTTTGGAGTTCACACAGCACACACTGTGCACAGAAGGCCTCCCCAATCTGGGAAATGGAACTGGATATTTTGCCTCGTTCACTTGTACTGTAACAATGTATATAATTTGGTTGGTATTTCACTATTTAATTTTTAAGAAGCCTATTTTACTAGGGTTTTATATGAAGAGAAATACTGCAGAAATTAAGCCTGTGATGTGTTTCTTCTGAGAGGTTTTGTTTTAAGGTAACTACTGAGATAACCTCTGGCTCTGTTTTTATGCCAGATAAAGAGATTTTTTTTAGCGGTTATTTTTGTAATTTTAGTACCTTGGAAACGACCAAATAAGGGTGTGGAATAAAGGAGCAGCAACCAGGCTGAAAGGCCAGTGGCCTGATGGTTGAAATACACTTTTATTTGCAGAACATAAAACATTAAAAATAAATCGTCTTGGGAGTTGTGTGATTTGCTACTAAGATAGGTTGGCTTTTTGTTTGGGTTTGTGTGTGTGTATTTTGTTTTGTTTTGCAGAGGAAAGGGTCCCCCAGCCCAGGATTAACACCTGTAAAGTGCATTTAGATGACTTCCTGGCATCCTTGGGTGCAGTAAGGTTGGGAGCCTTCACAGACTCACAGGATCCCCACCCTTACCCCCGCCTGCCCAGCTGCTGCTGCCTGTTGGCCAGTGTGGGTTAGGATGAGCACACTGTACTGACCATCTTGACTGCTGCCTGTAACTGAACCCCCACCCCCGCCATCTGCAGGGTCCCATCAGTGAGAACGGCCCACTGTTGCATTCCAAGCTGGCCAAAACCAGCCCACTGCCACTTCTAGTCAAGACGGCTGGGTCACCATGAACATAGCCACTAGACTCAGCTTCCTGGCTTAGCACCCTGAGTTGACACAGCTAAGCTCACCTAGTCTGGCCTGTCATTCCCCAGGAAAGACCAGCTATGTGGGGGTGGGGGGGCTCTGGGTCTCTTTCTGTAGAGCCTGGACAAGGTCATAATAAAACAATTTCCTTCCTACACCACCTAAGATGAGGTCCCAGGACTGTAGACTTCTGACTCGGTGCAGTGCCGTGTGTTGCAGTGTAAGAGGCCACCCCATCCTGACCCTGCCCAGTGTGCACTCCTAGAGGTGGTTCTGTGGAGAAGCCTAGCTGTTGAATCCACCTCAGCAGGATTCATGGAGCGGTATGTGATGATCAGGAAGGCAGTTCTTTCCAGCCAGGCTCAGCCTTCTGAAGGAACAATCTAGGGGCATGAGAGCATGCAGGTAGGCCTGGTCAGGGCATGGTCTTGGGTCTCTTTTCAGTTTGTCCTTGCCACAGCCTTCACCCAGTAGCCCAGAGTCCCATTCTGGTTACCTTGCCTCACAAGAGCCTCCGGTGGATGAACTCAACCCTGCTGCCTTCCTGAGTTCTTCAGACCTGTGGCTCACAGGAGCATCCCTGTGCCCCTTAAGAGATGTCTAGGTTGGGGCTGGAGAGATGACTCAGTGGTTAAAAGTGCTGCCTGCTTTTCCAAAGGTCCTGAGTTCAATTCCCAACAACCACATGGTAGTTCACAACCATCTGTAATGTGATCTGATGCCTTCTTTTGGCCTGCGGGTGTACATGCAGAAGGAATACTCTACATAATAAATGCTGCTGGCATGAAAGGACATCAGTTGTCACAGCCCACGGCAGTCTGGCCTGTAGCTTACCTCTACCAGTCTGACTCAGGGATGGTCAAGAAGGAAATTGGAAGTGGGTTCTGCTCAGAAAACAATAGAGAATATTGAGTAACTGCAGCAGGCTACAAAATGGGGTGGGGTGGGGAGTCAGAAAAAGCAAACTTGTACCTGAAGGAAGTGTTAGCACCGTTCTAGCCTGAGCTTATCCCACCCAGATACCTGCAAGGCTCACCACAGCAGTGCCACGGCCTCCTGTTTAATAGGTGCATGTGTTTGTGTGGGTACGCATGCGCAGATTAGAGACAATAGTTCGCCTTCTACCATATGGGTCCCAGGGACTGAGTTCAGGCCGTCAGGTGCTGGCTCATGAGTTCCTTTCAGAGATCGCTCACGTGAAGCCAGTACTGACTCCATGGGAGGAGTCAGTGTGAGGCAAGGTTGGAGTTAGAAAAGATATTTTAGGCATAGATTGATTTTGGTTTGTGAGACAGGGTTTCTCTTTGTAGTCCTGGCTGTCCTGTAACTTGTTCTATTCACCAGACTGGCCTTGAACTCAGAGATCCACCTGCCTCTGCCTCCCAAGTGCTGGGATTAAAGGTGTGCACCACCACCCCTGGCTACAAAAGATTTAAACACATGGGTTGATAGAAGCGTTCAGGAAGAGCAGAGCGTTCCCAAGAGTGGACATGTATAAGCCTCTACAGCAGCCCATCAGTCTGATGGTGGTGATTTCTGAAGTTCCCACTCAAGGAGTTGCTAGGGAACTTTAACAGATCATACTGTAGTCTCTTATGTATTGGGTGGTTGGTAGAGACTATATTTTTACTGTGAGAGTCCCAGAAAATTACAAGTTCACATCTGCTCAAGAAAGAAGGCTGCAGCTGAGTGGTGGTGGATCTCTGTGAGTTCGAGGTCAACCTGGTCTACAAAGAGAGTCCAGGACAGCCAATGTTACACAGAAAAACCCTGTCTCGAAAAAATTTTTAAATAATAAAAAAGAAGTAAGGCCACACTTGAAGGTCATTACACATAAGCGTGAAGTCCAGTAATTACTGTTTTAACGTTATTTGGAACATAGCTATCTATAGGGAGTATTTTCTCTATTAGGCAGGCTTCAAGCAAATTTTCAAGTCAACTGTCCTAGAATTCATAACTCTCAACTGGTAAGAAACTTCAACCATACTGGAATGGGTGTCCTTTCCTTGCTGCCCACCTATGTACGTTACATAACAAGGTCAGGCTCACGGCCACAGGGGGCGGTAGAATCCACTTAACACCCAAGGGCTACCTATCCGCGTGAGCCCAGGAAATGTCACCCGGCAGTAATGGGTGTCCAGAACTCCCAAGGCTTCAGGAGTTGACACAGCACACACTGTACACAGAAGGCCTCCCCAATCTGGGAAATGGAACTGGATATTTTGCCTCGTTCACTTGTACTGTAACAATGTATATAATTTGGTTGGTGAGGGAGCATGGAGATG
Source organism: Acomys russatus (assembly GCF_903995435.1). NCBI lineage: Eukaryota > Metazoa > Chordata > Mammalia > Rodentia > Muridae > Acomys > Acomys russatus. The sequence continues at coordinate 26,834,713 of NC_067140.1, forward strand.
GCTCAATTGGTTTGCCAGCAACGAGAACCTGGGCTCCGTGGTGTGTACCTGTAACCCACCGCAGGGAGGCAGACAGTAGGATTCCTGTGATTTGCTAGCCTGACATACTCTGAACTCCAGGTGAATGAGAGGCCCTGCCTCAAAACAGGGCGGAACATCGACCTCGGGTGTCCGTGGGCATCCAAACGCAGACAAACAAACACGTAAAGATACAAAGTGAGCTAGTATGGACACAGAGGCCAGCCAGGAATGACTGCAGCTAGACAGGTCAACAACGGTTGAGACCCAGCAGCCGGCAGGAAGAGGCACTCCACGTAAGGCCTCCTTATTCTCAAGGTAGGTGAAAGCTCTGGCGGGAGGACCTAGGGCTGAATCCCCGGGGGAGGCGGGGTGTCTTTCTGGGGCAATGCCTCCTCCTGGGCACCGCTTCCCGCCTAGCTTCAAGGTAGCTGCCATGCTGGGGACCCCGCGCAACGGCGGAAACTGAGCGGTGGGCGGGACCTGACGCCGCCCCGCCCCCGCGTTTCCTCCTCGTTCACTTTCCTTTCCGCGGAAAGCGGGTCGGGCCGGCGGAGAATGGACGACCCGGACTGCGATTCTACCTGGGAGGACGAAAGCGAGGAGGACGGCGAGGATGGCCAAGCAGATGATGCGAGCGATGAGGACACGGGCGACGATGACGGCGACGCGGAGGAGACACGGCCCGGCCCGTTCCAGGTGCGGCATAGAAGGGCAGGAGGGCGCCGCCAGGCCCTGATCGCCCGGCCCAGGCCGGTGACCCCGAGCGGGGCGCCGGGCCCGGCCCAGGCCGGGGCGAACCGAGCGCTGGTGACGTCAGAGGAGCGACTGATGAGGGTCGTGCGTGGGTGACGTCAGAGCGGCCTCCCCAGCAGACAGCACCCACCGGCTTGGAAGTGACCCCGGCCTAGGAGACCAGGAGCAGGGGGCTGCCTGTTTGCCACTAGCACTGGCAACTTTTGTTGCCACTGGGAGCTTGTCCTGGGTATACTTTTGTAGCAAGGCGCATTGTTAGTCGCAGAGGCATTCTGTAAGATGCGCTGTCCTAGTTATAGATGTGGTTTTTCAAGTGTGTTGGAGAGCCTAGGAAATGAGAGTGAGAATGGGGACCCCAGAATCCATCCCTCCCGTTGCTGCAATCTGTCTGGCTTGTCTGGTATTATGCGAAAGTGGTCCAGACTCTGGAGAGGATCTCCGACCGACCTTTCAGGCACATTGGGATGAGGCTGAGGTCGTGTAGAGTCAGGTTTATAGGGCAGTCAGGGCAGGGCTCAGGCTTCTCCTGTGGGTGCAGGGCCTCCCAAAAGCTCTGGTGAGAATTGCTGCTTCTGGATCACACCTGAAGCAGTAACCACTTAAAAGCCCATTTCAGGCCTGGAGGCACAGTGTCTTTATCACGCTGGGCTAGGGAGGAGCAGGGGTTCACAAAGAAGGAGCCTCATCCATCCTTCAGACCCATCCAGAGGTATCTGGGTTTTCTATCGAGGCTGTGACGCGAGGTCACAGCCCAGTGACCATTCGCAGTATAATGTGAGGAGAAATGCTATTGGGGGGGGCGGGTGGGAGGGGGGCGCATAAAGGACTTGGACCAAAGTGAGGTCGACCAGCAGACCAGCGAGGAGCTCGAGGACAGAAGGGCATCAGCCATACCCATTGGCAGTGTGCAGGCTAGCCTAGGCCAAGGAACCCTAAGGAGGAAAAGCAAGTCCTGGGGAGGGGCAGGGGTGGTAGCTGAGGCTATCCTACTGTCTGTACTCATATGGAGGGGGTGATTCTCTAGGGTCCAGATTGGTCTTCTCAGAACCCCTGACACAAGATGGGTGGGGACCAGAAGACAAAAAATCAGAAACACTTATTCCTCTTGCACAGAGCTCAGTGGTGGTTGGCCCAAACCATGCTGCCTTCATCCTGGACATGTTCAAGGTACCTTCTCCCTTTTATTCTCTCCCCAGTCCAGGATGACAGGGTATCGAAACTGGCGAGCTATGCAGGACATGCGAAGGTACCGGCACAACTACCCGGTAAGTGCACACAGCCCCTGCCTTGAGACAGCCCTCTTCCCAAATAGCGTGTCCCCTGGCCTGCTTAGAACCCTGCTTTGGGTTCTGGGTGTATTCTTCATTGTCCAGAAGACAAGCCCATTGTCATTCACGTCCGTGCCCTTCCCATTAGAGCTTTAAAGCGAGGGACTAGCTCCAGCCTACTGGCAGAGCAGGTGGCTCAGCTTTCTTCGCCCAGGGCCCCTGGCTGATACATGGCATCATCTTCAGGCCCTCTCCCCTGTACCCGGAAGTTAGTTTACTGGCAATCCCTATGGTAGTTTTAAGGTACAGAAGGGGGTTGTCATCTGTAGCCTCTGCTGGTGGGGAAAGGAAGGCAGTGCTGTGCTGCAAACCTACCCTTGCTCACAGCTACCAAGAGCTGCCCTCACCCCTGGTCGCATGAGTCTGCAGGACCCTTAGAGACAGCCTGTTTCTCAGGAGTCCTCAACCGTCCTTTCTTTGGCTCCTCAGGATTTGGCAGATCAAGACTGCAATGGTGACATGTACAACCTGAGTTTCTACAAAAACGAGATCTGCTTCCAGCCAAACGGTACCTGTCCCCTGAGCTGTCGGGGCCCTGGTTCAGGCTGTCTGTTGTCTTCAGTCCAGTCATGGCTTTCCAAAGGCCCCGCAGTACCCCCCCTGAGGCTGTCAAGGGCATTGGAGCTTGGATCTTAGGTTGAAGGGCCAGAGAATAAGCTGTTGAGGTTTTAAATGGTCTTTCTGTATCCCAGGCAGGCCTCAAACTCAAGATCTTCCCATCTCAGCCTCCCAAAGGCTGAAATTGTAGGCCTGAGCCACCATATCTGTTTTATGACATAAACATTTGAAACTAAGCAGTGTACATAAAGTTTTATTGGTGCCTGCTCACACCCACCCATTTACGCAGGTTTTTTGTTTTGTGTGTGTGTGTGTGTGTGTGTGTGTGTGTGTGTGTGTGTTTACGATAGCATGGAAAGGCCATCCGTCTACACAGCTGAGATGTTGGCTGTCTGGCCCTTCACAGGCTCCTTCCCTGGACTGTTCCAGGCTTGGCTTCTGTGGGGTTTCTTTTGAGCATAGAGCTTCCTAGCTGACAGGGTATATGCCACAGGGAGGAAGTATTGCAGCCTCACCTACAGCAGGAGGCCTAATGACCTAAAGCTTATATGCTTTATATCAGATGAGCTATGGCTAGCTCTGCTGAGTCCTGAGACCCCCCTAAAGAAAATGAGGGTAGGCAGTGATTTTTGACATAGCTTTGCCAAGGTAGCCTCTGTAGCTGAGCTCTCCCCATGGACCTTCCAGGTCTCCTCATTGAGGACATCCTTCAGACCTGGAAAGAGAGTTATGACCTCCTTGAAGAGAATCACTCCTACATCCAGTGGTGAGTGGCACTGAGGAGGCTGGGCCTGGGCATCTGGGTGGCAGCTCTCAACTCTCTGTTCAGGCATGTATCTATGTGTATGACAGGCATTGCCCGCATGCCTCTAGTGTGTGTCCCTGCAGCTGGGCCAGCCGGATCGGAACTACTACATCTGACTTGGTTTTAGCAGGGCTTGAGTGAGGTGCCACACTGCAACCTCAGAAATGATAACCATATCCTGGCGAATAGAGGACAGCCCACTGGGCTGTTCCAGCTAGCCTCTTGGCATGGAGTGCATTGTGGGAGTAGCACTGCAGGATTAGTGACAAGAGAACAAACTGTGAAAACATAGGAAGGAAATCTGTGCCCCCCAAAGGTAGCAGGCACACTGGTCTAGCCCATTTTGACTTAACACCACACCGCCCCGCTGAGCACAATGGCTGAGTCTCCAGGCAGCCATCTTACCTGCTCCCCGCTGGCTGCCATGTGTACCCAGCTCCTTGGGTAAGAAAGAGGCCAGCTGGCCCCTCCCAGGGACGAGAGAGAGGGAGGCGCTGAGTTAAGAATAAAGAAGTTGCTTCCTGACACTAAAGTGCCTATACTGTCACTGTCGCAGGCTATTTCCTCTGAGGGAACCAGGAGTGAACTGGCACGCCAAGCCCCTCACACTCAAGGAGGTTGAGGTAAGTTCTCCTAGGCCAGATGGGGGAAATTATGTGTTGGGGACATCAGAGGAAGGAGGCCAGTCTTAAGAGACAGAGCAGTAGAGATAAGGGATGGGAGGTCCCCAGACATGGACAGCAGCCTGCTTTGTGTCAGGGGGCTCAGGTTCATAGAGGTGACCGCTCTTCCCAGCCTCTCAGAGAAGAAAGCTAGAGATGTGTTGGTGTCATCTCACTCTCAGGCTGAATCGGGGCCTACCCCATGCTCCTTGGGTACAGTGATCAGTGAGGGCCACCTGACCCCCAGGGGTTTGTTTTCTAGGCATTTAAAAGTTCCAAGGAAGTCAGAGAGCGTCTCATCCGGGCCTATGAGCTCATGCTGGGCTTTTATGGCATCCAACTTGAGAGCCGGGACACTGGTGCTGTATGCCGTGCGCAGAACTTCCAGCCACGCTTCCACAACCTGAACAGGTGAGGACAGGGCCCTGCTGGCACCCTCCCATCCCTGCTGTGCGGACAGGGCCCTGCTGGCACCCTCCCATCCCTGCTGTGTGGACAGGGCCCTGCTGGCACCCTCCCATCCCTGCTGTGCGGACAGGGCCCTGCTGGCACCCTCCCATCCCTGCTGTGTGGACAGGGCCCTGCTGCCACCCTCCCATCCCTGCTGTGCGGACAGGGCCCTGCTGCCACCCTCCCATCCCTGCTGTGCAGACAGGGCCCTGCTGCCACCCTCCCGTCCCTGCTGTGCGGACAGGGCCCTGCTGCCACCCTCCCGTCCCTGCTGCTCCCCTTAGTTTCACTTCACCCACAGGGTGGAGATGCTCCCCCATGGCAGGGCTACAAGTTATAAGGAAGCAGTTCCTTGGCTTGGGAGGGTTTTTGGGCGTTTTTTTGTTTGTTTGTTTGTTTGTTTGCTTGTTTGTTTTGTTTTGTTTTTCCCCCAAGACAAGGTTTCTTTGTGTAACAGCTCTGGCTGTCCTGGAGCTTGCTCTGTAGACCAGGCTGGCCTCGAACTCACAGAGATCCACCTGCCTCTGCCTCCAGGAGTTTTTAATCTCCTCTACCTATAGCAGAAAGCAGAGGCAAGGGAGCCTACAAATAGTGTTGTCACCTGGGTCTGCCAGGACTTTAGCCCTTTCTAGCTTTCAACAGTGTTTCCCAGACAGGAGTTCATGGACTGGGGCATCTCCCAGGACTTGCATGCAGATCCTGTTCACAGGTTGAGGGTACATGGAGCATTTTCCAAGGTGGGGCCCTGAGAATACCCTGGAAACAAGATGGAGACCCTTGGGGATGCCTTGGCCAGATGTGCACCCCCAGGGGCAGGGCCATCTAACCTTCTGTCACCCTACCTTCACAGCCACAGCCACAACAACCTGCGTATTACACGCATCCTGAAGTCGCTGGGTGAGCTGGGCTTAGAACACTACCAGGCACCGCTGGTCCGCTTCTTCCTGGAGGAGACACTAGTACAGCACAAATTGCCCAGCGTGCGCCAGAGTGCCCTCGACTACTTTCTGTTTGCTGTGCGCTGCCGGCACCAGCGCCGGGAGCTTGTGTACTTTGCGTGGGAGCACTTCAAGCCGCGACGCGAGTTTGTCTGGGGGCCCCATGACAAGCTGCGGAGATTCAGGCCCCAGGCTGTACCCCGGCCACCAATGGGACTAGGCCAGACAGATAAGAGTGAGGGCTCCAGGGACACCTTCCAAGGGGCTGGCACCCAGGGTCGGACCTGTGGATCTGGAAGGGACTTGAGTGGGCACAGTGGAACAGCTGACGATCCCTCATTGCTGAGCACAAAGCTCCAGGATGTGGGAACGCTGGATGGGGATCAGAGAGATGAGCCTAAGTCCCTGAGTCCCAAAGAGAGCAAGAAGAGGAAGTTGGAAGGGAACAGGCAGGAGCAGGTCTCAGGGGAGCCAGATCCCCAGGGTGTCTCTGAGGTAGAAAAAATTGCCCTCAACCTTGAGGAGTGTGCCCTCAGCCCTATCAGCCAGGAACCCAGGGAGGCTGAACAGCCCTGTCCTGAGGCCAGAGTGGCTGATGAGGTAAGGAAACGGAGGAAGGTAGAGGCGGGGGCCGAGGGTGATGGAGTAGCCAGTAACACTCAAGTGCAGGCCCATGCCCTGCCTCCTACCCCTTCAGAGTGTCCTGGGGTCCAAAAGGGTGAGAGTGGGCCAGAGGACCCAAACAGCCAGGTGGAGACAGAGGACCCAAACAGCCAGGTGGGGACGGATGACCCAAAAAGCCAGGTGGGGACAGAGGACCCAGAAAGCCAGGTGGGGACAGAGGACCCAGAAAGCCAGGTGGGGACAGAGGACCCAGAAAGCCAGGTGGGGACAGAGGACCCAGAAAGCCAGGTGGGGACAGATGACACAGGAAGCCAGGTGGGCACAGATGACACAGGAAGCCAGGTGGGCACAGATGACACAGGAAGCCAGGTGGGCACAGATGACACAGGAAGCCAGGTGGGGACAGATGACACAGGAAGCCAGGTGGGGACAGATGACACAGGAAGCCAGGTGGGGACAGAGGACCCAGGAAGCCAGGTGGGGGCAGAGAATGGTGCCTCTGTGAACCTGGTGGAAGACCCTGACTCTGATACCACAAGAACCTCAATGGATGAGTCAGAAGAGTTGGCAAGGATAGGGGTCTCTACTGAACCCCCAAAGCCTTAGAGGTCCATCTCAATCCTCCTCAGCCCAATGCAGGGGGTTTCTGAGCCCCAGAGCTCTGTTGTTGGCTCTTCTTGGTGCCCCACAGTGCTGGCCTCTCCCTGGTGGTCACTAAAAGTGCCCACCAGAGGGACTGAGGCCCTGCCCTCAGGGAAGGCCAAGGCCTTCAGAACCCTCCTTACCTCACTGTGTCCTCCCCCACTGCCCTCTGAGCCCCGTGTTTGTGAACAGACCGTAAGGGTCTGGGGGGAGGGGCCTCTTTTCTTAGTCTGGTGCCAAGTGAGGCCTTTTCTGAATAAACTCTTTAGACTTTGTCTTTGGTGAGGACCACGGTTCTGTTTGGTTGCCTGTGACCTCTAGGCTTCCCCTTTTGGCTCAGTTCAGAGTAGCACAACCAGTGCCACATGGTGGTGCTTTACCCACATGGAACCTGGCAGACACTGGTTGCACAGCTCTTGCTGGGAACAGGTCCCCAGCACAGGCACCCCAGGCAGACCTGTCCTAAAACAAGCAGCCTTCCTGAAGCCAGGTGTGGTGGTGCACACCTTTAATCCCAGCACATGGGAGGCAGAGACAGGTGGATCTCTTGAGTTTGAGGCCAGCCCATTCTACAAGTGAGTTCCAGGACAGCAAGGGCTACAAAGAGAAACCCTGTCTTGGCAAATATGTGTCTGTGTGTCCTTCCTGAATACAAGATTGAGTCATCAGCACCTTAGCTGCTACTTGTCACCTGTTGAAGAACTTGGAAACGGGTACATAACCCTTGGGTGGGTTGGGGACAGTGCTGGGCTTGTGTGTTCCCCTTCTCCACTGATAGGCCATCAACTGTCATCCTGTGTCCTGGCTTTTTTCCTCTTCTAATTCCCCGATGCTTTGTCGTGAAAGGAGCTTTGTGGACCGTGGAAAGGAGGGAACCACATACAGATGAGGTGCCACTCAAGCACACTCCTGGGCGTTCTCCTGAGGGAGATGATCACAGTTCCCCGTGAGTTCTTGGCAAGGCCATGGTACTAGGACAAAACCCTCCTACGGCTAGCTCAAGGAGGCTGTGGGCCACTCAAGGAGGCTGTGGGCCACTAGCGCCTTAGCTGCTGTTTGGCTCATTTATAAGGCTCTCATCATGACATGGAAATAGACTGAAGTGGACAGAAGGCATCTACTAGCTACTTGAGTCGGGGTCCCTCTGATCCCAAGTACCCAGGCACCTTAGACCAGATGACCTACTTGACCCCTGACCTTCAGGGAGAATAGTGTACCAAAACAGGTAGGCAAAGCTTAAGTTCTACACAGCTCCAAGGGAGGTGCTGGGAGGCCTGGGCTTTCTAGCCCAGCCCTAGGGGTCTGCAGATAGTGGGGGTATGAGGGAGCTGAAGGCCACATTTGCCCCAAGGACCGGACTGCTCCCCAGACCCAATCTAAAGGCTGCCTGTTCCTCATCTGAGTGTCATTCAGCCGTTGGCCTGTATGCCACATGCTAGGTACCAAGGTGCCCAGAGGAACCTGGGTCAAGTGGGAGGTCCATTACAGAGTCTATAACACCCTGGCTCCATGTTGAACTAAAGTTATCTGTCCCAGACCATGGGATGGGCTGTTCAGTCACACACACACCAACTGTAGTCTCTGCTGTCTGAATTGTTCCCTCCCCTTGTTACACAGTGGTTTTCCTGAAGAAGAGGTGTTTTGTTATCTCAGCCTGCTTATGGGCTAGGTTTTCTGTGCATCCCCTTGCTCACAAGCTCCTGCTGCAGAGCGGAGCAGACAGTGGAATGAGAATCTCCCATTACATCACTGAGCAGGGGAAAGCCACAGCTTCCCATTGGGGCCATTTTGCTTACACACACACGCGCGCGCGCGCGCGCGCGCACGCGCGCACACACACACACACTCTTAACCCTTATCCACTCTCCTTGTTAATTCCTGTGTTTCTACCACGTTCTTTAAACCCAGAGCCGAGTTTCAGATTCCCACAAAGAACAGGTGGGCTGGGATCTGCAGCGCTGGTGAACCCCATAGGTGATTTAGGTGTTTGAAAGATCAAGGGAAGGGGCTAGAGAGTTAGATGCGCTTGCTACTTTTGTAAAGGACCCAGGTTCAAGTCCCAGCATCCACATGGAGGCTCACAACCATCTTTATCTCCTGACCTCTGTGGGCACCAGGCATGCACGTCATGCATATTCAAACATGCAGGCAAAACACTCATACACAAAACCTAGCTAGTAATCTGAAGAAGGAGAGCAAAGGGACAGATGACCACTTCTGGAGGCCTGCTTCCAGCCCTTATGTCCAGATGCCTTGATGTTCAGCCTGCTGCTTTCCTCTTCCAGTTCACTAACTTGCTCCCTCCTGGGGAACAGAGTGCCGCAGAAGAGGACCGTCCACCCCGCCCCCACCAGAACCTGGTTCTGAGCTTAAGAGAGAGCTGGGGTGGCTAGCACAAAGTGCTTGGCTGTCACTGGACAGGATCCTGGCCATGGCAGGCATCGATCGGAAAGAAAGATTTACACACCGGGATTCTCCTGGGATTTGGGCAGCTTGGGTGTGCCCTTCGCAGTTCCTAAAAGATGCCCTTCACTATGGGGTTTCTTCTTGGAGAGGAGTAGAAGAGAAAAGAGTCTTTCTTGTGCGCTGAAAGGTGCGTGTGTAACACGCCGTCCTGGGATAATTTTAACTCAGAGGAGGGTCAGAAAATGTTGCTGGGTTTTTTCTTTCCAGCCCACACGGCGCCCCGCCGGCCCAGGTGGGCCAGCTGAATGGGGGGCTTGTGTACGGGCGGGGCGGGGCGGGGCGCACGGCCTCGCGCCGCCTCCAGCCCCTCTCCCCCACCCTGCTGCCCGCCGTCTGGCGCCAGCCGCTCAGAGCGCCCGCCAGCCATGACCAGAGCGCCTGCTGTAGCCCTGCTGTTGCTGGGGCAGCTTCTGACGGCCACCTCCCCGCAGGTGAGCGCTGGCCCGCGGGTGATGACAGGGTTGGGGATAGGGCTGGACGACGAACCGTGCAGTCTGGGACAACACCATCTCCCTGGGCCAACCCCGGAGTCCCTCTGCTGCGGGCCGTGGACCCTCGAGGACGTCGGTGGCAGCCTCGTTGCCGCCTCGCCGCTGCCTCGCTCTTGTGGCCGAGTTCTGGTGATGCAGCTGAGCCTCACGGATACCAGGTCACATAAGCCATGATCCTGGCTCCCACTTGTCTTCGTCCGGCTGGGTCAGGCTGCTGCCAAGCGCTGCTACCTCGCTTGGAACATACAATGTTGCCTTTGTTCTTGGAGACTTCCTGCGGGGCTGCGGCACAGCCGCTCCTGGCGCAAGAGAGGATAAACTGCCTCCGCGCCAGGCTCCAGCACAGGAGACTGGGGTTTTCTAAGGCAGGCAGGGGGAGGCGGGGGTGTCATGGGCCGCTGTCACACGCTCCAGAGTTACTTGGGCCGGGGAAGATGAGACAGGAGAGCTGATATGCTAGAAAGGAGGGCTACCTAATAACTTATCTCAATTTCAGAAAGTGGGACCTCGAGGCCCGCCTGGTCCCCAAGGGCCTCCTGGGAAGGCCGGCAAGGATGGCATCGATGTGAGTTGGGCAAGAAATGGGGAAGGCGCCCTGAGAGTCCTGGCCTTGTGATCACAAATCCAAGCCCGTCCTCTGCGCGCTGGGGTGGCACAGGGTACCCCAGTGGGGCAGATCGTGGAGTCCAGATGACAGGGTGGTCCTTGAGGTGCATGTGCTCCTGTATTCTAAGAGTGTGGGACGTGACTCTGGGGACCTGGGGGTCTTGCTGCGGCTGAGAATAGAGCCAGTCTTGGAGGGGGCTGGGGCCCAGCTTAGCCTCAGAGATGGTGCCTTTTGGGTGTATCATCCAGTTATGGCCCAAATAATTTGAGGAGGCAAGTGAAATCTTGCAGCTTGACCCCACCACGTCCCATCATCTGGAGTGGAAAGCTTCTCAGAGGGCCTTCTCCAGGAAGGGCAACCTCCAGTCATTCATGTTTTCCCCCTATGGACTCCATAGAGGGGTGTGAGAAGCTGCAGGAAGAGTACACTGAGCTCTTTTCGAGTTCCCAGAACCTAGCTCAGCAGTAGTGTCCACAGGCTCCCTCACAACCCTCCTGGACCACCATTTGGACCTAGGTGGCCCGGGACCTTTCCCTCGGGAACCCTTTGCTGTAGCTGAGCATCCAGGCTCAAAGGCTCTTACTTATAATAGTCTTAAAGTCTCATTTGAAAGATTCAGCACCCTAGCAGGTGTCCACGGAGGATGGAGCTAGTGGGATAGCTTTATGGAAAAGGGGGGTGGAGGTGGGGAGGGGAGTGGAGGAAGTGCCATCTCCCCAAAAGATGGAGTCAAGGTGCCGTCCATCAGCTAGCTAGCCACAACCACACCCACTTTCTATAAAGCTCTTAGGTTGGTCAGAAGGACTAAATGGGAGTATTTCTTGGAGGCTACTGTGCCCTTGTGTTCCCCTGTGATCCCCAAATGCTGTGTAGCTGAGCCTAGTTGTAGCTCACCCCATCCCTGTCTAGACTTCAGAGGACCCCCAGGTGTAGATGAGAGGGTATGGGGACCCCCACAATGTCTCCATGGGCCAAGCTTCCAGGACTGGATTGGGGAATGGCCCAGCTCTGGGAGGTAGGAGTGGAGGAGGTCCTATTTTCAGGAGTTACATGTGCTTATTTTCATTTTCACAGGGAGAAGCTGGCCCTCCAGGTCTGCCTGGCCTTCCAGTAAGTGTCCCTTTCCCAACCTGCAAGGGAAAGATGGACACAGAAATCGAAAGATTGCTGATGCCTTGTCCTCAGTGCCATGGGCTTATGCTCCTCAAGGAGAGGCCTGAGGGCAGAGCCGAGAGGAGGATGGGAGGAGAGGGATGGGACTCTGTGCTGGATCTGGCTGAGTCTGCCTGGAGGCCTTCTTTGTGCCAGAGGAGGGAGACACTACCACCCTGTGGTCTCTCCGCTGTGCCTGTGTGGGTCTCCTCACCTTGGTTGAAGATTCAAAGCCTACTGGCATTCCTCCGGAACAGGGGCCTGTTGGTCTTTTGCTGGGGAAGAGGGGGGGCCTGGATCTGTTTGATGAACATCCAGCAGACGCAGTGAGAGTGGGATAGTCTTCTGAGGTCCAGCAGGGCAAGGCCCCCATCACCATGGCTGGCTAGGACCCAACATCGAGAGGCCTTGTCTTCCTTGGTGGAGTCTAGAGCCAACTATTTCTTGCATAACTCCATCCTTTCGTCCCATCCAGGGGCCCAAAGGGACCTCAGGGAAGCCAGGGAAGCCAGGAGAAGCAGGACTGCCAGGACTGCCTGGTGTGGATGTGAGTGTACCCTCCCACTACATCCCTACCTCACCTCACCCCTGTCTGTCCCAGCCCAGCTAGGGGTCAGGCTTTCACTGCGATTCTGCAGCTGGGCTTATTCAGGCAGGAAACCTTGTCCTGACAGAAGTTACAGTAGTTCCCAGCGGGGGTCCCTGGCCTTCATCCCAGACGCTGCCAGCTCCTGGCTGGGACAGAAGACCTATCAGCTCTTACTGAGCAAGAACAAGTGCCCATTGTCGGGCTTCCTGCAGCATGCTGCTCCACATGGGTGTTTCTCCAATGATGCCTTGATGGATAGTGGTGCACTCAAGGCCCTGGCTCTGGGACCAGCCAGGCAGGATCCGAGGACCGAGCTACCAACCTGCTTGTTTAGTCGTCACAGGGCTCCCTTGGTTTAAAAAGGCTTATTCTTCCCACGGCATGGCGCGTCCTTCTCATTTGGTGGCTTCTGGAGCCAACACCCCCCCCCCCACACACACACACACACATTCCTTCTCCCTCTCCAGGGTTTGACAGGGAGGGATGGACCTGCAGGACCCAAAGGTGCCCCTGGGGAACGGGTAAGTGTCTCAGTCCCAGTGGCTGCAGTCCTGAGGTAAGGTGGTTCACAAGGCCATCGGGAGGGAGGTTCTGTGGGTGACGTCCATGACTGTGTATGCTGGGCCTATCCCATTGCTCCTCTTCAGGAGAGGATACTGAGTGGACAACCCTTGGGCCCTCCTCCCCTACAATCCCACAGCTCCACCTGGTCTGAGTCATCTTGGCATTCACATCATGGCAGAGGAGCTGGTGTGGTGATGGGGGCATAGGTGGGGATGAGCCCCAGGTGTCCCCCATCTCAGTATCTCTGGCTGGCCCTAAGGCCCTGGGTGAAGCAACACACTGAGGAGCCACTACACACTCCCTGACTCTGACCATCCTCACTGAATCCCTCACTCACTAGCAAATTGGTTCTCTCTTTCCACTGCTTCCGAGGGCGGAGCTCTGCTCACAATTCTAGTTTGCCCCAGGAGAGGTGGTCCTGAGCACAAAGCACCTCAGAGAGCAAGAGGGGTGGGAGAGCACAAGGACATAGCTAGCATGGAAAACTCTGATGTGTGGAACACCTGAATGAAACAAGTAACTGGTGGCCAGCAGGGCTGCTACTGGTTAGCCTTGGGTGGGCTGGTCCTAGGCTGTCTGGGGGATACTGCTTACTGTGTAAGGACCAGCATGTACCCCCTTCTTGGCAAACCAGCCATTTCAGACCCTGCCTACCAAGCCAGTAGTTCCCTCACAAAAACTGAGGCCTGAAGTCTCAGCAACCTTTGCGGGCTAGCGTTGGCACAGCTTCCTGGAAGACAATCTGGGGTCTCTGACTGTGTGGCTCATGCCTGGCTTTGTGTCTTGTCCTCCTGTTGGTTCTGCCCACCTACTGGCAACTTTCTTGGGCAAGGTTTTTCTTTATACTCACCCAGATTTCTAGGACAGCAAAACCTCACAGAGCCTCACTTTTCTATAGAGGTTTCTCTCCCTGATCCTCACCTTGACAAGAGTTAAGACTTAGGCTCTGGGGCTGGAGAGATGGCTCAGAGGTTAAGAGCACTGGCTGCTCTTTCGGAGGTCCTTAGTTCAATTCCCAGCAACCACATGGTGGCTCACAACCATCTATAATGAGATCTGGTGCCCTCTTCTGGTGTGCAGGCCTACATGCAGGCAGAACACTGTATATATAATGGATAAATAAATCTTTAAAAAAAAAATTTAGGTTCCAAAGGAAAGAAAACGGGTTTGCACACGGAGGCTAGAGTTTCTTTCTTGTGTACTCTGACCCCTGTTTTCCTATTCAGGGAAGTCTAGGACCCCCGGGGCCACCAGGACTTGGGGTAAGTGCCATCCTCTCCTCTCCATGGGGTTTTCATTGTGGTGTGACATGCCTGGGGCATCCCTTGCAGCCTCTCCTGTGGCCTGGGCTCTGGCCTGGAGGCCTGGCGCTTTACCTGGCCTATGACCTCTGAGTTAGTGAGTGTGGTTCTCACAAACCAGGTACCTCACTTTCCCTGGACCACCACCTTGCACTGCCTTGCGAGCATCAGGGCCAACCTGTGCTCTGACCTTATTCTTGGCTTTGCAGGGTAAAGGCCTCCCTGGACCTCCGGTGAGTATTCACCACCCTTGGCCCCTCCCGAGTGTGTAAGTTCCCAGAGCAGCCCTCACTGAAGCCCGCTTTGTCGAGGATAGCCCAGATCGTGGCAGAGAGGTCTTCTTAGGACGCAGCCTGACTACTTCACACATGGAATCCTGGCCTTTAAAAGGGCAGACACTCCTGGTGGGGTCACAGGTTGCCCATCTTCCTCTTTTTTTTTTTTTTTTTTTAATTTTTGCCTCTTTCCTCCAGGGAGAGGCAGGAGTGAGTGGCCTCCCAGGCGGGATTGGTCTGCGTGGACCCCCGGTGAGTGACTATTTTCTGCCTTCCCACACTGCCACTGCGTGCAGGATGCGTTTCTCCTTTTACTTACCTTCACCCCATCCCCTCCATCTTCCTTGTACATTGTTTCCTCACTGTGCCCCCAACGCCCCTGACTTGGTGGGTACTGACAGAAGCCCAGGCAGAGAGGCACCCGTGACTCAGGGTGGCAGATAGATAGATACCCTCCAGTCAGGGAGGATAAAGGGCTTTGTAGTATCCTCCACTTTGGGGAAAGCTGGTGACCTCACTCAGTGGGGCAGGTTCTTCTCTGAGTCATGAATCCTCCATAGGGACCCTCTGGACTCCCAGGCCTGCCTGGCCCCCCAGGACCTCCTGGACCACCTGTAAGTACTGGAGAGGGGGCTCTGTCAGACATCCTAGACTAACTGGGCTAGGCCTCACCTTAATCCTTGCCCTGGCTCTGTGCCATTCCCCAGAAGCAGGCGGGAGACAGGGGTGGGGGTAGGGGGCTGCTCTAGCATTCAAGGTCACCTTGCCCCAAGGACAGATGATCTCTGTTGTCACCCAGTGACAATGCAGCAATGGCTCACTCTGGCCACTGGGGAGAGATGATTGAGGGTTTCAAGCCCCCTGTTAGATCAAAGTCAAGGACAGATGGGGGGGGCGTGCATACCAACTGCCTCTCTGTATGTTCAAGGGAAACCCTGGAGCCCTCCCTGAAGGTGCTACTGATCTGCAAGTATGCATTTGTGGTGATTATGGGGGGCTATGGTGGGGATGTTCCTGCTTTGGAGGAGGAGTCTTGCCTGAGGCCACTGCTTGGCAGGAAGGGTGAGAGTGAGGGTGAAGGTGGAGGTGGAGGTGGCCGGGTGTCTTGCAAGAAGGTATTCCTACTCCTAGAGGGACCTGCTTCTCTGGGCACTGGGCACATGCCTGGCCTCATCTGTGTTGTCCCTAACAGAGCTACTATTCACAGGGAGGTGACACCTAATCAACAGAATTCCCGCAGGGGGCAGCCACTGCACTGGGTGGCTAACCCACCTAGTCTGCTGCAGGAGGTTTCTAAGTCCCAGGAGAGAGTTTGTGTCTGGTTTCATTCCCAACTGGATGCAGTTTTATTTAACACTGATGACCATCTCCCCCCTCTCACCCCCCCCCCCCCCCACCGTGTCCCTCTCCCATTCTTCTCCCTCTTCGCATTCAAAGTAGGGTTTTTCTAAGTGAGGATAGTGTTGAGCCTCTGGGACGGGGCTGGTGGGTAGAAGTCAACATGTTCAACCTTGCCAGGTCAGTGTGGCGTTTCCTGGTGTCTGGCATGGGGATATGCTGTGAAAGCAGAGCATTAGCTAGTACCATTGGTTGAGCTCACAGGGCATTCCTCAAACAGCCAGTAGGTGCTTGGTCACAAGGTGAAGGCCTCTTTGTGGAGCCTGCAGCCACTATGTAAATAGCTGCTTTGAGGGCGTCTGTAGAGAAGTCTGTGAGAGAAGGTGACTGGCTGCAGCCCAGCTCCCCGCAGTCGCCACGCCTCATGCCCAGCACTGAATGGGGCCCTGTCTAGGCTTGTCCACAGTCTCCACTGCTGGCAAGGTGGTCCTTCTCAGTTCTCCCACCCCCTTGCTGCTGGTCTCTTTTGGGGTCCTGCTTCATTTGTCTTGGAAGGATCTGACCCCTCTGTTTTTCAACAGTGTCCTGCCATCTGCCCTCCAGGTCCCCCTGGTCCCCCAGGAATGCCAGGGTTCAAGGTGAGTGGGCAGCTGTGGGCGAGAGGCTGAGTTCACTTTTCCGCTATAGAAACCATTGGGTCCCCACATGCTGTGGAGTTTGGGGCTTTAGAAAATCCGAGCTGTGTTGTGGTGCACGCCTTTAATCCCAGCACTCGGGAGGCAGAGGCAAGTGGATCTCTGTGAGTTCTAGGCCAGCGTGGTCTACAAAGTGAGTCCAGGACAGCCAAGGCTAACATAGAGAAACCCTGTCTCAAAAAACCAACCCCCCCAAAAAAAAGAAAGTCTGAGCCGACATGCAGACATCCAGTTAGACCAGCACCATTTGTTGAGGTGCTTTCTTTCTTTTTTCTATTGTATGGTTTTGGCTTCTTTGTCAAAAATCAAGTGTCTGTAGGTGTGTGGGGTTTATTTCTGGGTCTTCAATTTGATTCCATTGATCAACCTGTCTGTTTTTGTGCCAGTACCATGCAGTTTTTATTGTGGAGTTGGTGCGGGGGGGGGGGGTCCCCTAATCTGAAGAGTAGGGGGAGGAGAAAGGGAGACTGGGAGGAGAGGAGGGAGGGGCTATGATGGGGATGCAAAATGAATGAATACATAAATTTAAAAATAGCAAATAAAAACAAAGGAGGAAGATCTGAGTCTAGACCTATATTGTTAGTGGGGAGCAGAACTGCCCGTGATCTCTTCTTCTCTGGAAGCTGCTGTGACCCGAGTAGACCTGGCCTAAGAGGTCAGAGGAGGCAGAGACAGATAGGAGGCAGGGCTGTTCCTAACCCATACTTGTGGGGGCCCTTGGGAAGCATAGTCACAAACCCTCTTGGGCCTCAGTTTCCCTGTCTGGTTCCAGGCCTTGGCCTCTCACTGTCGTGAGCTGCTGTCCTTGACTGGCTGCACAGACCTTGATTCTGTGTAGGCGGGTGGTAGGACACCCATGAGTATGGGGACTGTGACTTCCATGTTTGTTTTCAGGGGCCTACTGGCTACAAAGGGGAACGAGGAGAAGTTGGCAAAGACGGTGAGAAGGTAAGATGCCGTCCACATATGATTGACTGGCCTAGAGCAGCCATGGGCTGGAGAGATGGCTCAGAGGTTAAAGGCACCAACTGCTCTTCCAGAGGTCCTGAGTTCAATTCCCAGCAACCACATGGTGGCTCACAACCATCTATATATAGTGTGATCTGATGCCCTCTTCTGGCCTGCAGGTGTACATGCAGGCAGAGCACTGTATACATGATAATAAATAAATAATAAATCTTTTTTTAAAAAAAGAAAGAAAAGAAAGAACAGCCCATAGTGAGAGTGGTGGCTGCTGGGACTCCATAGAGGGAAGGGACTGGGACCTCGTGGCTTCTCCTAGGTAGGTCCCTGATGCCACCATGGTCTGTGTGGCCTTTTCACAAATGTAGACATCCTCACGTCATTCAACCTCCATGGCTCAGCTGTGAAGTAGGAGTGTTGCCCATTGTGGTGCAGGCTCGTGGGAGGGGACCAATGGGCAATGGAAGATGCTAGAACTGGGGTGAACTGGCTGACTGCTACTCTCTCTGTTGTAGGGTAATCCTGGCCCCCCTGGGCCTCCCGGCATCCCAGGCACTGTGGGGCTACAGGTGAGACTTGGGAGGAGGGAGGGAGCCCCTATGGTGGTCACCCCAAGGGAAGTTAGTTTAGACCTCAGGGGCAGTTAATCAGCTTTTGAGAGACAGTCACAGCCAGGCTGGCGCCAAGGCCTCAGCTGAAGTCAGGCACCTTTAGGGAAGATGCAAGGCCTGTGGTAGCTTTTTAGGTAGATGTCCTGTCTGGGCACTGTAGCTCTGGTTCTGTCCCCTCAGGGCCCACGAGGATTACAAGGACTTCCAGGGCCACTCGGGCCCCCTGGGGACCGGGTAAGTGCTGCTGGATCTATGGGGCTGTGGGTCAGCTGAGATCAGCCCTGGTAGTTGGGTACCTGGGGATGGTCATAACCAGACTCCGCCTCAGCACCCAGCATCACAAGGCTGCCCTGGCTCGTAGCTTGAGGCTGGGCTTGAGCCTCCCTCTGGCTATCTGTTCCTGTGGGAGGACTTCAGATACCTTCTCTCCTTTACAGGGTCCCATTGGGTTTCGGGGGCCCCCTGGGCTCCCAGGAGCACCTGGGAAGGCGGTATGTATCTACCTAGGCTGGAGGGTGGGCCTCACACCAGCCCAGGCCCTCTGACCCCTGTGTCTTGCCATTCTGCTGCTGAGTCACATCCATGTCACTCTTGTCCTGCTGGGCTGCCCCTAGCTCTGTCCCAGGATGAGCTGACCATAGATACATTGGGGGACTCACTCAGAACATACCAAGGCATGGTATATCTGTGAGGTCCAGGCCATGTGGTGGCATAGCTAGGTGACAGCACAGCTGGAGCACGGGGCATCTGGCCTTCATGAGAGACCTGCCTCCTTTGTTGTCTGGATATGAGCTGGGGTAGGGGGTGGGGGTAGTGACCTGTCACTGTCTCATGTGACCTGCAGCAGGAGGCTGCCTCTGACCAGCTCTAAGGGGCCAAACCAGGCAAAACCTGGAAGGGCTTCAGCCAAAGCCTACAGCTTCCCTGCTTTCTCTGTGTTGTTGACACTGTCCCTACCCTCCCCCCGATTGTTATTTTTTTAGGGTGACAGGGGTGACAGGGGTCCAGAAGGGTTCCGTGGCCCTAAGGGTGACCTGGTAAGTGAGAGGGAGCTTTGGTCTCTGGACCTTTCTGTGAAGAAGCTGATCTGATTCCTGTGGGTGGGAGTGGACTGTCCATGCTATACCCTATCCCGGAAGGGGAAGAGGTATAAGCTGCTGCTAGAAATGGGACCTGAACCTGAAGGGTCCCAGCCCTCTCTCCCTGTGTCCCCTATAAACACCCAAAGCCCATATAAGAGACTTTGGGTCCCTCCAGAGCAGCCAGCAGTGAGAAACTCCGAGCAGAGGCCGGAGCATGGGCCACTGAGCTCAGATTCTGGCTCTAGCTCAGACTGGGGTGCTAGGCAGGTAGTTTCCTTCCTCTGCTTCACAGATGGAGGCTCTGCAATGAGACATCTGGACAGTAGCTAAGTAGACCCCCAGGTTTCTCATGAACAGAAAGTGGTCCACCAAACATACGCCTCTGGCAGCCTCCCCACCCGAGGCCGGCGGTTGAGCTGTGCTGTGGTGTCCACAACTCCCGAAGTTGCTGCATGCTCAAGAGGCCCTGGTTATGGAACCCCATCTCCGCTGGTTGGGATGAGCCATGACACGGTCCCCAGGGGGAAGCTCAGTACACCCCGATGTCCCAAAAGCTGGGCCTGTGCAGCTGGGCCTGTAGGGGGCGTGATGAGGCAGGAGCCCTTGGGGTCTCAACTGCAGCTGCTTCTGTCCCATGTTTCCTTTAGGGCAGGCCTGGTCCCAAAGGAATCCCCGGAGTAGCTGGACCAGGTGGAGAGCCAGTGAGTATCTCAGATGGCGCCAAGCATGGTGTCATGGCCACATGGGCTGCCCCACCAGTGCTACTCCCCTTGGCTGAGCTGTGGCCGTGTGTACCCATTCCCTTAGGGTCTCTTTCCACAGCCCTTTCCACTCACAGAGCCCTGCTTTACAGCTGTATGACCCGTGGTGGGGGTCAGAGGGTCCCTACTCCAAACGACCTGTACTGTATGGCATCTAACCTGCCAGTACCCCCTTGCCATTCGAACCGCTATGCTTTGTCAGCTCCCAGAAGCCCTAGCACCCCAAGCATTGCTAGAAACACACAGTAGCACTCACCAGCCACCCCAGTACTCCCCAACAGCACCCAACAACTGTTCTAGCAGCCCCAGAAATCCACAGCATTCCCAGCAGCCCCAGCAGCTCCCAGCAGCCTGGAACACCTCCGCACAGCAGCTCACATCTCCCTTTCACTCCAGAGGGAAGCTCTGCAGTTGCCGTAACCCTACAGAAATTGGTAGTCTGGGATCAGGCTTATCTGGCATCTGAGAAGAAAGGGTGGTGGACAGAGCCAGCCCGCATAGATGGGGTGCTGAGGGTCCTGGACATCCATCTGTGCATTCCCTTGCACGGTCTCTGAGGGTAACGGAATTCCAGGTAGCCAGGAAAACACAACCACTGTTAGGGACTCAAGATGTTTTTAATTCATAGGGTAAGAAAGGAGTGGTTCTCTGTCTGAGGGGCCTAACACTGTCCCTTGTCCTCAGGGCATGCCAGGCAAGGATGGAAAGGATGGTGTGCCAGGACTTGATGGCGAGAAGGTTGGTGCCTGGCAGGATGCATGCCGGGAGGAGGTGGAGAAGGAGTTCAGCTTCCCGAGGCTTCAACATGGCATTATTTTTTCTCATACCCTAATCCCTGTCCTTACAGGGAGAGGCTGGCCGCAATGGTGCGCCAGGAGAGAAAGGCCCCAATGGGCTGCCGGTGAGTGTCCAAGCTAGGGGGGATTATTGCTCTGCAGTTAGCGCCTACAGTCGTGTGCTAGTAGACAGGGGCCTACTTGAGCATATCTGTCCCCTGTGGGACAAGTGCAGATGAGCCTGTATTTGTTCTGGATGTTGTGGGGTCACCCCAGTGGGTCCTGCCTTGGAGTGCTGGAAGGGGCTCTGCCTCAGGCTAGGGAGACTGTGAGAGTCAGCTTTACCCCTGGGGTCAGCTTGACCCTTCGGGGAGCATTCCGCCTGGTCTGTGCACACTTCCCACGTGCACACTATGCAGCCACACTTGTGAACATTCTCTGCATGCGTCCCCTCTGTGGGCTCAGCGGGCTTGGCCCTGACCCTAGCCCTAGCGCTAGCCCTAACCCAGACTTTAGCCTTGACCCAGCCTGTTGCCTTGACTTCAACCCTGACCCTAACCCTGATTCCTGTCCTGCAGGGGCTCCCTGGTCGAGCAGGGTCCAAAGGCGAGAAGGGAGAGCTGGTAAGTAGCTGCTTCCCGCCACCCCCACCTCCACCCCCACCCCCACCCCGGAGAGGGGAGGCACAGCATGTAGTGCTCTGGTGGGGGACAGAGGGGACATAGCACTCACCATCTCCTCATTTCTCCAGGGTAGAGCTGGGGAGCTGGGTGAGGCTGGCCCCTCTGGCGAGCCAGGTATTCCTGTGAGTATCCACAACCCTTCCCTGTGTGGACATAGGAGGACATTGCCCTTCCCCTCCCCCTACCTTTATGTGCACACAAGGATTCTACTCCTCCAGAGTGTGTCCAGGGAAAGTCTGCCCTCTCTGCATACGTGTAGGAGTACCTTGTCCCTTCCCCATGTGTACACAGCAACCCTGCCCTTTCCCTGTTGTATATGGAGACTCTGCCTTGTCTGTGCATGCTGGGGTACACAGGCACTCTGCCCCCTTTCTGTCTGTACATGGGAACTCTTCTCTTCCCCCCATGTGTACACAGGGCCTTGCCCCTTCTCACATATGTCATAGGGGATCCTGCCCTCACCCTTTCTTTCCTTACAGGGAGATGTTGGTGTTCCAGGGGAGCGTGGTGAGGCTGGTCACAGGGGCTCAGTGGTGAGTGGGAGGACACAGGACCCCTGGGAATCTGGGAATGGGCACAGAGACAGTTTATGGGTGAGAAGGGGTAGCACTTAGGGTATATAAATGGGCCAATTCGAGGGCTGGAGAGATGGCTCAGCAGTTACGAGCACCGGCTGCTCTTCCAGAGGTCCTGAGTTCAATTCCAAGAAGCCACATGGTGGCTCACAACCATCTATAATGAGATCTGATGCCCTCCTCTGATGTGCAGGTGTACATGTGGACAGAGCACTATATACATAATAAATAAATAAATATTAAAAAAAATAAATGAGCCAATTCCTTGAAGCCTGGGACTAGTAGGAGATGCGTGGATCTTGCCTTCTTTCTCCTTCACCCTCTGGAATAATGATGCCATGCTGGGCTACCCTAACCTAGATTCTTCTTTTTTGTTTTTGTTTTTGTTTTGTTTTTCAAGACAGGGCTTCTCTGTGTAGCCTTGGCTGCCCTGGACTCACTTTGTAGACCAGGCTGGCCTCAAACTCACAGGGCCTCCCAAGTGCTGGGATTAAAGGCATATTGCCACCACCACCCAGCAACCTCAGATTCTGTATGCCACAGTGCAGCAGAGACGCTGGCAGATATAAATGGAAATTCCCAAGTACTGTAACCAGTGGGCTCAGTCTTCTCTGGGGTCCTGTGAAAGGCACTGCACATCAGCACCCAACAATGAGCCAGCCTGAGAGTTTGGGTATAGACTATGTCTAAACCCTGAGATCCACTCCCCACACTTAATTGCTCCACAAGGTGTCTGTGCTTGTGCTTCCAAGCCTAGTCAGTCGGGGAGATGGCTCAAGACTCATTCATTGTCAGCCCAGATCCCCATGGAGACACATCTGGGCTTTCTGAACCACAGAGTCTCAGGGCCTCCAGGGACTCCCTGAACCTCACAGTATACACTCATATCTTGGTCTTTTAGGGGGCCCTTGGCCCACAAGGTCCTCCTGGGGCCCCTGGTGTCCGTGGCTTCCAGGTGGGTAAAGTTGGAATAATGGTTTGAGCCAGTGCTGTGAACTCTGGTTGGCTGGGGAAAGGGGGAACCCTGGCTGCGTTCTTGTGAGTGCTAACTAGATGGGATCTTACCCAATTCACAGGGCCACAAGGGCAGCACCGGAGACCCTGGCCTTCCAGGCCCCCAAGGCCTACGGGGTGATGTGGGTGACCGGGTAAGTGTCCTTCTCTTGTGCTTTCCTGCCCTAACCAGTCTTCTCAGACATAAGCCACCTGCAAGGTACTTTTTCCCATGATGGTGGCAGGGACAATGACCAGGTGCCTTTGATCTTTGTTCTTCTTGGGCAAGAGGGGGTCTAGAATCTTCATGGCTCTATCCTATGCCCTGCAAGCAGGCATAGAAGAACCAATAATTGGGCAGAAGCAGTAACTTGAGGCTCTAGTGTCTTGAGGGCTGCCTGTTGTGTGTGAGCTGAGACCCGAATGACTGCAGTACTCCAGATGTGTAATTTCCCAAGACTCTGCTGCTGCTTCTATAGCAGCCAATGATACTGGTGTTCTGCAGGGCCAGGGCCCAGGGGGTTGTGGCTTACTCAGGTCCTCACTGGTTAGTAGGTAAGGCATGGGGTCCCTTGGGATGGGTCTGGGGGGGTCTGGTCTGGGGCCTAGGCCATATGTCAAGTCTTTAGGGGCTATGTGATTGCTTTCTTGGTCCCCACTTGGGGACAAAGCATTCTTCAAATATGTACATGCAACTATTGGAGGCTCTAGGGCACCACTACAGACATGGGGAGCCACAGAAACCACCACCACACAGCCAGTGCTTTATTAGTCTCTAGGCAGGAAATTCCAGGAGGTAGGAAGCTTGCCAACAACTTGGAAGGCTCTAAACTAGTAGAGGGAAAAGCTTGCTGGTAGCAGTGCTGGTGCCTGCCCCAGGCCCAGTGGGGAGGGGACATCGTGTTGGTTTTTTTCTTCCTT
Organism: Acomys russatus; assembly: GCF_903995435.1. Taxonomy (NCBI): domain Eukaryota; kingdom Metazoa; phylum Chordata; class Mammalia; order Rodentia; family Muridae; genus Acomys; species Acomys russatus. The sequence goes on from NC_067140.1 coordinate 26,858,337, forward strand.
GGATAGTTCTTGACTTTGCTTTCAGATTTAATTCTGGAAAAAAAAAAAAAAAAAAAGATTCATAGCTGGGCGGTGGTGGTGCATGCCTTTAAACCCAGCACTCAGGAGCTCAGAAGGCAGAGGCAGGTGGATCTGGGTGGAGTTTGAGGCCAGCCTGATCTACAGAGTTCCAGGACAGCCAGCTCTACAAAGAGAAACTTTGTCTCGAGAAAAAGAAAGAAAAAAGTGTTTATTTTATGTTTCTGAGTGTTTGCCCACATGTATATATGTGCACTATGTGCAAACAAGAGCCCAGAGATGTCAGAGGAGGGTGTCAGATTCCCCGGAACTACAGTTAAGAGATGGATGTGAGCCACCTGATGCAATGCTGGGAGCCAAACCCAGATTGTCTACAGGAGTAGCTAGTGTTCTTCATAGCTGAGCTCCAGTCTTCACTAAGCACACATTCCACCATATAAGTAAATATCTCTCTCTGTCTCTGTCTATCTTCTCTTCTCCTCTCCTCTTCTCTCTCTCTCTCTCTCTCTCTCTCTCTCTCTCTCTCTCTCTCGTGTGTGTGTGTGTGTGTGTGTGTGTGTGTGTGTGTGTGTGTGTCTGTATGAGAGAAAGTGTGAGAGTGAGAGAGTGCGAACTACACAAGTCACTGTCCACTGAGAGTGATGGGCAGCTGTTGTCCAGGGAAAACTGACCCCTGAAGGATACATGGGGCGTGGTTGGCTGTATGCTGCTGTTATCTGTGGACTCAGGTTTGGCAGCTGGGGCTGGAGTGATGGTTCTAAACCCCCTGCCATCGGAGGAATTTTCATGCCTACTAAAGGTGGGATCCCTGCCTCAGCTATGCAGGGCAGTGGCAACCCATGGGAAACCCCAAGATTCCTCTAATCAGAACCTTCTCTCTGCCTAGGGTCCAGGAGGTGCTGCAGGCCCTAAGGGAGACCAGGTGGGAAGAAGTCAGCTCTAGGTCATTTGGCTGCGGGTCTACATCTTGCTCCTGTTTTCCTCCACCCCTGGGCACCGGAAGGGACAAAGTCAGCTGCTTTACACTACCAGATGATCACTATATGATCCCGGGTGCAAAAAAAAGAAAAAAAGAAAAAAAATACTACCACTGATTAAGGAAACTGACTTTGGAAAAGGAATGAAGTCTGGGCTCTAAGACTTATGTTGCACAAGCTGGCTAGTTAGAGCTATGTGGCTTCTCTCTGAAGCCCTCCTCCCCCCCCCCCCCGAAAGAGCTCAGGGAGGGCGGGCTGTGGTGGGTGCTGCAGCCCACCCTGGCAATGAGTGTTCCCTCTTCTCTGGGTGATGCAGAGCGTTTTCATCTAATGCCATCAAGGTGCTACTAGCAGGAACACATCACTGTGCAAATATGTGACTTCAGTTTTGTAGTCCTTTTGGGCTGTGGCTCTTGGGTTCTCATGTTGCTTCATATTGGGGGCTCCTTCTAGTACAGGATCCTGGCCTGGCCTCTGGCCTCAGTCTTAGGATCAGCAATAAAGAGACAAGTGGCTTGAGGTAGGGAGGAACCAACAGTAACATTAGTGTTTCATCCTCAGGGCATTGCAGGCTCTGATGGTCTTCCAGGGGACAAAGGAGAGCTGGTGAGTATGGCTGCACCCCTTACTGCCAACTAAGAGCCACCTGCTCAGTTTGGGTGGGGACTGTCCCACTAATGAGGTATCTGAGGATGGCAGGGAACGTATAAGGAGCACCCACCACCATGCACCCAGGCCTTGCCGTCCTGTGTGTGCTAGGTCCCTGCTGAGGTGTAGACCTCATCACATTCTGCCTAGGGAAGTCACCTTTGCTTGAGTCAGCCACCACTGAGGTCTCAGCAGAGAAAACCTCACTTTCACAGAGCCAGAAGTGGAGTCTATTATAAAATAGAACCCTTACCATGTCACTCACTCACAGCATTCCTGAAGGCACCAGGAATAGAACTGCCTCGGGGCTCAAATGGAAAGTCCTTTATGGCTTCAAGGTGGCTGGGGATTTCTATTCTATGGTGACATCTTTCCTTATTTTTGTCCAAGTGACACAGAGCAAGCCTAGCTTCAGGGACTGTGCTGTCAGGGAGCAACTGGTGGCCACTGTGGAGGACTTAGGCCTTTAATGCAGATCTTCCCAGTTGACTGTTCTTTATTTTGGCAAATTCTTGACAGAGCCTTTGAGTCAGCCCCACCCAATCAGCCTTAAACTGATGGAGTGGTAGGCAGTAGTTGTGTGGGCACCAGAGCCGTGCCAACTAGAAGCCTCTGTGTGATGCCAGTTGCCATAATGGTGAGCCAGGTGGTCACTTCACCACTTGCCCTTTCGTGCTTTATATGTGGAGAGTGAGCTCACAGTCGTGAGCAGAGCCCCACATGGGCCCAGTTGATCTACTTACACACTTGGGGCCAATCATTTCTGAGGTGACAGCTAGGCCTCTGAGTTCTGAGTCGCTCGGCTCAGCATCTGTGGTACCACAGTGAAAACACTGCGAGGAAGCAATGCAGACGGGTGTGAGAACAAATACCATGCAGCCACTAAAACCAAATTTCAGGGGGAAAGGTGTTGAAATTGTACTGGTAAGTGAAAGGGAAGAAAGAACCTTGCCAGTGTGTCCATGGGTAAAGGGCTTGAGTCCTGTCTCCACTGACCATGTGCCAGGTTGGTTTTTAGAGCCACTTCCACATGTTCCCTCCCGCCCACTTCCTCTTCACAGGGTCCTAATGGCCCCGTTGGACAAAAAGGAGAGGTGAGTACCTGAAAGATGCTTTCCCATGGAGCCCATGGTGGGTAGTTGCCTTGAAAGGTACTGCCTAGATGTGACATCTGGTGACCAGTGACTCCAGAGGCAGGTCCAGGCCTTCCAGAGGAAGGCTCACTCTGACCTCCTTCCTTTTGTTTTTCTACAGTCTGGCAGCCGAGGGGAATTGGGCCCCAAAGGCATCCAGGGTCCCAACGGCACCAGTGGAGTCCAGGGTGTGCCTGGTCCCCCAGGCCCACTGGGCCTCCAAGGCGTGCAGGGCGTTCCAGGCATCACAGGAAAGCCTGGGGTTCCGGTTCGTAGCTTTTCCTTCCTCTGTGTCTGTGAACTTTTGGGAGTGAGGTGCTGTGTGTGTCAGGTGACTGCCCACCTGCTGATGTTGAGCCTGGGTGAATTTCAGGGCAAGGAAGCCAGTGAACAGCGCATCAGGGAGCTATGTGGGGGCATGATCAGCGGTGAGTCTCCTGGGAATACCCTCCCCCTCACACTGCCTCTGCCCCTTGGCTACTGTCCTTCCTGCCCTGCCTGTCCTCTGACCTCAAGGAGGTTTACCCTCTTCCCGGGGCTTAACATAGTGTAGGGTAGTCAGAGAAGCCCCCCAACTAACTACTGAGGGAAACAGTTCCCAGGAAGAACCCACTGTGTCCTTTGGCTGGGAGGGACACTTCCTCCACCAGCTTTGAACTCATTCCAGCATGAGATGTTCCAAGAGAAGGGGGCTCCCGTCTCCCCCAGCACACTCTAGAGCAGTTAATAACCACTTTTGGTCAATGAGTGAAAACTCCCTTCTGAGAGAGAGCTGGCTGTGTTGTACTTTGTGTGAAGATGTTTTGTAATTCTCTCTGAAGTACATGCTTGGCACCCTGTTTTCCAAAAGAGCAAATTGCACAGTTGGCTGCAAACCTGAGGAAGCCCTTAGCGCCAGGTTCCATCGGCAGGCCTGGTCCAGCTGGCCCCCCAGGGCCCCCAGGCCCTCCAGGATCCATCGGCCACCCAGGTGCTCGGGGCCCCCCTGGATATCGTGGTCCCACTGGGGAGCTAGGAGACCCAGGACCTAGAGGTAAGTAGTTGACCCCCAAGCAAGACATGGCCATGGTCCTGTGGTGGCACAGTCTCAGTTACGTGAAGAACCCTGGTTTTCTGCAGCACTTAGATGCTGAGATGTCCTCCTCCTGAGGTCCAGGGAAGAGAGGACCCCAGGGACAGTCAGGTAGAGATTGCCATTTCTACCCTTGATTGGCCTCATGGTCATAACACCTCAGAGCAGCACATTCAGGTTGGCCTGGTGTCCCCCAGCCTTACAGTCTACACAGCTCACCTAGAAATGCTATGAAGATGCAGTCAAACAGTCTGGCTATACCACATGCATAGAAAGACTCATTCAGGGAGAGGGCTGGGCCTTGGTGCTTTTGGGGCCAGCACAGTGAATTTCTTACCATTCGGTAGCAAGCACAGAATCTTAAATGTGATATTTTCCCTCAAACATGACCAGAACACAGTTTGTTAGGGATGTGAGCAATAAAAACAGGAGCCCACCAGTTTTCACTCAGGGGATATTTTAAAACACTCTGATGCCAGATGTGATCCCAGCACTTGAAATACTAAGGCGGGAGGATCACTGTGAGTTGGAAGTCAACATGGACTGTATAGTGAGTGAGCTCTAGGTCTGGACCACAGACTGAGACCTTGTCTCAATAAAAATAAAATAAAAATGAAGCCTCCTTTGATAAGCTATGGGTCAAAACTCATAGTGAACATATGAACACCAAATAACACGATTGTTTCAGAGGCATAAATATTTCAAACAAAACTAAAATCCCACCAGTGGTTTTGGAGGTAAGGGTAGTGTCACATGGTGTGCTGGAATGCAGGTATGGCACTCTGGTCAGACGTCCACTGAGCTGCACTTTTCACTGCAGGAAATGCTCAAAAGCAGCAAGCTCTGTGGAAACAGGCTGGAAAATGCCATCACGGTGGGTGGGCAGCTGCTCTAACTTGCCTGCTTCTTTCCTTCCTGCAGGGAGCCAGGGTGACAGGGGAGACAAGGGTGCAACAGGTGCAGGGCTGGACGGGCCTGCTGGCGACCAGGGGCACCAAGGTAGGCCACAGTCATCACACAGTCCTTCTGGGGAAGGGTTGGAAATGGTTTTCATTTGGCAAAACATTAAGGACCTGGTTAGGAACTGCTTTTATAATCTCTTTAGTATGTAAAAATAACAAATAATAATTTTTTTTTCTGTATCTAACTTTAGCTAAGTAGGTTTGGTTAACTTCTATCTTACTAAATATAAATATAATGTGCCAAAAATTATCTTCCTTGTAATTGACCACATATACATGAATGATTTTATTTTTGCTTTGTGTATGTGGGTACTTGTGGAGTCAGTTCTCTTCTGCTTTTATGTGGGTTCTGGCCATTAAATCTGAGTTCCAGGCTTATGGGCACAAACTTCTCCCTGCTGAATCATCTTGGCTTCCACATCTCAGTGCCTTACTGTAAAAGACTGAATGCTGTGGGCCAGGTGTGGTGGCGCATGCCTGTGACCTCAGCACTGAGGAGGAATTTATGCCATCTGCACCTGCCTATCCCATGGAGTGCTCCTCTTCGGGTTCCTCCAGATACAGGGGCAGATGTGTCTGTGTGACCCTTTCCTCCTCTGTGAGGTGTGCTGCTCTCCTCTGTGAGGTGTGCTGCTCTCCTCTGTGAGGTGTGCTGCTCTCCTCTGTGAGGTGTGCTGCTCTCCTCTGTGAGGTGTGCTGCTCTCCTGTGAGGTGTGCTGCTCTCCTGTGAGGCGTGCTGCTCTCCTGTGAGGTGTGCTGCTCTCCTTGAGGCACAGCTTCCCTTCTCTTCAAGGCATCTATGCCCCATCTACTTATTTGCTGTCCTGACTATCCTATTGGCAACCCCAGGCTGCATCTCCACCTGTGTGGCCTCAAGTACTGCTACCTCTAAGCTACCACTCCTAGCTGTGTCACATTTGGGTCATCTTACGTTGAATGCCTATGGCCCACTGACTAGCTAAAGCTCCTCAAGTTCCTCCCAGGCTGCCTGCCAACACCGAATATGCTTTTTTTTTTTTTTTTTTTTTTTTTAAAGATTTGTGTATTTTATGTACATGGGTGTTTGTCTGCATATAATCCTTCCACCAGAAAAGGCCATCAGATTCCATGAGAATTACATCAGACAGTTGTGAGGCACCATGTGGTTGCTGGGAATGGAACTCAGGACCTCCAGAAGAGCAGCGGTGCTTTTAACTGCAGAGCTATCTTTCCAGTCCCTCCAAATATGCTCTTCACATGCACCCCATGAGCCCTTGTGAGACAGAGTGCACTGTGTCTTCAGGACAGACTCTGTGTGGCTAGACTGGCCTCAGCTATACCTGCCCACCCCCTGCCCAGCCACTTGTCGTTGCCCTTGCTCTTTTGGGCGCTGTGCCCGAGCTCCTCATCTCTGACCTCCTGCACATTCAGAAGCAAGCCAGTAGAATCTTCCCAGTTCTGTGAATGGCTGCTGCTGGGGGTTCTCATGACCTCTAACCATACTCTCCTGCTTTCTAGGGGCTAAAGGTGTGCCTGGCATCAGCAAAGATGGGCAAGATGGTGCACATGGTGAGCCTGGCCTTCCTGGTGATCCTGGCCTTCCTGGAGCTGTTGGTGCCCAGGGAACCCCAGGGATTTGTGACACCTCAGCTTGCCAAGGAGCTGTGTTAGGAGGGGGTGGGGAAAAGGCAGGTCCTCGGAGCTCATAAACCATAACCTAAGTAGGGAGTGGATGACAAAGTATTCCAATAGGCAGCAGAGATCAGCCATATGGTTACCAGAAATGGACAGTATAGCTGGCTACAGTTGGCTAGTCCTTCCTGGCCTGCTGCCTGGGCCCCAAGAGCATCTACTGGCACCACTGTCGCTGTCCCATCTGCAGGATTTATGGCAGCCCATTCACCTGTGACAGCATACCTCAGACACAGGCCTTAGGGATGGAGACTTTAAACCCAGCATCTGGGAGGGATGGAGTATCTAAGAGTTTTGTACAATTCCATGAGATTAAAAACACTTGAGACTTGTTTACATAACATTTATATAAAGCCTATGATAGACTACCAATAAAGAGATCTGCTAACCCTTCAGATTAGCACTGGCTACAGTGATGAAGGTGAGGAACTTCAGTGTCTCCTTCACCTGCTTTTTATTGTAAACCTGTATCTCTGGCACCCAGTATTTATTGAAAGAACTGCATTGCCTCATCGCCTCAACAAATAAAGCTTCACTGGAAACGTGTTCCAAACATACAGTTTATTACACATAAGCAATGACTCACAATATGGAAATGTGGGCATTGAAGCAATCTACCAAGAAAATGTTTATGGGCAAAGGAGCTTTAAAAGAAGTCTCTGGAAAATTCTTAGCACAAGTTTTAAAATGGCACTGCATTTTCCAATGCAGAGTGCCATGAGACTGGAAATAGGGGGTGACAGAACAAATGAAATAAAGTTTCCAAACCTCTTCTAGTTAAGAACAATTTACCTTCTTCCAATTGCTAAAGGGGCGTATTTAAAATGTAAACAAAATAAGTAAATGGCAATGTTTTCTTTAGTCTTGAGACTCAAGAAATTACCAAGGATGTTAATTTGTTAAAGTTATCATGTTAAGAACACATGATGGTGTCAGACAGGTAATTGAAAAATTACTAATTATCAAGATGTCTTCATCCTCAAATGGTCATCCGGACATTAGTGGGTAAGTATTTTGTTTAGATAAATACTTCACAAAATGTGCTCTCAAAGTCCTTACTGGAGTCCCACCAACTGGAGCCACATCCCCCTCGAGGACTCAGAGCTGAGCTCCGGGATGGTAGGCATGTACATGATGCCGCAGGAACGGCAGTTCTCTCCCAGGTCCTGGGTCAGTCCAGTCACTTGATCTCCATGGCGGGGCTGCTCTGCAGACTGCCCTGTGCAGGGCAGGTCACCAGGGATTCGGGTCTGGTCAGCTTTAGCCTTCTGCCAGTCTTACCGCAAAACACGCTCTCAAATTCCTAAAGTCAAGAAGTGATCATTAATGCATTGAGTTCAAAGATGTGAACGCTGCTAGCTTCAAAAGCTGAAAATAGGAGCCATGTAAACTATCTCAAAGCACAATCTTCTAAGGTACCACAAACATGTATGTATACACCTTGTGAGATGTGAGAAAAAGAGGGATCTCAAATTTCCCAATAGCTGTAGGTGGCTTTTTTCTTCTTAAGATTTCCTAATAAATTCTCAGTGTCTCAGCACATTGCCAAAATGGACATTTGTGTCAAGTTGGTGGCTATCCCTTGACACACACTGGAGAGGATCCTTGGTCAGCCAAGGGCTAGGTGCAGTCCATGAGGTTGCTCTGCACACAGTGAGACCAAAAGCAGCTCCCTACCAGCTGCTAATCTTTGCTCACTCACCCAGCTCTCCCTTGATTTTAAAAGGCCTTAGGTCTAAAGGCTAGGCAAGGATAAGCCCTAAACACAGAGTCAACCTCAGTGTCAATAGATAGCTACCAAGTTTGATGCTCCAAGCATTTGGGGATGAGGTGGAAGGAACATATTCAGGAATGCTAGTCTAGAAGACACAGGAAAAAGTGGTTAACCATTTTGATTAATCTTTGAAATGCAGAACGTGGGAACTCCAACAAGGTAACCTGAGAGGAAAGGGGCCAGTATTTGGATTTTAATTCAAATACACAAGTATAGAGACCTGTGAACACAGAGGACATCAGAGATGGACATCTACAAATGAGAAAATGGCAGGAAGTACTCTAACCCCCTGAAGTGAGAGGATGGTGAACTAACCCTGTCTACGGCTGGGTTCAAAGATGTAGGCCTTTGGTGTCTATTTTCCATTTTTGTTTGTTTACAAAATTTTTTAAAGTATAGTGTTCTAGACTTACAAATTTAGGTTGTATGTTCCTGCTTTGGTAAACATATAGTAAAGTTTGGTGTTTTCACCACTTGTGAGTTTACAATTCTATGGCACAAAGTACATTCACAGAACTGTGTCCATCACCAGAAGCTTCTTCCAAAATGCCTATTACCATCCTAAACAGCCACTCTGTTGCTCTTTAACCATGGCACCCCACTGCCTGCCCTGACACACACCAGTCTCCATCTCTGAATCTGACCTCTCCAGGGACCTCTTTTTGTGACTGGCTTATCTCATTCAGCTTGTCAAGGGGTGTCCATGCAGTAGGTGCCGGAACATCAGTCCTTCTTATGGTGGACACTGCTGTGAGTGTCCTCTGTTGACGAGCACTGCTGCTCCAAATGCTCAGAGCCAAGTGTCAGTTTGAGTCTGTTTTCAATCTCCTGGGTTTATGCTCTGTATGGATATGGTAATTCTGAGAACTGTCATACCATTCTCCAGTGCTACACCATTTCATGTTATCACCAACAGGGCACACACAAGTGTTAGGATTCCTCAAGATTCTTTCTTTTCCTGTATTTGATTGATACTGGTTTTTCATTGTTTTGTTTTTGTTTTCCAGCACTGGGGATAAAACCCAGGACCTTGCAAGTGCTCTACCACTGAGTCACTTTGCTCCCAGGGGGGGTGATGTTCTAGAAGCTAGTGAAGAGAGCCAAGGGATGTCTTGAGGGCCCACTTGGGCCCATCTCTGGCTTAACACTGGGGGCAGCATAGAAAGGCTTTTGGGAGTAGACCTGAGACTGAGAGGAAGGTGGGGTGGAGAGGGTACTCATGCACTGGGCTCAGTCCCCAGCATTAACTGTGTGTGGCGGCATGTGACTGTCATTCTGGCGCTTGAGAAGTAGTGGCAGGAAGACCAGAAGCTCAAGGGCAACCTCAGCCACAGAGCCACAGAGCCTGCGGCCAGCCGGGGCTGCATGAGCTACGGGTCTTGTCTCCTAACCCTAACAAAAAGGAGAGAAAAGAAATGTTTGCTTTAAATGTTCCCACTAGGAACAGACTAAGGGACATAAAATTTTAATTTAGGAAGGACAGAAAGACAAAGGATGAGTAAGTAATAAAAAGTAAACTATGAAAAAAATACCAATGCGTACAGAGTAAATCAAGGAAGCTGGAGTATGGCCTCCAGCAAGCAGGGTCCAGAAGAGTAACTGGACAAGGCAGGCACAGATCAGGACAAGGAGGACAGGGATATTTTGTGCAAGATACTTTATTTTTAGAACAGATCACCACATAGTTTTGGCCACTCAGTGATACACAAGCCACAGGTGCTTGCTGGGTGGCTGACAGATACTTCTGGTGGCATGTTCTAAAGGGAGAAAGTTCTACACAACAGCAGTTTCCCCAGGAATGTTTGAGAGGTGTCCTCCTCTATATCTTGGCTTCCTACTGCTGCATCTGTGCCAACCGTGCTCCCCGAGGACACTGAGAAACTGGCAGTCATTGAGCTACAGATCCCAACCCTAAGGCCCCTGAGCATAGGCCGCGCTGCAGCAAATGACCCTGTATCAGTCCCAGCAAAGCTCTAGCTGTTGGGTTCTTCATCCACACTGCAGAGCCCATCCAATGCTGGCAGCAGCTTTTCCTCTACTCAGGGGAGCTGTGTTTATTACCTGCTGTATCAACTCCACATTGGACCCCAGCATCTGGTGAAGTCAGTGGTAGAGAGGGTTCAGCTCTCCAATGCACCCAGGCAGGGCAACCCCACAGGCTGCATGAGTGACACTTACCTGGTGTGGGTCTGTTTTGCAGCAGGAGCTGTACTTGGACGAGATCATAAAGGATCAGTTAAATGGACATTCTCCATCATATACACAACAAGGCTTCTGGTTTATGCAGCTCAGAGCGTGGGACACAGCAGTACTGGTAGGCAGACAGGCTACCAGCCCTCAATGTCACAGACGCTCAAAAGTCTTGCCAGGAGGGCCTCAAAACCTCTGTAAGGAAGATGGTACTCAAGACTGGGTGCAGTCTTTGCAAGGGGTATCTTCCCTACCCTGGGAGCAAAAGGCTGAGTCTAGACTGGAAAGGATGAGGGAGGGAAGGCATATCACTGCCTACCCAAACAGAGGACACTGCACAGAAAAGGGCAGACTCTCCACTTGCCTTGGCTGGTTCAGGTCCAGGCTCCAAAGACTGAGTCATGGGCACCTCATAATTAAGAAGTTTAAGAGAGCCAGGTGCAGTGACGCACGCCTGTAATCCAAGCACTCGGGGAGGCAGAGGCAGGTTCGAGGCCAGCCTGGTCTATAAAACCAGTCCAGGACATCAAGGCTACACAGAGACAGGGTACATAGAGAGGGTACATAGGGTGCTATTCAGCTGGCAGTAAGGAGGGCAAAGAACAGGACAGTGCTAGCAAGGGACAACAGAGCCACAGAGTTCCTCAGAAAATAGAAGAAATGGCAGCAGTCTTTATTAAATTAGGGGAGAAGGCCTGTGTGTCACGACAGGGTCTGGAGTAACCAGCTGAGGGTGTGACTTCAGAGCAAAAAGGACCCCTCCCCTGGAGACAAGACAGTAGGGCAAGTGAGCCACATATGGCAGTGGGTGCTGTGATGGGAAGAGGAAGAGAAGTCAGAGGAAGACAAGGGGTTCATCAGCCTTGAACACTTTGCTGAGGTTGTTACCAGAGACCCTGCCCTAGATGTCAAGCTGGAAAACAGCTGTGGAGATGGGCTTTCCTGGGACAAGAAGTCAAATGTAAACATTCACAGTGCTCACCAATGCCCCATGTGCCAATTCTGAGCACAGTGTTCTGCTTGTGTAAGACAATGTACAAAAGGTAACACTGATGGCATCTGTCCTTCACCACCCAGTCATTCAGACACACGAGCAATCTGGGACACCAAACAAGCCAGCTGGGTTCTATGTCTGAAATTGCTCTATAATTAAAAATCGACCACCAGTGACCCAGGTCCAGAAGGGATGTTCTACAGACCACTGGCCAGATCTCTTCAAACCTCAGTACCACAGTAAACAGGGATGGTGGGCGTGTAAGTGCTTAGACTGAAGGGCCAGATCAAACCCGGCACCTGAGCCATGGCTGGACAGTGAGGTGAGAACAAACAGGATGAACAAACAAAAAACTAACAGAGGTCATTTTAAGAATCCTTACAGAAAAGCCAGGTGTGGCAGCTCACACCTTTAATCCCAATACTGGGGAGGCAGAGGCAGGCAGAGCTCTGTGAGTTTCAGACAGCCTGGTCTGCAGAGCGAGTTCCAGGACAGCTAGGGCTACACAGAGAAATCCTGTCTCAAAAAACAAAACAAAACAAAACAAAAAAAAACCCCAAAACCAAAACCAAAACAATCCTTACAGAAGTGTCAGTAAGCCTTGGTATCAGACACTGCCACTAGCTTTGTGGGGCTGACATGAGCAGAGAGAGCTGTCTTTTAGAGGCCTGTGTACAAATTTTTCTAGCTAAAGATGCAAGCCTGTAATGTGTCTAAAATGTGGGGGTGGGGAGAGGTTCAATTATTAAGAGCACGGGCTGCTCTTCTAGAGGATCCAGGTTCAATTCCCAGCACCAACATGGCTGTTCACAACCATCTTAACTCCAATTCCAGGGGAGTCAATGCCCTCTTCTGGCCTCTGCAGGCAAAATATCCATACATATGGAATTTTAAAAATAAAACGTGTGCATGGATGCAATAATAGCAAATCAGCTGATAGTTACATGATGGATACAGGCATTGTTGGTTCTATACATGCTTGTTACAACACTGCTATCCAGTGGTCATCCACCTGCATTGCACTCTCATCTGCCAATACCTCTGCATCTCCATTAGGAGCTGGCCAGACCTGAAAACAGTAGGCCCAGCCCAAGATGTGCTGTAAGCCATCCCTATACCTTCCCTTGTGCCCCACACTCAGGTCACCACATCAATGCTGAGTCTGGGCTATTCCCTCCAGGGCCCTCTGGCTGAGTTGGTCTCCAGAGCTACAGCTGAGGCTTCCTACCAGGCCCAGTAGCAAGTAATAGGTATAAAATGTGGTCTGATCATATATCTCCCAGACCATGTATATTCCAGCCAAAATCCTTTCAAGGGTTCTGGTTCTCAGGAAGATCCCAGAGCCATTGCACTATGGGCTACCTGTCCTGTGCTCCCTCCAACCCCAGACGTGTGGCTGCAGACACTGTTGTCCCCAGCTATGACATGTGCCAACCCCACTTGAAAACCTGTGGAATTGCAGCTCTCCAGCCTGCACACTTCTGCAGTCCTACGGCCCCAGAGAGGCTCCTGACTGCCACTCACTGTCTAATGTTTCCTGTTTCCCTCTGAACCAGCAGGGGCTGTCAGTGCCACCAGGTCCCTAGAATCTGGAGTAGGTGCCTGTTAGGTTAGGAAAAATCTGCTGACGGAAATGGGTACTAACAAAACTTGGGGGGAAAATCACTTAAAACTCTCATTACTGAATCCTAAAAAACAACAATATACTTGGAAGTAAAGGTGGAAAATCACTATAGAGATAATAAAGCCTGAGTATGTTCAGGCCAATGATGGCCCAATAATCTGATCCAGAAACCATTTACAGGGTCAGTGAGACAAAGTCTCAGGAACAGCCTAAAAATATAATGGTCTTCTCCAGGGAAAAGGACATCAATTGGCTATCCAATACCAAATGGTCAGACCTGAAAACATATATACAAATGACATTATACAGATTAAGTAAGTTATACTTAGGAAATTGTATATATTATAAATACATACATATATACATACACATACATATACATGTAACAATTGTGAAAAAAGAGGTGATGAATTTGAAAGAGAGCAAGGAGGGATATATAGGAGGGTTTGGAGGGAAAGGTAAGGGGGAAATGGTGAAATTATAATCTCAAAAAGAAAATAAAAATCCTTAGTTTTAAAAGCCTCATTTTTTGAGTATATTCTTAAGATTTTATTTCAAAATTATAAACATTTTTTTGTACTAGATTATATCAACAATTTACCAAAAATAGGTACACAAAGCCAAACACTAAGTCTTTTTAACAAATAGAAAAGCTTTATTGTAGGACAGACCAGCAGTCTATTCTAGCAAATAATGATGTTAATAACCATAAAGACCCAATTAGAGTGAGCAGCACGGCCTAAGGGCACCCAGTATGCTTATAGAAGCTTAACAGTGCTACATTATACAACGTTAAGTGCCACCCAGACAGTGATGACAAGGATTGCAAGGTCCAGCTCAGTATGGCTGGATCCTGGTAGGCTTCTCACAGGTGCCCTTGGCAAGGCTGAACCCATTCTCCAGGACACTCCTGCTGGGCTCCACACAACATGGTGCAAAATCAGTACCCAGGTGTGATGGCTAGCCTTGACTGTCAGCTTGGCTACGTCTGGAATTAACTAAACCAAGCTGCTGGGTACACCTGTGAGGGCTTTCTTTTCTTTCTAATTTTTTTTCTTAGCTAAATCATTTGAAGTGAGAAGACCCACTTTATTTTTTAAAGATTTATTTATTTGTTTGTTTGTTTGTTTATTACATATACAATGTTCTGCCTGCATGTATACCTGCATGCCAGATCTCATTATAGATGGTAGAGAGCCACCATGTGGTTGCTGGGAATTGAACTCAGGACCTTTGGAAGAACAGCCAGCACTCTTACCCTCTGAGCCATCTCTTCAGCCCGGAAGACCCACTTTTAATCTGGATCTTTTGAGGTGAGAAGATACAGTTTTAATCCAGGCTACATCTTTTGCTTTTTTACACAAAGGACACTGAGTGGGGGAGCTTGACCCCTTCTGCCTGCTTGCTCTCGCTCTTGCGGGCAAGTCCATCTGGTCACCGACATTAATTACAGCCTACTTCTGTGAGATTCCAGTATGTGCTAAACGGACTGAAAAACTACAGCATTCTTGGACCTTCTGTTGGTAGACAGCAATTGGACTAGCTGGACCACAGCTTGTAAGCCACTCCAATATGTCCCTGTTATATATGTCTATATAATATATGTATATTCATTCCATAAGTTTGTTCCTCTAGAAATCCCTGACTAATACAGATTTTGGCACCAGAAGTGGTTCTAGAGCAACAGAAGTATAAGGGTGAATTTTCTTTTTGGAATAGGCTTTCCAATTTGCCAACAGTTGCCGGAGCCTCTCCTGGAAACTCACAGAGTGCTGAAAGCTCATGGTGTAAACTATTCTACAGACTTAAGGAGGCAATGCATTTGACCCTGATTCACCAGTTGTGAGAGGCAAGAGATTTGGTTACTGTATATAAAACTTGTTGATAATTTGTGGAAAAATGAGGGAAGTGGTGCTGCTGGTTGGTTGCTCCTAGCATCTCACATAAACTGACAAAGGAAAAGAATGCACTTCATAATAAAATTAACCAACTTCTAGCATCTCAGAATTCGGTGGAGGAGAACAGTGAGCTCAGTGATAAAGTTGACTGGCTCCACATGCACAGTCTAAAGGTTTCTAAGAGAATCCTCTCTCCAGCAACCATAGAGCTCAAGTTGCAGAAAATCAAATCAAAATACTCACTGTACGGTTGGCTGAATTACAGCAAAAATTCAAGTCCCAACCTCAGGCAGTGTCAGCGATTAAAGTAAGAGCTTTAGTGGGTAAAGGGTGGGATCCTGTACCTCGGGATATGGATGTGTGGGAGGTCCCTACTGAAGCTCAGAACTTTGAACTCTGATTCTGAAGGATTTGTCTCACCTGAGGAAGTAGTCTCTCCATCCTCCTCAGAAGATGAGCTCATATCTCCACTCCCTGAAAGATTGCCTTTTCCACCTTTGAGGAAATTAGTCCTTTGTTGTATGCTAACCCAGCAACGACTGTCTCTGAAGGGAAGGTTCCTGAGGGACCCCACCAATAGCTGCCTCTAGACCTGTAAGTTACCTTTAGACTTAAGGCTAAGCAGGCTTCTAGAAGGGAGACAGACAGTGTAGTCCATGGGGAGGCAGGATACAATCTAAAGAGCTTAATGTGCTTGCTAATTCATTCAATCAGAAGTCTGGAAAGTTAAAAAAAAAAAAAAAGAAGAAGAAGAAGAAGAAGAAGAAGAAGTCTGGAAAGTATGTGTGGGAATGGATCTTAAGAATATAATGGTGGAAGAAACATGAACCTGAATCAGGCTGAATCTATTGATCTGGGTCCTCTGAGTGAAGATTGTATGGAAGGAGTTAGAGATGCCTGATATCCCTTGGCTCAGTGTTGACCAAAGGACTTTAAGGCTCAGGGAAATGGCAATGCTAGGGTGAGTATGGTGAGTAAAGCTTAATCCTCCACAATGGAAGGCCACGAAGACATGCCCTTCGCTAAGGCAAAATGGTGAGAGGGGCGCCAGGACAGAAGATCTTTGCTGTCACCCTTTTCCTTGTGTCAAACCTTAGCGTTAGAGCCACTGCTACTCAGCTGACATAATTAAATGCAATGGGCTTGAGGCCAGGTGGCAGCAAAGGCAAGGTAATCACAGTAACGGTAATGGTAGCATAGACACAGCAATGTCCATAAATGGCCTGACTTGTAATGGGCAGCACAGGCCTTTGGTACTAGCTAATGGATCACAGTGTTTCTGGTCATGAAATAGGTAAGAAGCATGCTGCATTTTTGTTTAATCTATATAAGTGGAAAAATTCTCAAATGAAAGAAAGGCTATTTGGGCGTGGTGCTGCATGCTTGTAATCCCAGCACTTGGGAGGCAGAGACAGCGGATCTCCGTGAGTTCAAGGCCAGCCTGGTCTACAAAGTGAGTCTAGGATAGCCAAGGCTACACAGAAAAACCATGTCTCGAGGAAAAAAAGAAAGAAAGAAAGAAAGAAAGAAAACAAAGAGTTTAAAAAAGGGCTGGAGAGATGGCTCAGTGAGTGGTTAAGAGCAGTGGCTGTTCTTCCAGAGGTCCTGAGTTCAATTCCCAGCACCCACATTGTAGCTTACAACCATCTATAATGTGATCTGATGCCCTCTTCTGGCATGCAGGTGTATATGTAGATAGAGCACTCATACATAAAACAAAACTAATTAATTAAAAAGAAAGAAAGAAAAGGCTACATTGGATTGTGGCAAAAGGGAATCTCAGCCCATGAACCAATTTCTAGACATGAGCCAGTTTGCAGAGCCAGAGCCTCTCATGGGCAGTCAGGTCCCCATGATGAAGGGCCTGGATAAAATGCCTGAGTTTTACTATTAGCCTTTTTTCAGTCCGTTCTCAGAGGGACTTAAGAGCCTTTTACAAGGGCAACTGTCCACTGGAGGAAATACAGAATGGGTAGTAGAGGACATTAGTTATAAATACCAGCTAAGGCCAGGTGACCAGCTGCAGAAACAAGGATTATAACTGACATGAGCATTTTTGTCATATTTTGTTGAGAATGTGTTTGTACAGATATTTGTGTTTTATTTTCTTGATTCCTTTATTATGTAATATAATATCAATTATATTAGTGGTTATCATATTGAAGTCTGAAATACTAAAAGGACAGCCCTTAAGGACATTACCACCAACTCTAAACTTCTGTGTTAGTGGTTGTATGAGGAAGTTAGATTATGTCAGGCATAATTATGACATGGTTAAATTTGTATTTTTGAAATTATACTTGTGGGAATTTTTATCATGTCAGATGCAATTATGACCTGGTTATTGTTTTCATTTGGAAATTAATCATGACATAAGGAAATAAGACTGTCAAGTTGGCAACCAACATAAGGACACGGAAAACAACAGACGCTTGCCTGGGCCTGTTTGCTCTGGTTGGTAACTCCATTTCTTCAGGGCATTAGAGCCCTATTTCATTTGGATTCTGGTGTGTATGGAAGATTCTTGGGCCTCCCACTGGTGACAGCCATTACTGGATTGGCTGGACCACAGCCTGTAAGCCATTCTAATAAATGCCCTTTCTTTCTTTCTGTCAGTTCTGTTCCTTTAGAAAACCTAAAACACCAGGTTTCACTTACTTCTCTAAAGCCTTATTACCCTTGAAAGAAAAAGGCCATGACCACCAGAATTCTGAGGCCAAAACCTGCCATTAAGGTCTCCCATGCAGCAACACAGAATCAACCCACAGTTGCTCGCTTCCTTCCACTGCTAAGCTACCTCCCAAAGCAGCCATCCGTCCTGGTAGAACCAGGAGGGCCGGACAACAACTACAGCTCACGTGCGGAAGAACAGGAACAAAGGCAGCAGTTCCCAAGGAACCACAGTGTGTGGGCAGCAAAGGCTCAGCCTAGCTGGTCTCATACACAAAGATCTAATAATCTGCCTTATGAACCCACCTGAACCAGAAGTCCAGACTACAATTTGGCATTTATCGGTATCCCTCCCGCCCGATCCCCAGGGCTTCACAAACAGAAGGTAAGTACTCTACCACTAAATTCTTTTTTTTTGTTTGTTTGTTTGTTTGTTTTGTTTTTCGAGACAGTTTCTCTGTGTAGCCTTGGCTATCCTGAGCTCACTTTGTAGACCAGGCTGGCCTCGAACTCACAGCGATCCACCTGCCTTTGCCTCCCGAGACTACCACTAAATTCTATCTGCTGTCCTTACCAAGTTCTAAGAGGAAAAAAACCATGTCCTGAGTGCAGTTCAGATCTAACATAATAGACCACACACAACAGGTGCTCAACTTGGTATTTGACACTTGACAGTCATCTGTATTTCATAAGCAAATCTGAGCTGTGACTATAACTTCAGCAAGTGACATCAACACAGAGAACTCCCTTCATACTAAACTTCATATCTGACCTCAGAGTCTAGGACACCCAGGGCAGTCTAGGAAGAGGGATCAGAGGCAACACTGACAACTACAACACAGAATTCTCAAGTTCTGCCCTCCTGCTCCGTCACATATCAAGGGAATCCCCATCTTCACTGAGCACACTCAGGAGTACTGGAGACCACTTCATGAATACTCACCTTTTTAAGAGAATCCCCATGTCTTTCCTGAATGTACTTCAGGAACGCTGTGGTCCACTGAAGGGTTGTTGCTTTATCTGTCTCCGCATTGCAGAATGGAACTAAAAGATTCAGCTCATCACAGCAAATGCGGATTCTGCGCCTGCAGTCAAAACCCACAATCATCACACAGAGCAGTTGGTGAAGTGCAGGAGCAATAAGGTTTATGGTTCAGAGAAAGCAGAAGAGATGGAGCTGGCCTCCGAGGTGCGCCCCACCTAGAAGCCTCAGGAGAGCCAGAGGGCACTTGGCGACTGAGCACCTGTCTATAGAGGCCATTGCTGCCCATGGTCACCAAAGTACCTGTAGCACCCAGCTCTCTACACTTTCTGTATTTATTTCTTTCTCATGGGCCAGCTCTCCATAGCAGAGATGACTGCAAAAATCCCTGAACTCAGGAGCAAAATTCTCTGTGCACTATTTTTTTTTTTTTCATTGTTTTTCTTTTCTTGCAGTGCTGGGTTCTGAACTCAGAGCCGTACTCCCAGGCCCACGCTGTTACTCAGGACTTGCTTACTATGTACAGAAACATACTCAGGTCCATGCAGAGCTTTCAGAAAGAGTGGGGCATGGTGGGACACACCTCTAATACAGCACCTCAGAAGGAGTGGGGCACGGTGGGACACACCTCTAATACAGCACCTCAGAGAGCAAGGCAGAAGAATCACAAATTCACGGGCAGCCTAGGCTGCATATGAGACCCCGTCTTATGAAAATAAATTTGTCTTTGTTTTTAGAGAACTTAGAGCGAGGACTGGGGAAGAAGCGTGGGTGAAGAATGCTTGCCTAGCGCTCCCTGGGGTCTGGGCTTCCACCACCATTACTGGAAAAAAAAAATCTTGAGAGGAATCTCATAGCCTGTTTTAAGCTTTACATATTACATCCAATAACAAGCAGAACTCTCACTGTGCTGGCAACAAACAGTTACCCAGTGCAGTCCACTTTGCCCATCTTCACACCCACACATCTGGAGTCAAATGGAAGGAAGCCCAAGCTCCTTTCCCATGAGCTCAGGTAGTTCTGCCCGCCAGACCCTATCCTATAGTTAAAAAACCCAAGAAGCACAGGACTCACTAGAAGCCATTAAACTAGGAGCTTTTAAGAATTCCACAGAGCAGCTATCTCATACGTGCTCAGTAAACATACATCAGTACTCACAATGTGCAGTGGGCTAACATGTGCTATATACAGGCATAATGTGAAAAATGCCTGGGCTACAGAGGGAAACCCTGCCTCACAAAGAGAACACAATGGGGCTGGAGAAATGGCTCAGCAGTTGCTCTTGCAGAGGACCCAAGTTCGATCACCAACTCCCACAGTCTTCTGACTGCAGCAGTCACCAAGCACATATATGGTGCACAAACATCCATATAGGCAAAACACACATAAAAATAAGTTACATATTAAAAAAATAAATTTTAAAGAGAGCTGGAGAGATGGCTCAGTGGTTAAGAGCACTGGCTGCTCCTCCAGAGGTCCTGAGTTCAATTCCCAGCAACCACATGGTGGCTCACAACCATCTATAATGTGATCTGATGCCCTCTTCTGGCCTGCAGCTGTCCATGCAGATACAGCACTCATATACAGAAATAAACAAATAAATCTTAAAAGAAGAATCTTAAGGTGGGGTGGGGGTTGGTGGGTGGTGGTGGTGGGGGGGTTGGGGGTGGTGGTGGTGGTGTTCAGTGGCTGGTTGTTCTTGCAGAGGACCTGGGCTCAATTCCCAGCACCCACATGGCAGCTTACAACTGTAACTCCAATTCCAGGGGATCCAACACTCTCATTCAGACATACATGCAGCTAAAACACCAATGTACATAAAATAAAAATAAATCAAATACTATTATCCCTGAGCTGGAAATAGATACAAAATGCTCATAAGCAACCAAAGTAATTATTATTTTATATAGTACATTATTATTATTATTATTATTATTATTATTATTATTATTATTATTATTGCTATTAAACATAGTAATAAAAACCCAACTTCAGCAGGGCTATGGTGGCACATGCTTTTACTCCCAGCACTTGGGAGGCAGAGGCAGGCAGATCTCTGAGCTTAAGGCCATCCTGGTCTACAGAGCGAATTCCAGGGTAGTCAGGGCTACACAGAGAAACCCTATCTCAAAACACCACCACCACCACCACCACAAAAATCAAAAACCAAACAGACTCAAAACCAAGACATCCAACATCAACAGAGAAAGATTAACAACCTTTTACATTACCTAGAGGAGCACAAATAGAATCCATAGGCAAGCTCACCTCACTAACAATTTTAACCTCCTCTTTCCCAACATTCTTTTCTTTTCCCTTCCTTTCTTTGTTTTTGGATGCAGGGTCTTGTTATTCAAGGCTGGCCTAGAATCCACTCCATAGGCTAGGTTGTCCTCAAACTCAAGGCAATCCTCCTACCTCTGCCTCCTGAATACTGCAGTCACAGTGTGTGCTATCACACCTGACCCCACACAAAACACAAAAGCTGCATTTGTTACCTACTGGGCCCAATCCTCTTTCCAGGGGCCTGCTGACAAGACTGGCCTTTCATTAGTGTCTGGGAACTTGGGCTTGGGGAGATTAATGAAGGGCAGCTAGTAATGCCTCAACCCTGCAAGCAGCAAGGCTCACACTGGGAGCCTGAGAGAGTCTGTCATGTGACAGGCACCAACACAGTCTTAGTCTCTGATGACATCATCAGTGCCCTTGGAACACACCCTCAGATACTCAATTAGGAGTTCCTTTTGGGAGAAGACTCCTGTGCTCCCTTGCTCTGCCTCCCACCACAGTCAGTCAAAGCAAGAGTCTACCAGAGACCAGGGAGTCTTGAGTCCTAAGCCTCCCTCCAGAGGGTGGGTGGACCATCACACAACGCTGGCACATCTAAGACAACTGTGTAGATGGAGCTGACAGGCCATCACTGTAGTACCTTCTATCTCTTTCCATTCGGTTATGCCTCTCTCGACGCTGAGACCTTCCTCCCTGGGGTCCGCTCTGTGTCTGCTCCCCCAGGTTTGACTGTGAGGAATCCGAAGGCTGCCAGGTGCCCTGTGAAGCGGTCGTGCCCTCGCCCACATTCTGAATCTCTCCCAGGGCTCTCCGCTCCACACTTGTGTCCAGCTGGCGGGTTCTACTCCGGTTCCTCTTATTGATTGCTTGTTTACATAGCGCTTCTTCTTTGCAAAAGAAGAAAAAAGTGGCCATTTAGTTTTTTATTCTTTGTTTTTGTTTTTGTTTTTTGTTTTTCAAGACAAGGTCTCTCTGTGTAGCTTTGACTGTCCTGGACTCCCTTTGTAAACCAGGCTGGCCTCCAACTCACAGAAATCTGCCTATCTCTGCCTCCTGAGTGCTGGGATTAAAGACATACGCCACCATGCCCGGCTAGTTTTTCTATTCTTAACGTATCCCCATTAATGTTGAATATGTTTGTTTGGCATCTTGTTTGGTTTTTCTTCCGACAAAGAGTCTCATGAAGCCTACACTGCCTTAACTCATAATGGAGCTGAGGACATTTGTGAATTCTTGATCCTCTAAGTGCTGGGACTACAGGTGTGTACCAATATGTTCTGGGGTTTTTTTCCTTTTCTTTTTTGACTCTGTGTGTGTGTGTCTGTGTGTGTGTGCGTGGTTTGCATTTCAACCTAAGATTCTAACACTATCAAGTAGGAAGACACACGGAATTGTAGTGACAGAGACTCTGGGTACTGAGCGCTGATGCTACAGTTACTGCAAAGCTTGACAGAAACACCCCTTCTGAGTGCTGTGCAGCCAACACACTAGGTCACTTCCTCCCTCTTTTCTTTTGGAGCTCAGGGTGGAGCTCAGGTCTTAAGTGCAGAAACTAAGACTTTTTTTTTCTAGAATTTAGGATGGAAAAGAATGTTTTAGTTATTTTCACCAAAAATATTTTCTTCAGGCTGGAGAGATAGCTCAGTGGTTAAGAGCACCAGCTGCTCTTCCAGAGGTCCTGAGTTCAATTCTCAACACCCACAAGGTGGTTCACAACCATGTATACTGGGATCTGATGCCCTCTTCTGGCCTGCAGGTGTACTCGCAGGCAGAGCACTGTATGCATAATAAATAAATCTAAAAAGAAGGAGGAGGAGAAGAGAGAAAGAGAGACATAGAAAGGAATTCACAAGTTCTTGTGTTTTCTTCCTTGGCCTTAGTAGTAGGCACAAGGCCCATCTCAGTGCTGATCTATATGCTCATCTACAGTGCTTCTTACATGCCAAACCTTCTCACCACCCACTGACCTCTGCTAAGTCCTGCCACTCCCATGACACAGTGTTCTTTTTTTAAAAAATAATTTTAAAATATTTATTTAGTTATTTTACATATATAAGTGCTCCATCTGCATGTACACCCACTGCCAGAAGAGGGCATTATATCACATTATAGATGGTTGTGAGCCACCATGTAGGTTGCTGGGAATTGAACTCAGGACCTCTGGAAGAGCAGACAGTGCTCTTAACCACTGACCCATTTCTCTAGACCCCACAGTGTTATTTCTATCTCTTCCACGCTTTCAGCTGATTTCAGATTCCATCATCACGTACAAAGTACTAAAAAAAAAAAAAAAAAAAAAGCGCTACAGGTGGGCAGTGGTGGTGCACATCTTTAAGCCGAGTAAGGTGGACCTCAGAGTTTGAGGCCAGCCTGGTCCACAGAGCAAGTTCCAGGACAGCCAGAGCTACATAGAGAAACCTTGCCTTAAAAGCAAAACAGAACAAAAAACCAAAAAAAGCTACAAAGTGCTTTCAATGACTAAGGCATCTAAAGATTTAAGTGAGTCTGTTGTCACTTTACTATTACGAAAAAGCTCCCAAATACAAAGTGTGCAAATTTGGGTCAACTGTGATGTTCAAAACTCATAAGAGTTCAGAGATGCCTGAGGATGAGGAGTGGAGGGCAAACCCCCAAAATTTCTTACTTGTGTGCATATACAGGACCTCTTCTATCTCGGCTCACCAAAGCCTGCAGGCAGCTACAGCTCATCAAGAATACACTTAGCCGGGCATAGTTGTAATCTCAACACTCAGGGAGGCAGAGGCAGGTGGATCTCTGTGAGTTCGAGGCCAGCCTGGTCTACAAAGTGAGTCCAGGACAGCCAGGATTACACAGAGAAACCCTGTCTGGTGGGAGGGAGGGAGTGCACTTACCTCCCACTTTAATCCAAACCTGCTCCGGCAAGGCTTTGTTTCTACTACCTCCTGTCTGTTTGGTGGACTCAATCTCTTGCTGGTAACAGAAAGAAAATGCTCTGGGCAGTCCAATATCCTGGTGCTTAGCAGCTTCCAGTATAGAACATGAGTTACTAGAACTCTGGATAAAAAAAAAATTAAGTAACAGGAAGTGTATCAATATGTAGCTTAGCTCTTTATAGCACAAATAAAATGTACTCAACAGAATTATGCTTAAGCCTTCTGAAAAACTTTCACTTAAAAAAGATTTTAACTGTATATGTGTGGGCTTGTGCACATTACTGTGGGTATTCTGGGTGTCAGAGGGGTCCCCCTAAAGGTGAGATTAACAGGCAGCTGTGAAATGGGAACTGACCTAGGATCCTATACTAGAACAGCATGCACTCTTAACCAAGCCACGTCTCTAGCCCTTTCACTAGGTCTCTTATTGGCTCCTAACAATATAAATATTTCAACTTAAAAAGGTTACCAAGCTCTATTTAAATTAAAAACAAAAAATCCTAGGACAAGACCACATTAAACGACAAGCTTTGCATTTAACACCAATGAAAAAGCTTTACCTGTGTCTGTGCAAGGCTGGCGTTCCCACCAGTGGAGCAGGCACTTGTAAACAGCGGGTAGGTGAACTGCAAAGCAGTAGTGGCAGCAGCAGTTTTATTTTTCACTAAGGTCGTACATTTGTTTTGTTGCTGGTGAAGAGGAACATTCATTAATTCAGATGGATGTCGAATAAGAGTTACCAAACTGCCAAGACAAAAGAAAACCCAGAAACCTGAGGAACAGGTGGCAGAGAGGCGCCCAAAACATTGCCATTACCCATTCCACCACTAAGGTCATGCTAGACTCTGCCCTGCTTCTCAAGTGGTCCTGGACATGGCCGAATAATCCACTGGCCAGTAGTGCTGAAGTCCACTTGCCTCCCTGCCTACAACACTCCCTGGCACCGATCTCTGTCATCCTTCAAATCTGGCAAGGATGGGCAAGACCAGGTCAGCCAGAGCCTGGGTGAGTGGAAAACTGCGGTGTCAGTGTCATTCGACAGCTACCTGGGAGGACATTAAGTGGGCCAGGTGCTGCCACAGTTTTTACATTAATCTTTCCCCTCTACAGGTCCACATCTGTAAGCCTCCACCCCAAGTCTGCACTTAAGGCCAGAGCAGTTTCCCATGGCACCCAGGAGGAAGACGGGAGAAAAAGGAAACTTTTTCTTTCCTTTTTGGGGTGCAGAGACAGACCAAAGGTTCACAAGCTCCAAAGTACTCCACAGCGCTTGTACTAGTGTACATCTTCCAGATCAGCCTCAGTAAGTCAGAGCCCAGACACCATTGACCGTCACAAGTAAAAGGCATGTCCTGGCTCTTGGGTACACGCAGAACCGGTCCGGGGGAATCCTCCCGGGCGCAACAGGTGGCCCTGCCCCAGCTCTCCACCCAGACTCAACAGGTGCCCAGAACGACCCCCTTCGGGCGGCCCCTCCTCCCCGACACCCCCGCGCCTGCGCCCACCCCGCACGCACTTGTTGAGCGCCACGCCCGTCTCGGCGGGCTCGGCACCGCGCGGCGCAGGCGGCTCGGCCGGCATACTGTTGAAGCGGTCCTCCAGGCGGACGCGTACGGTCGGCTTGGCCCGGGCCTCGGCTGCGCCGTCGGGCCCCGCGCCGCCCGCGCCCTCCTTGGCCACCGTGCCGTCCGCCCGCGTCCGCGTCCCGTCCGCGCCGCCGGGCGTCTTCTCGGCCGCGCCCGCCTCGCCTAGCAGCATCATACGCAGCTCCTGGAAGTCGACGTGGCCCAGGCACGGCGCGTCGGCCGCCAGCGGCGGGCACAGCACTGGGTACACGGGCGGCGCCGGCGCCAGCGAGCCCGCCGCGCCCGAGCCCGCGCCAGGGCCAGCCAGCAGCGCGGAGCCCAGGCGCGCCCTCGAGCTCGCCGTCCGCCGCCTCCATGTGCGAGTAGAGGATGTGCTGCAGCTGCGTGTACTCCACTTCCGTCATCTCCACCAGGCTCAGGTCGGTGGTCGTAAAGCTCAGACCCGGCTCTCCCAGCGCCGCGTCCCCGCCGCCCGCGCCCTCGGGGCCCGCCTCGCCGCCCGTCGCGCCTGCCTCAGGCGGCGGCTCCCGCGGCCCGGGGCCCGACATGCCGGCGCGGCGCGGCCCAACGGCGGGGCGCGGGCGCGGGGACGGCGACGCAGACGCGGGCGGGCGGCGAGGCGGGGTCGCGGCCTCGGCAGACGACGCGCCGGCCACAGCGGGCGCGCCGTTGGGGGAGGGAAACCGCTGAGCACCGTAGGAGCAGTGCGTCTGCGCAGTCCCGCCCACAACGGTAACCCCACCCCCTTTTGGGCCACGCCCCTCCGTTACCCGCCGCCCCCAGCCAACTGCCCGCCCGCCCCGCCCCCTCCCCCTGTGTCCCCTGTGCTCAAACCCTTGACAGGCCACGCCCTGCTGGTGGCCACGCCCAGTTTAAATCACATCCTCTCTTAGGACACGCCCATAGTCCTCACGCTGTCTTAGGCTCGTCCCCCTCCCAGGTCAGCTTCTCCCTGCCCTTGGCCAGGGAGCTTGCTACTTGATGCTCCCGCTTTCCCCACTAGCCCTGGGGACTCGCCCACCTACTTTGGGTGCTTTATGTGGAGTATCCCGCAACACACACTCCAGGCTTTCCTCCCTCTCCCCCGCCTCCCAGGGCCCCCCCCCCCCCCCCCGCGCTTCAAGCTGGGGATTAGACATGGAGCCTCCCACATATGGAGCTATCATTCTACCAGCAAAGAAAGCATCAACTGTTTTATACCCAGCAAAGATAGCATTACCATATCATTCTATATCCTGTGTCTTACTTAGGGTATCTTTTGCTGTGGTAAAACAACATGACCAAAATCAGTTTAGTGAGGAAAGGGCTTATTACTCTTAAACTTAGTTAATAATCCGTCACTGAGGGAAATGAAGGCAATAATTTAAGCGAGGCAGGAACGGATGGAGAAGCCATGGAGGAGTGTTGCTTACTGTTTTATTCCTCATGGCTTGCTCAGCCTGCTTTCTTAAAGCACCCAGGATATCCAGCCCAAGGGTAGTACGGCCCACAGTGAGCTGGGCCCACCTGCATCAGGTGTCAATCAAGAGGATGCACCACAGGCTTACCCACAAAGATAATGTCATAATTATATACCCAACAGAGATGGCATCATCTTGTAATTCTGTGCCTAGAAAAACTATCTTTTGCAGAACAAAGATAAAATAATCCTTTCTCCTATTCTATTTCTTGTTTCATTATTAAAACAAAACACAGACTGTAGCCAGACTCGCCTCAAACTTGGGGTAATCCTCCTGCTCAGCCTCTGGATACTGAGATATACTTGACACAATAATGATTTTTTCCCCTAATATACAAGGTGTAGCTAGGGCTAGGATAGAGTTCAGTGATAGCTGTATGAGGTCCCAGGCTTCTTGATCTCCAGCATTAGAAGAAAAACGTTAGATAGTCATCTATTACTAGTGACTTGTACTAAACGAGATGTTAAGACAATCCATCAACTCACATCCAAGGAAGGTATGAATTTGGACTTATACAACCCAAAGAAGACCTAGATAGATTAAAAATGTTCACCAAAAGCCTTAAAGCAACCACTGACAAAAAAAAAAAAAAAAAAAAAAAATGGGGATAACTTGGGATTGCAGTGTAAAGAGCAGAAGAGAGAACAGTAGTAGAAAAGTCCAACAAGACCACATAAAATAAATGATTTAAACATGGAAGAGCATGCTGGAGAGATGGCTCAGCAGTTAAGAGATCACTTGTTGCTCTTGCAAAGGACCATAGGTTTGGTTCCCAGCACCTATGTGGTGGTTCATGCCATCCTTAACTTCAGTTCCAGGGGATCCAATGCCCTCTTTCGATATCCATAGACACCAGGCACACATGTGGTGCATGTACTTACATGCAGACAAAGCACAAGTAAATAAATTAAAGAATACTACACATGTATGGAAAAGAAGTGGCTAGCAAAATGGACACAAAGCCTGGCCCATGCAGGGGGGTACAGAGACAGATGGATCTCTGTGTGAGGCACCCTGATCTATATAACGCGTTTCAGGCCAATGGGGTCACACAGTGAGACTCTGTGTCAATGAGAGACAAATAGGGATTCTGTCTGAAATCGCAGCACTTAGGGTTGCAGAAAGGTTGCTATAAACGTGAAGGCAGCCTAGGACACAGAGTGAGTTCCAGGTATGCTGGGACACAAAGTTAAATCTGTCTCAAAAACAAAACAAAAAGAAATGTTTGCTCATTCCAATTACAGAAGGCATAAACAACAGAGCAGTGAAAGGATTCTATTCAAGTCTGGCTCAGTGAGCTGCTGAGTTTATTTGGAGTTATTACAGAAACACGAGTGACTCTGGCAGCTATACCAGAAGTCCCACCCTCATCAATTCATACGTACCCTTGAGGCAGGAGTAAGTGACCCGTAAGCCCTGGGACAAGCTCACTTTTGAGAGTCTCATGTGGTGGTCACAGTCACTCTGTATTTGGATAGGAATAGTCATGTCAAGCTTAGAGGAAATAGTTCTACACATTAAGATGGGGGCGGGAACAGCACCCTGAACTATGTAGACAGTAGCATGGAATCTGCTAAAGAGCAAAACTAGGAAATTCAACCAGGTTGCAGAATCGAACAACATGGAAATACCAGTATATTTCTATATACCAACAACACTGAAATGAAATACAGTAACATTTACAACTTAGGCATAACTCTAACAACATGCCTGAGGAACATGGATATAGTGTGGAAGTCACACACTATAGAAATTAAAGACCTAGATATTTACTGTTGAGAAAGCTAACAGTAACCACACAGTCTCCCCAGAGTGTTAGGTTTAATGAAATTCTTATTAAAACCTAGCAAAAATTTGTTACAGATACAAACTTATTCCAAAAATGTTTTAAGTAGTTATTATTTATTTTCCGTATGTGGGTGTTTTGCCTGTATGTACGGCTATGTACCATTTGCTTGCCTGATGCCGCCGAGGCTGGAAGAGGATATCAGATCCTCTGCTTGTGAGCTGCCATGTGAGTCCTGGGAATTGAACCTGAGTCCTCCCTCTGCAAGAGCCATCTCTCCAGAACCACTTATTCTAAATTTAATGGAAAAACAAACTTGAATAGCTGTGAGTTTGATAAGAGAGCTGACAGCAGGTAAAAGGTTGCTGCCAGCAAGCCTGATGATTTGAATTCAATCTCTAGGTTCCACTTGGTGGAAGGAGAAAAGTGCTTCTCACAATGGCCCTCTGACCTCCATTCATGCCCATGGCACACACACATATTGACACAGTCACACTAAATAAATATATTTTATTAAGTTTGAGAAGAGACTAAAATGGAAGAATTCATGTTATTAGAGAGGAGATAGTCATGAAGACATTGAAACAGCAGGGAGCTAACTCGTCTTTCACAAGCAGGGCAATTGACTACACAGAGGTGTAAAACCAACTCAACAGAGAGTGGTCCTTTCAACAATGGACAGAGGGGCCTGGAGAGGTGGCTCAGCAGTCAACAGCACCGGCTGGCCGGGCATGGTGGTGGCCCATGCCTTTAATCCCAGCACTCGGGAGGCAGAGGCAGGTGGATCTCTGTGAGTTCCAGGACAGCCATGGCTACACGGAGAAACGTTGCCTCGAAAAACAAAACAAACAAAAAATGGGCAAAGTAAGGGAATCTTAACATAAACCTTGAGTCTTACATGATGCTTAACTCCAAGGAAAACTATAAGCTTTATAAGAGAGTAAAGACAAGCCAGACACAGTGTCATATGCCTTTAATCCCAGCACTTAGAAGGCAGAGGCAGGTGATTCTTTGTGAGTTTGAGGTCTGCCTGGTCCACATAGACCCTGTCTTTTTTTTTTTTTTTTTTTTAAATAGTTCCTAGGGATAGTACCAAAATCTAGATTTACTTTAAAAAAAAAATTTTTTTTTTTTTTGAGACAGGGTTTCTCTGTGTAGCCTTGGCTGTCCTGGTCTCACTTTGTAGACCAGGCTAGCCTCAAACTCAGAACGATCCACCTGCCTCTGTCTCCTGAGTGCTGGGATTAAAGGCGTGCGCCACAGATTTACTTTTTAAAAAATTGGTAAACTAGGGGCTGGAGAGTTGGCTCAGTGGTTAAGAGCACTGTCTGCTCTTCCAAAGGTCCCGGGTT
This sequence comes from Acomys russatus, assembly GCF_903995435.1. NCBI lineage: Eukaryota > Metazoa > Chordata > Mammalia > Rodentia > Muridae > Acomys > Acomys russatus. The sequence goes on from NC_067140.1 coordinate 26,888,338, forward strand.
CAATTCCCAGAACCCACATGGCAGCTCACAACTTTCTGTAACTCCAAGATCTGATACCCTCACACCAATGCATGTCAATTAAAATTAAATAAAAATATTTTTTAAAATTGGTAAACTAAAAAGCATATTAGCTCAGTGGCAGAGCACTTGCCTAAGTGCAAGGCCCTGGGTTTGGTCCTCAGCTCTGGGAAAAAAAAAATAGCAAACTAGGGGACCTGGAGCTATGGCCCAGTGTTGAAGAACACATATTGTTCTTCCAGAGGCCTGAGTTTGAATCCCAGTATCTGTGTCAGGTGGCTTCCAACTTTCTGTCACTCCAGCTTTGGGAGAGCTGATGCTCGCTGGCTTCTACAGGCAGGCACCACTGTGTCTGGCTTTATTCTCAGTGTCTGAGATGGCCCTGAGAAGGGCAGGCAGCGCCCAGGCTGAGACAGGACAGGGAGATCATGTGGTGTGAGAAGGAAAAGGAAGTCCTTACCCAGCAGTAAAACCTGTCACTGCTAGGCATCATGGCTCACTTCTTTAGTCCCAGCACTTGGGAGGCGAGTAGCTCTCTGAGATTGAAGCTAGCCTAGTCTACACAGGGTGTTCCAGACCAGTCAGAGCTACACAGTGAAACCCTGTCTAAAAAACAAAACAGCAAAACTCTGATGTCCAAGTATCAAGGAGTCCAGCACGATGAGTCACACCTGTCACGAAGGCAGCAGCATAGAGTTAATACTACTTTTCAGATAAGTTCTTTATGCAAAAGGTAGCAGTAGCCTGGCTCTGTATGACCGTGGGCAGCACCTCATTCTGTCCCAGAGGACCTCAACCTTCGTCTCCTATAAAGATATCCTCCTACCTTCCTGTATCCCTGTGGGCTAGACTTTTATCATATCAAATGTAATCCTGCCAGTCCCCCTCAGAAACAACCCAGTGATCTCACTCAGGTTTCCTAGCAACCCTCAAAAATAGTAACTGAAAATCTACCCAAAATCATATAAATGACTGTTCTAAAAACAATGAGTTGCAACTCTCCTTCTGATGAGGCCACACTGTACTTTCCTGTGTATCTGTCTTTACCCTGAGCCTCTCCTTTTCCCTAACACCCTGCTGAAACTTGTATTCAAAACCTTTTCCAGTACATCCCAACTTCAGCTCCCCTCCCTCCACTCTTCCCAGGCCCCAACCCACCTTCCTTCTTCCCCAAATCCACTCTTTCCCTTGCAGGCCTCCCAGGGGTATCCACTGAACAAGGCACAATAAGACCAGGCACAAATCCTCATATCAAGGCTAGACAAGGCAACAGAATAGGAGGAAGAGGGTCCCAAGAGCAGACGAAAGGGTCAGACATACCCCATACTCCACGGTTAGGAGTCCCACAAAAGCTGCAAGGTAACAGTCATGACATAGGTGCAGAGGACATAGCGCCGACACATGCAGCTCTGTGATTGGCACTTCAGTCTCTGTGAGCCCCTGTGAGCCTTGCTTAGTTGGTTCTGTGGGCTGTGTTCTCCTGGTGTCCTCCATCCCTCTGGCTCCTACAATTCTGTTCCCTCTACCATGGGGTTCCCTGAGCTCTGACAGGGGGGGGGGGACCCTGTGGAGATCTCCAATTTGGCCTCTCTCTCCTCCTGTCTGGCTGTGGGTCTCTGCATCTGCTCCCATCAGCTGCCAGAGGAAGCCTTTCAGATTGCTATTGGGCGAGGCACCAGTCTCTGAGTATATAAGAATATCATTAGGAATCATTTGGTTGCTTTTTTTTTTCTATCCTAGGTCTCTGGGCTGTCAAGCCTCTGGTTCCTGGCCTTCCAGGCAGTGTTGAGGTCTCTGGGAGATCCAGCCTCTGATTCCTGGCCCTCCAGGCAGTGTTGGGGTCTCTGGGAGATCCAGCCTCTGGTTCCTGGCCCTCCAGGCAGTGTAGGGCATGGGCTTCTTCTCATGGTATGAGCCTCAAGTTAGACCAGTCATTGGTTGGCCAGTCTACAAGTTCTGTGTCTCCATTGCCCCAGCACATCGTGCAGGCGGGATAGATTGTAGGTCTGACCCGATATAAGAGAAAGCAGAGAAGAGCTCTGACTGTATTGGTACAGGAGACAACTTCCTGAACAGAACACTGATAGCACAAGCACTAAGATCAACAGTTGGTAAATGAGACCTCATGAAACTGAAAAGCTTCCATAAGGCAAAGGACACCATCAGTAGGACAAAACAGCTACAAAATGGAAAAAGATTGCCACCAACTCCACATTCGATGGAGGGTTAATATCCAGAATATATAAAGAACTTAAGAAACTAGATATCAAGAAAACAACAACAAAACAAAACAAAACAAAAAAACCCAAAACAATAATCCAATTAAAATAGGGTACAAATCTAAACAGAAAATTGTCACTAGAGAAAACTCATATGGTTGAGAAACAAATGTTCAACATCTTATCCATCAGGGAACTGCAAATCAAAACTACTTTAAAACCCCTTCTAAGGGCCAGCAAAGAAAAGAAAAATTAAAAAGAGCCCAGCATGATGGCACATACCTTTAATCCTAGCACTTGGGAGGCAGAGGCAAGCAGATCTCTGTGAGTTTGAGGTGAGCCTGGTCTACAAAGCAAGTCCAGGATATCCAAGGTTACACAGAGAAACCCTGTCTTGAAAAACCAAAAAATATCCCAGCACTCGGGAGGCAGAGGCGGGTGGATTGCTGTGAGTTGGAGGCCAGCCTGGTCTACACTGGGAGTCCAGACAGCCAAGGCTAAACAGAGAAACACTGTCTCGAAAAACAAAAACAAAAACAAACACAAAAACAAAAAGAAAGAAAGAAAGGAAGGAAGGAAGGAAGGAAGGAAGAAATGCAAAAAGTATATACAACCAGTCCTGAAATCCTTTTTAGCACTGGAGCTATCAGTCCCAGCTTAGCCTTAGTTGAGGTTCCTGCAATTATACAAGTTAGATTGCCGTGATGAGCACTGGGGAGATGTGCCTCCTGACAGGACAAATGGCTACTCCCCATATTGGAGAATGGGCTGTGCTTCCAAGGTATCCGTGTTGCATTAGTCCTGATTTTGTTGCTACTATGGAGGTCTGGCTGTGTCTTCCCTGGACCCTGGACTTTTTAGCTTCTCTGGTTGTGTGTATGTGCCTGTGTGTGAGCATGTGTGGATGTGTGTACACTTGCTTGCAAATACATATGTACAGGAGTTGTTTCTACCTATCTACCAGGTGGACCTTCTTCTACGTCTGAGTTCCTGAGGAATAAATCATGTGCTAACATTGCTATCAAGATACAGAGCAATCCCAGTTCCCCGGGTTGCTCCCTATGCTGCCTCTTAGCCATGTCCCAGCCTGGCCACCCTGATCTTTCTGTTCTCAAAGTATCACCTTGTGCAGCCACTTCATGGTAATAACTCAGGACAGCCCCCGCCTTAAAAGCACAGGCAGGACTTCTCAGCCTACCTTACTGCCTTTCCCAACCTCCCGCTTTTACAGCACTGGGAAGCTGCCTGCTCTGATGCTGGCCTGAGTAGGGCCACAAACCTCTTTAATAGTTCAATCCCTGCTCCCAGGATTTCTTGCCTGGGTGTGACTTTATCCCCTCAAACTGGCTCTGGCTGTTGCAGGGTGGGTGGTGACTGTTATTTGAGAGGTGCTAGATTTACTCAGTAGATGGGTCCTTTGCTTGTCTTCATGCCCCAGTTGCTCTGCATCCTGTCTTGTGTCATTTGACGTACAGCATGCAGTCTTCTTGTCCTCATAGGCTCTGATTTGTTTTGGAGCAAAGAACCCAGGCAGCCTTATTTCTCCTGCATCCAGGTTGGCAGGCTTGGCAGCACTAGCAGATGGCCGTAAATCTCCTGAGCGGCCTAGGTGAAGTAAGCATGCCTAGGTAGGCTGAGCAGTAAGTCGTAGGAAGCCTGCACCTTGACAGGGGCCAGACCCTCCACTACACCACGTTTATGTGGAGCCACAAACAAAGCCCTTTGTTCAAGTCTTTGTTCCCTGGAGCTTCATCTCTGGAAAGTAAATGTGTTCTATAGTGTCACACGCTCCCCCTACCCCACCCCGGCCCTGAAACTAGTAGTAGTAACACAGCAAAGCAAAAGAGTGGGCAAGCCATCACACGGCTATCCCAGGACGGTGTACTGTAGCTTTGGGCTTTCATTCACACTTCATTTCCCATTTTCTTTACCATGAGCACCTGGGAATTTACAAACCTACAAGGGGCATTTTTAAAAACATTTGTTTGTGTAGCCAGGCTAGTCCTGCCCCACTCGAGCTCACAGTGCTGGGACTGAAGATGTACCACAGCACGCCCGGGGAGCTTGGGCTGGGACTGAAGATGTACCACAGCACGCCCGGGAGCTTGGGCTCTGCTAGTGTTTCCTAGGAAGATGAAAGTGTCTACAGCACCAGCGACAGAGAAGAGAAACAGTTCTACCAAAGTCCAGCCTTGTTCGCCAAGGAGTTGACCAGGCCTACTTAGAGCTCCCAAAGGGCTGCATCCCAGCCAAGTCCCACTCCATTGTGGATGCTGACCTCATGCAAGCTGCATCATGGAGCCCTGCCTTCAGTTAACGCCCTACTTCCCATATACTCTAATTACCCAAGACAACAAGAGAGCAAGGGGTATCAGCACCATTACCACAAGCCTGACTTCCTAGTATTGTCCTGGTTAGTTGTTATGGTTACCAAGCCACACCAATCTGTACTCTAACACCAAGAATGTATCATGTTATGCCCAGAGGAGAAAGAACACAACTTTTGTTTTGTTTTGTTTTTTAAGTTACATATAAACCTTTCAAACAATGCAAAAGTGCAACTGACTGTTTTTAAGATAGGGTCTCTATGCAACCCTGGCCTTAAACTCACAGAGCTCTCCTTGCCTATGAAGCATGTGCTGCCAAGCCCTGTGGTAAACAAGTTTTTGTGAATGTGCGAAGCTTTAGGGAATTATCCAGTTTATTGACAAATCAAAAATAGCCCAATAAGCCTACGACTATACAATCCCAATTTTATTTTTTCAAAGTAATTTTTTAAAAAAGATTTATTTATTAATTTATTGTGTATACAGTGTTCAACCTGCCTGCATGGCAGAAGAGGACACCAGATCTCATAGATGGTTGTGAGTCACCATGTGGTTGCTGGGAATTGAACTCAGGACCTTTGGAAGAGCAGCCAGTGCTCTTAACCTCTGAGCCATCCCTGTAGCTCCCAATTTCTTAAAAAAAAAAAAAAAAAACAGATGTGGTGGCACATACCTTTAATCCCAGCACTCTGGAGGCAGAGGCAGATGGATCACTGTGAGTTTGAGGTCAGCCTGGCCTACAAAGTTAGTCCAGGACAGCCAAGGCTACACAGAGAAACCCTGTCTCGAAAAACCAAAAAAATAAAATAAAAGTTATGGTCGGGTCAGAAATGTTCCCCACAGGCTCAAGTGTTTGAATACTTGGTCCCCAGCTGGTGGTGCTATTCTGGGAGTTAATAAAACATTTAAGACTAGCTGGTTGACATTGGCTACCAAGTGGGGGGAGGGTGGCTTTAAGGGGTACAGCCCAGCTGAGCAACACTGCGGGACTCACTGTGAACAGGACATATTAAAAGCGCCCATTGTCGGTCACAGCTGCTCCAATTTCCATGGTGGACAGAATCACCCTGAACCCACTAATCAGTCAGTCCTTCCTTCTGTGTTCTGTCACAGCAATGAAGAAAGCTAGTCATGCATAGGACACACCGCACACTACTAAATCTGCTGAGTGTAAAACTGGCTGACGGCTGGCTCTTTCTCCACACTCCACCTTGGCTAAGAGCCCTACAGATATGTGCTGCTGTGGGAAGCAGGTGTGAGATCTAGTACCTGCCAGCTGCTTTCCCAGGGGTTGCTGCCCTTGGTATGACTGTAGGCACCTGCCTGCTCTGCTAGTCAGGCTCTTCCTAGCCTGAGCTGCAGCCAGGCTCCACTGCTTTCCCTGCACAGACACCTTTGTTTGCTTGTTACTGGACTTGGTAATAGCATGCCATGGCTGCTGTTGCCAGGTCTCTAATGAAGTGGAGGACACTACTGCAAATTGGGGGCCCTAATAGCTCCTTTCTTTTCCTCCTAATCTACCTTCCCAGGTGTGCTACATCCAAACACCCAGAGACAGGATGTGCAGTAGGTTCACAGCTTTGGGACGAACACATGACCTAACCAAGCCAAGGCACACATGTTAAAACAGGGGCTGGGGGTACTGGTGCTAGTCTGTGACCCCGGAACTCAAGAGGCTGAAGCAGGATTGCTATAAACTTGAGGCTGTTTGGTGAGACCATCTCAAAACAAGGAGGTGATATGGCTGTCAGAGCTGGATTTGCTGAGTGAATTGCCTTCAGCCTCCAAGCCCCAGCAAACACTTCAGCTGGGTGCCGGTCAGGATTATCTGGCCATGTTTTTGCTGCACTGGGTGGGTACCTAAGAGGATACAGCAGCTAGATTTAGGTCCTAGTCTTTCCAGCAGGTGGCAGTGAAGGGCAGGGACACAGGCAGGCACTCTGGGCTAACTCCACCAGAGTAGTTTCTCCAAAACCAGACCTTTTAAAAAGCTGGCCGTAGCACCTGTGCATTCCTGACTCCCTACCTTCTGCTCTGACGCGGGTTGCCTTCAGTGACAACCCTCAGGCTTGCTGTAGCTCATGCACCTGCTGTGGTCAGGGTTCTGCATAGGGTACCAGCCAGCGCAATATTCTTGGGCCCTATACCACCCAGCAGGCAGCACCCAGCACAGGAAGGCTGCCAGCAGGGAGTGGGATGCCTTCGCCTAGACTGTGGTAACTAGGGATCAAGGCTGAGTGAAAAGAGAGACAAGAACTCTGTAGATATTTATTCTACTTCAAGTAACAAAACCTAGTAAGTCCTGTGTTTCAATGGACAGCGATATAACACTCTGCAATACAAAATACAATGTACAGAAAGTTCTACGAAGTAAACCTAAAGAAACACACTTGATTTTTATGCTTGTGCATTTATGTTAGAAAATTTTACTTTATATGTTTTTTTAAAAACCCACATCTTATTAGATGTTGAAACTGACACTTCCATGTAATTTAACCTACTGACATTTGGTTTATAATAGCAAATATCCCAAATTGCTATTTTTTCCATGTCTTTTCAACTTAAAAATTTGTGCTATAAAGTGAAAAAAATCTGTAGTGATGTACAATGAAATAAAAGATTCCAAAGAACAAACGAAGCTCTCTAATTCTCTATCTGAAAAAGTTTATGAAAATATAAAAGGAACTATCAAACATATTTGCACAGTCAAATAAGGTAGCCAGCCTTCTCACAGCATCTTCGGAGGACCTGAGGCTATGCGGCAGCGGCAGCGCAGCCCTTCATGAAGCAGTCTGCTTCACCATCATCCTCTTTTCCAGATCAGATACAAACATTGCCCTATCCAGCTGAAAAGCTTCCAACCCCGTCCGGGGTCTGGGAATCTGCAGAGAGCCACTCAGCAGGCAGCAATGGGCAATGCTTTTCTGACCAACTTGTGTCTCCTCCCTCTTGATTACTCTTAACTGCTTTGCTTCCTTCTTTAGGCTAAGTTTGGACATTTAAAGATAAATTGTTATTTAAAATCTAACAATTCCCACTAGGACAGATTGTTTCTAATCATGTTCTGAAAAAACTTCTGAAGTGATGCATGGTGGGGGAGGCAGGCCTATGAAGGCTGGTCTCCACGGTTGCAAGCACACACTGCCAGCTCGCCCCCCAACAGTGCTTTTCATCCAGGACAGCACTGAGAGCCTCTGGATAGGTCTAGATAAATGGAAGCAGAGAGGGCAGCACAGGGAAAGCTAGCTCGAAGGTCCACTGGAATTCTCTTAAAACTTACACCAGTCAAGTTATTGGAAAAGATAACTTTATAATCTGAAAAAAAGCAATATGCTTTTGTAGACACTTTCCCATTTCTGTAATTTTAAATGGAAATATTAAGTTATTTTTTTTAAAAAAAACATCAGAATTGTAAAGTTGGGAAATTTTGTAACAAACCATTATACACAAAATTACAGTAATTCCTGAAGTCCAGAAATAGTATATCCTGCACATAAGTTCATAGCTATTTCAAACATTCTTTGCTCAACACATTTTATGCACTTGGCTTTTAGAGGGGTCTTTGCCAGGCTGAGCCTATATACACAATAGCCGACAACAGGTCTCTGTCCACAACAGCCCGAGTGCAATGGCCTCTAGGCCTGGGCTGTGGCAGGGCCCCCATCAGAGGTCCTGACCTCAGGCTTCAGGTCCCGGGGGCTCTCTCTGCTCTTGCTGCGGTCCTTCCGGTCCCGGCCTCGGTCCCTGTCTCGGGCTCTCTCTCGGTCCCTGTCTCGGTCTCTGCTCCGGGACCGGTCTCTGTCTCGGTCTCGCCGCCTTTCACGGTCCCGATCGCGGTTCCGGCTCCTCTCGCGGCTCCGGTCCCACTCCTTAGCCCTGTCAGTGTCTCTCTCCCTGTCCCTGTTGGAGCTCCTATCCCTGCCTTTGTCCCACTCCCGATGCCGGTCCCACTCCCGGCTCCTCTCCCAGTCTCTTTCTCGACTCCAGTTTCTGCCTCGCTCTCGCTCTCGCCTCCTATCCTCAAATGCCCGGCCCTGCCGGTTTTCCAACCCTTGGGCTTCTGGTTCGTCCAGAGACTTTTCTTTAGGTCCGGCTTCAAACCGCTCCCTCTGCCTCCCTTCAAAGGCTGGGCTCCTGTACTCATGGCCTTTGCCTTCCCGGAACTCCGACGTGGCCCACTGCCCGTCAGCCTCATGGCCCTGTCCAGGGCCAGCACTGGAAGGCAGGCCAGTGGCTGGGCCTGCCTCATCCCATCGGTCCTTCCTATGTTGAGGAGGATGGCTTGGCAGCTCCAGCAAGGGCCGAGGGGGAGGCTTCACAGGCTGTGAAGATGGGCCCTGAAAGTGAAATCGAGAAGGCTGCTGTTCATTTTTCTCAGCAAAGGGTGCGGGGCCCCTTGGTCCTCCATATGGCAGGGGTGCCGGTGCCCTCTGACCCGCAAATCGTGGCGGTGAGTTCACCATCTGCTCTTCGAACTGCTGGGGTTGAACGCCTCGGGGGACAGGCATGAAACCTGGTGCTTGGCCCCTGGACCCTTCAAACTGGGCAGGATGGGTGCCCCGGGAAGTTTCAAACTGACTAGGATGAGGCCCACGTGGGCCCACAAAATGGCCAGGTGGTGGTCCCCTTTGGCCTCCAAACTGAGAGGGTGGAGGTCCTCCACGGGGTCCTTTCATCTGGGTCAGCAGTGGCCGTCTCTGGCCTCCAAATTGGAAGGGTGCCCTATTCCCCATGTACTGGGTCTGGTCGGGCCCTTCACACTGCGCAGGTGCACCTGTCATCTCGTTGTACGGAGTGTCCTGGAATTCCCTTTTCTCTCCATGAGGATCTTTGCGGTCTTCAAATTGGGCTGGTGCTCCTCCTCTGGGCCCACCAAGATAAGAAGGTGAGAGTCCTCTGCTGTCCCCATAGGGAGGTGGCCCATGCTGCCCAGAGAATAAGGAAGGGATCGGTGGCTTCTGGACCCCGAATCTGGCAGGTGGAGGGCCTCTTGATCCATCACTGTTAGGGACAATATTCTCTTCTGAAAATGGAGGGACTGGCCCCCTAGGTCCTGGGAAACTGGGGCCATGATGTCCTGACATCCCAAAAGTGCGTGGTGCAGGTTCACGCTGGCCAGGAAACTGGGGCTGAGGGCCCCCTCCCCTCTGCCCAGGCAGAGGGAATGAAGTACCCTCACCAGGCCTGGACTGTGGTTCTCTGCTGTCCTCAGTATCAGCCACTGGGCTGTCACTCCTCCCAGTAGACTGAGCACCTCGAGGGTCCTCATACTGGGACGAGCCAAGGGATGTTTCCTGAGACAGAAACGTGGACCCTGAGAAAGGCTCCCTGCCTCCAGAACTAAAATTCTGTGCTTCAGGTTGCAAAGGGAAGCTGGGTGGAAAGGAGGCATTAGGTGGTGTGGGCAGCAGCACTCTGCGGGGTGGTGCTGGCCTGGCCATGCCGTCCCCAGAAGTAGGAAGGTGGCTATTGTCCAGGGGTAATGAGACAGCAGGGAGTTCACACTTCTGGATGTCATGTTCAGGTCTCAACACCGTGTTTTCACCTGGAGCCCAGGGTATAGTCATTGATTCCTTGGCCTCTGCAGCTAGCCCAGGCCCCGGGACTACTGGAGCCACAGCAGGAGCCTCCCTGGCAAGCAGGGTGCCTTGTGGGCCAGGTGTGCTTCCTGTGGGGGCTCTGGGAAGGGGCTCATTCTCAATGTTTTCAGCAGCCAGCCTCCTGGCCTGCCTGGGGTCCCTACTTTGTCTGGAGTCTAAGTTGTGGTTGGCGCTCAGGGCTCCCTGACCTGGGTCGGGAGCTTGCTGTTCTTGAGAGAACAGCTCAGTCTTGGCCAGGGAAGACTTGGGTGGTGGTGACATCAATGCATCTGACACAGAGAAGTGTGCCATGGAGACACCCACTGCAGCCCTCTGCTGCCTGAGGGCCTCCTCTTGCTCCTCCAGCTGCCTCTTCTGCTCCTCAATCTGCTTATTCAGCTCTTCTAACATCTTCTGTTGTTCTACCAGGGAGGCACTCGAGGTGTCAGCGGTAAAGTCAGCAGGCCTTTCCGTGGAGCTGACTTTCACACACATCCGATTGGGAAGGTCATCGATGGTCACTTTGGCTTCTTCTAAGATGGTCTCGTCTTCTGGATCATAGGCCACCTCTTCCTTCTCAGCTGTTTCGGGAACATTTTGCACATCGTGGTGGCTCCCTGGCTCAGCAAGCAGGGTATGAAAGGCTCGTTCAGGGTTGTACTCTTCTTCAGGGTCATAGGGCCTGTCATCTTCCTCCTCCTCCTCCAGAGCCTTGTCTTTTGAGAACTGACCAAACTGTTGAACAATTGGATCCAACATAGGAGCTGCAGACACGGTGTCCTCCCCCTTGGTCTTGGAGTCCTGATGTGGAGATAGGGTAGACCCAACAGATTCTTTAGCAGAGGGCTCAAATGACTTCTTTTTCCCAAAGAGAGTCTGTAGGATGTGTTCCAGAGGGGAAGCTGTTTTTGAAGTGGCAGAAGTAACAGGGGAAGCTGTGGTGGTGGCTACTGCTGCTGTGGTGGGCGCTGTGACGGTGCTGGTGGACCCTGGCTTGAGGGACGACAGTATTTTCAATACTGGGGGTTCAGGCAGAGAAGGGGGTGGAGGGGGAGGAGGGGGAGGGGGAGGGGGAGGAGAACCAGGGGGTGTGCTGCTAACAGCTGTGTCTGCAGCGTGCACATGGTACTTGGGAGGCTTCTTTTCAGACGGCAAAGCTGCAGTTGCTTTGGGATAGACTGAAGTTTCTATTTCTTCCTGCTGGAGTCGAGCCCGCTTCTCATCTGCCTTGTCTGACTCTGCCGCACCGGAAGGGCGTTTGACTTTCTGACAGATTACCAACCCAAGTATTATATTTGGACGCGGTGATTCAAGACCTAGAAAACAAAACATTTACACAAATTTTAGAATCTAAGCCTAGCTTCCACCCTTTCCCACGGCTTTTGTGGGGGGAACTTCAATAGGAAGAAGAGAGTCTGTGGTAAAAGAAAATTCAAAGTCTGAGAAGCTAATTGAGGCAGAAGGAAGGGACTCTAGTCCCTGAATGGACCAGCATACCCACCCAGTCCCAGCTAGTAGTCTGAAAGGGGCCTGTGATAAATCAGTGCTTCCCCAGAAACCACAAAAAAAGAACAAGTCACGAGCAAGCCCATTCCACGTCAGGGTTTATACTATGTCTTTCCAGCTGCTGAAATGCCAAAGTTATATCAGAGGTGAGACAAACAGCCACTAGTTGCTGGACTGTTTGACTGGCAAGGCTGAGAGTATATATAAGTCTCAGCTATGCTCTCCTACTGCCAGGAGAGAGCAGCCCCCTTTTAGCTTTAAAATGTGAGCTGCATACATTAAGTTAAATATACTAAGCTAGCAAATAGGGGACAATCAAACCTAAGCTATAATGACCAATGACACAAGAGGTACAGCGAATTTACTCTGGCACCGGAGAAAACAAAGCTCAATTAAAAACACAATTCACCGGGCATGTACGTATCAAAGTCCCCACTGAGCTGTGAATGGTGGGTACAGGTGCTAAGCCAGAACTGGAGAGGCAGCAGCAGCAGGACAGTGAATTCAGGGTCTAGTTAGGCAGTGATAAAGCAGCCATCAACCACCTACTGCTCAAGTCTTAGTAAACACTGAGTCCTGTGCTTGAATGAAGCACAGAGCATTTACAAATGGTGGGATTGGGCACTCACTCCCCAGGGAGGAGGTGCCAGGGAGGGCACACTGCTTCTAAAGGAGAGGACTTCTCAGAAACAGCATGGCAAGTCAACTCAGGAACGCCAGCTGCTTCCCACCTTTCTATATAGAACAAAGCAAGAATGAAAAGCCCAGGTCACAAAACTTGTAACTTCGGGGCAGGAGGGGGAATGGGGGAGGCGGGGAGGGGGGGAAGAGAATGGCATAGTGTGAAGAATACAGATGTAAAACGGAAACAAGCTATCAATCTGATCATACTATTCAATTTACTGTTATAAAATATATTCACATACTCTTTATGCTATTAAAATCACCATCAAAATTTTTGTTTCAAGTTACTGTAAACAATTGCTTTTAAACGTGGCATGTAGTTAGTTCTAGGAGCATTACAATTCCTAAATTCCAGTAAGGCTTAGCACACAATAGGGGATAGAGGTGGCAGACAGGGACAGCCACTGGGAACTGACTACCCAGCCCCCACACCTAGCCCTCCTCCCTCGTTTTAGGAATCTCAGCACCAGCCTCCAGCATTCGAAAACTGACAGGGCTGTCTGGTGTGTATCAGAGAAAGAACGAGGAGGCAGGAGGGAAAACAAACCGACCAGGAGATCAGGAAGATCCCGCTGAACATCACATCAAAACTTCCCCACTTAGAGTGTGTGGAAAGACTATCGTTTGTTTTCTAAAGAGAAATTAAGGAGATTTTAGATATAAAATGGTGGCTGCTATTTGCTTCCTATGTGGCTTGCTAAGATCTACAGTGTAGATGACCAGAGCTTGCAAGTTTGCATTATGAAAACTTGTTGGATCATCTGGGCCTCAAACTTAAGCTTTATTGGACAGCTCTATAAGCCAGGCTCTTTCTAGAATTTGACACTAGGAGGCTGGCTGGGGGTGTGTGAGTGGCAGGCTGTGAGGGAAGAACACAGAGCTAAGGACAGGGGGCTCTAGTGTGAGGAAGCAGGATGGACAGCTTAGTGTTGAGCCCTAGACCTCCATAAGTGGGGGGGGGGGGCTATACTGCCTTACTCCAGACCACCCAAGTGCAGACGATGGACCCTCCACTGCATCCAATTCCTGCTTTAGTAATCTTCCACTATAACCAAGACCCAAAAACAGGGTCCAGGATACTCATTATTGAAAAGAATCAGTGTCTCAACAAAGCAGGATGCTCCAGCAAGCTGCTAGTTTATTCCCCGCTGGTTTTGAGCACAGCAGGATGCCTAGACCTGCATCTTACCAGCCATGTGCACACTACAGGGTTCCACAGGCCGGCCCACGTTCTCTACATTTCTGGCTGACCTCCTCAGGAAGCACAACCCTATTCTGAAACAATCCCCATTGACTGACTCCTGTGTACCTACAAGAACATAAGTATCCATTAAGGAATGGTGGCTCATATGTATTATCCACTCAGGAGTCTGAGGGCAGGAGGATCTTCATGAGTTCAAGGCAAACTTAGACTACTATATGGTGACTTCCAGGCCAGCCAAAACAAGAAAAACCAAACAAACCCAAATTCAACTGGAGCTAGCACCCTGGAAGAAGCTTCATCTCGTGCCTTGGGCCTTGGAAGTATCTTCACTGAAGAGGACATGTCCCAAAGTGAATGCTGCTGCTCCACCGTGTATGCAAGGTGTGACATATAGGAAATGTCAATGAAGGTCAAACGGCCCAAGTCCCCATCTCTACCCTGACACCTGGAGGAGCTGTGGAGGTCCAGGTTTCTTGGGGTCCACCTTCCAGGCTGCTGCCTTTTGTCAACCATCAGGCTTAAGAGTTCAGCTCCCTGGAATGTGTAGGTGTATGGTCTCTGATGCAATGGTCACCCCAGCTTCAGTACAGGTAGGAGGTCCACAAGAGCCAGTCACTAGACAAGATGGCAGTTACTGACTTACCATCTCTTTGGGGCTCTTATGAGACTGTCAATTCACACAACTAGGCAAAACAAGCGGTGGGAGACTGACATCGCAGATGTAGTTAAAATGTGCCATCCTACTTCCACAACTGATTCATTGCTAAGTGCTGTTTCATGTGTATGAAAGCAAGCCTGTTTAGTTCCATGTCTAGCCATTAGACTCGGGTATCAGATAGAGAGGGAGAGAAACCAGACAAGGGTGCAACTGTAAAGGTGTGCCAGTCCATCTCTCAGGACCTGTATCCAGACATGTTAGCAACAGTCTGCAAGATGTGGCTGAAGATAACCACCTGCTTCTACAGAGTGGGAGGTGGTGCCGTAGCCTGTGTACGTGGCTAGCATTCCTGTTTATTAAGAGATTCATCCCCAAGCTGACTCCTGCTGACCTCACACCTGTCAAATTGACCTCTAACCCCAAATCTAGCAGTATATTCAACATGTTCAGGATGAAAACCCTTTTATGGTCTGAATCTGTCAAAACAAAATGTTCATACCTGCTGGGTCAGAAACTGTGTGGAGATTTCAGTTATGACTTGGACATACTTGGCAAATGAGGGGAACTGTATACTTCCCAACCCACTTAGCACACACACACTCACGCACATGTCCTTCCTTGACTCTGAAGCTCTAAGGCCAGGTAAAGCCACTGCACCCAGTGCATGCTTGGGGTAGAGCAAGGGTGCTGTCCATCTTCTTCCATGTGCCCAAGGTCAAAGGACACTGTGAAGCATGCCAGTCTGCATGCCCTCTGCCCTGTACCACCTGGCTTATAAGGAGCAGAGGCAGGCCCAGGGCAAGTGGCCCTAGCTACCACATGGTTCCAAGTCAGACAAACAATGGCCAGTTTCCATGACACATTTTTATTGATTTAGATCGACAAGAGTAGTACATTCCATTCAATACCATATTTGATTTTGATTACAGTTTCTGTGCAAAGCTTTGATACATACACAAGAAAACTGAGTGCTTACCTGCTAATATTTCCAGCTAATTGAACTGTTTAAAGTAAACACAGAGACCCTGGAGTTGACACCCCCTGAGGAATGCTTTCTGTGTACAAAAGCATCATACCCCTTCCCTCAGAGCACCTGAGGATGGCCTGGGGTAGGAGACTGACATCAAAACGAGTGCCCTTGGTCTTCTCCAGCCTGGCAATGGGCCCTGAGGACTATGAAGTGGGCATACAGGTTCTGGACTCAGTACGGTCTAGAAGAGAATGGCTCCCTGTAACTAGTCTTGGTCCTCTGACTAAAGCCACAAATGTGGAAAGGATGGACAGCGGGGTCAGAGGGACCCAGGCTTTCTGGCTGTCCTTTGAAATATCCATACTAGAATACAGACCAGACAGCATTCTTTTTTTAATGGAAAAATCATCATAGTGTCATTAAGAAACCCAGCACTTCAGGATGCACTGACTGGGTCTGTGAATTACAAATGCTAGGGCAAGAACCCAAATGCTGGCAAGGGGTGGTGGTGTCCTGAGCGCGTGGCCAGAGTATTGAGGCCTCGCCTTCCTTCAAAGTAAGAAAATAGAGTTTAAGAGGCCAATGTCAGAAACTACTTGGCTCTGAATTCAGATGGAGAGGACTACCTGTGGCTCCCTGTGTAGAAACTGAGGTATAGAAACTCTCCTGCAAGGCCTTCTTTACCCCCACCACAATCTGCACATACAGCATGGGGCTACTCTACCTGGTCACAACAGGATCTCCTAGTCCCTTGTATGACAGCAGCACAGGGCTAGAGCTTCACTGCTTCCAGCCTAAAGGCAGAGCCTTATACTGGAAGAAAGGCTTTGGGTATGCAGATCCAAGTCCCAGGATTTTCCTAGGCATGTGCACTGACCCCCAGCTTGTTGGGTAGTTGGTACTCAGATGGCTCCACAGGTCAGCGGAGGAGACAGAGCTACCACCTGTAGATGGCGCAAGATATCCAGGGTTTCTGTGACATTAGATGCTATGAGGACAGGGAAAACCAAGCCAGGAGAAAGCTCCAGCCCAGCCCTACACACATACAGTACACACAAGCATAATGCCAAACACACGCACCTAAACCTAGAAAATGCCAAGTCAAGCCATCAGTACATAAGGCAGGTCCAGCCATAAGCCTGGCCTGGGCCAAGGCTGTTTGCACTGACAGTGTGCAAATACAACACACATGTAATTGTGACAACATTATCATTAAAAACTATTCTCTCTGTCAAGCTAGCCAGTCCTATAGTCTTAAAAAAAAAAATCTTTAAATGTTTATATGAAATATTTCATTACTTTTATGAATTCTTATTTTTAACAAGACACCTTTATGACAATGTGGATGGGAACCTGCCTATCTTTTCAGTGTACCTTCCAGTGTCACAGCCTCAGCAAGTGTGCCCTCTATGTGGCCAGCCACTAAACATGAGTCTGGGTGGTCAGTGGTCATCACTTATGGGTTATAGTAAGCCAAGCCCCAACCTTTATCATTTTGACAGTAGTGTTACCTTGCCCTGTCCCAGCTGGCTACCCCCGAACCCTGCACCCAGATGTCTGAGCAGCTACAATGGATGTGCCATTCCTCTGGTGGTCTCCTTCCTGGCCCTGGCCACTGGGAGCTTCCTTCAAGTCCTACTTGGTTAAGGGCCCCATGCATCTCAATGCTCATGTACTTTGCAGGCTTCTCAACACGCCAAACAGTCTGTCCTTGTTTGGCAATGCTGAGAGTATGAAGGATGAAGTGCTGCTCTTGTTTATAAGCAAACAGAAGGCAAGGGATCTAATTCACATTTCTGCTTTTCCACCTGAAGGGCGGTGCTCAAAGACAATGCTTGTCTCCACTATAGGAACCACTTGGGGATATTAACTCCTACCCGCCAGCTGAGACACATCTAAGTGACCGGCCGCTCTTCACACAGACAGGTGCCAAGGGTCAGCTTCTGGGTCTTCACTTCCAGGAGAACTGGATACCTCTTTCCCCATGGTCATGAACAGAGCTCTTCACATGGCTGTCATCAAGCACTTCCAGGGCACCTTCTGCCACCCATATAGTGGCTTTATTATTATTGTTTTTTAAATTCCCAATATGGCTTCACAGAACACACTAATACACTTCGCTTTTGAAATGTGCTGGGCACTAAAATCTACTGCATCGTGCCCAGTAACATTTAACCCAGCACTATGACACCAACCAATACCTTAGTATGCACATATCTGAAGCTGTAGGCAAGGGACACCCATGCCATCAACTAGGAGCAGGCTGTAGTTGGCAGACGGCTGTGTTTGGGTCTTCAGCATGCTGGCCAGTTTAGGTGTAGTTGTGGGGTACAGGGCTGGGGCATTCAACAGCTACCTCTATGATAGCACGCTAAAGAGTATTTAACACACGTCAAACCCATTGGCTTTTAGCTAAGACTAATCCTCTGGGGACGTGTCCAAAGAGACCATTTTAGGTACCCAGTGCCAAGTCCCTAATTGAAGGCATGAAAACTCCTTGAAGGGGCTTAGCAGAGCCTCACACCACTGGGCCAGGCCCCTCCATGTCATCCGAACCTCAGCTGTGTTTCTTTATATATAATCTACTAAGTAATACTTCTAAGGAAATAGCAAACCTAAATGGTCTGCAGAAGATGGAAGACTTTACTACAATATGTGCAGTGACTGGAAAGCAGTTGTTCTGAGATCCTTTTCTATGGCATTGTTACCAGACCCCTTAGGAATCAAGTCCTGTGGAGAAGCAGTTTGGGATGGGAGAACCCAGCCTACTTTGAGCAGAGTGGCAACAGGAATAGCAACCTTCCTGCTGGAGTAGAAGGCATACTGAATCCAGGCAATCCCTGCCTTTCCTCACATTTGAACAGCTCCCTGGTCTGAGGCAGCAAGCAATTTGGTTGTAAGCAGTGCGTCAATTTTTATACAAACTGAGATACTTTTCTAGCTATGTGGTTACATTTCAGAACAGTTGTTCCTGTCATGTGTGGTTCCACTGGTTGTCCTAATCTAGTCCCTAGGAGTTCAGGCCAGGAGGCAGATGTCCCTGTGACAACCTGGGAAGACTGTGAAGAGAAGAGGACTGTGTGGGGACTGGCTGGACCTAATCACCTCTCAGTAACTGGGTGCTTACCTGGGCCCTCAAAGGGCAAGAGTTTGGATGGCACAGGGTCCTTAGCACTCAGTGGGATCAGGTACAGGTCCTTGACATGCCTGTTGTTATTAGCTACAACCCCAAAGCGGCCACGGCTGCTAAAATAGGAGTAGAGAGAGATGTAGGCAACCTCTTCCTCCTCTGTGGCAGGGTGGAAGCGGATCAGACAGAGCTCCTGTAAGGCAAACAGAGCACAGGAAAACATGCTCAACCCTCTTTCAGATGCCGACACCATGGCACACTGTCTAGCAATTCTGACCTGTCAGTCCTATTGCCTGATCATTAACACAAATCAAGGAGAAAGAGCACAGGTTCCAGTCAGACCGCTGGGCTGAAACCACTGCCACTTTCAGGACTCTCAGTGAGTAATATGTACAGTTGTCAGCTTAGGCATGCCTGATACTAAGCAAGCTTTTATTATCCCTGTGGTGACAGCAACCACAGCAGACAGGACATACCATCAACAGGTGCCATCTGGGAATCTCCAAACTAAAAGGCCAGTATATATGGTATACCCACTCTTTTGAGTGTGGTACACTTTCAAAAGAAACCTCACACACATCACATCAGCTACAGCTGACCTAAGGGATTTTCAGAAGCCAAAGCCTGTGTGTGAGCTAAGACTGTAAGTCTGAGTTAGGATGCCTCTAAGTTCTTACCTTCTTTTCCCTTGGTTATGAAAGAGAAAAGCAAAGCCCGTGTATTTATTAAAATTTGAATGCACTCACACCATTATGATAAATTAGACACAAATACCTATCACTATTAGTCAAGTATACCTTCATCCTTGTGTACATCAACATTTTCAATGACTAGTAAGTTATAGGTTGGCATTACAAGCTTTAGCCCAACAAAATGAGACATTTGAAAAGAAGACAAAAAAAAGTTTAAGCAAGCACAGTCTCCCACTGTTGCAGAGACCACACTGTGAGCAGGTACCTTGGACACCGATGACTTGAGCTTGCCAACATAATCCCAAACTGTCTTTGGAGCAATCCTTCCACCAATGTGGATTGTGTCTGGTAAATCCTACACAAGAAGAACATGCAATTAACACCAGTGCTGCAGTCTTCAGAGACTGACACAGTAATTCCAAAACACCAGACCACACAACAAAACTGCAATCTTAAAGAAAAGTGTTACCTAAAGCCTATGTGCAGAAGCTGAGGCAGGGCAGCATGAAATCTGAATCCTTCTCAAGACAGACACACACGCAGACACACACAAAGGGAGGAAGGAGAGGGAGGACAGACACACAGAGGCATGGGGGAGGGGCTTCTTTGTTCTAACCTCACTGAGATAATCCAAACACCCAGAGACAGGATATGCCTTAGTGACAAATTTTGCTACACTCTGCATATTAATAAATCCTTTCCAAATCGTGCTGAGTCGAGACAGAAAGAGGGTTGTGTCTCCTTCCGGCGGGGATCGGGATTCTGAAATGCTGCAAAACCAAACCATAAAGAGTGTTAATTTCTTTTTGTACAATGGATATTTCAAAGTATGGTGACTTCATTCTTGGGAGCGAAAGAGAATCATAAGGTTAGTGGCTTCCTCTCACTTAAGTCATAATGACTCACACATTTGGTCAGGAAAACAAGTTCAACAGGCAACAAACTGGAATGGCTATTAAGTTAAAAACTTTTCATTAAAGACCTGAATGACACCTAAATATTAACTGGGCATCCAAGAAACAGACAATCTTTAGGACACTAAGGATTTACCAGGTTTCTGATAATCTAACCACTAGCTTCCCTTGTCAGTCTAAAGCAAGTGTGTGACGTTTGCTCAGACCCCACCCTAAAGACACACCTTGGATTTGGTGATGGTGGTACTGACAGGTATCTTGGGTCAGGAGAGGAGGACGGTTTAGCCAATATGGACTTGGGCACCACTGCAGGAGTCAAAGCAGGCTTGAGCATGTCCAGTTTGGTTTCTGATGTCTGAGTGTTGTCCAGGTGGGCTACCATAGAGGCTGTGACTGTACATGACCCACTCAGAGCAGTCCTGGGGTCTCGACCACACACTGTGACTGTGGTGACCACCCCACTCCCACCAGAGACAGAACAGGGAGAGAGGCCCTCCAGTGACGATGGCTCAGGGGGGCCATCAGCTGGAGGCCCAGGGAAGCCCCTTCTCTCCTGAGTACCCATGTCGGGCTCTGCGACGTTTTCAGGCAGTGTCTCTACAAGCGCTTCATCAGAAGGGTTAGAAGCTGGGCGAGGCGGGGAGCCGTCGTGCCGGGGCTTCACGTCCTCCTTCTTAGCAGGAGCTGAAAGCTTTTGCTTTTTAGGAGCTGGTTCATCCTCTGATGATGGAAGCTGACCTGAAGAGTATGAAGTGTGAGGAAAACACATCACGGGCACAGTCAATTATGGCTTATGTTAATGAAAAACACTACAATATACAGCAAAGCTACATAGGTACCAGAAAGCCACTGTCCTAACTTGGCTATCTGTAGAGGTGTAATTTTAAACAAGGCCAAGTTTTGTCTTATTTCCAAGTTTCAGACCCAAAATTATGCTCACCTGTACAGATTTTACAGTTTAAATCAAAAAGATGGGCCCGGTGCTGACTGGTTGTGTCCTTTAGCATGCTGCTGAAGACGTCAAGAAGAGGCGCTGTGCTCTTCTCAGGGGCAGCTCGCACTGACTCTTGTTGCTCCTACAAGTGAAATCAAAGTAGGAATTGCCTTGTTGTTTTCTTGAGACAGTGCCTGTCGCATGGCATGGGATGACCTGAAGCTGCCCCTCCAGCTTCCACCCAGAACACTGTTCTCAACCTTCCTAAGCTGTGACCCTTTAGTCTAATTCCTCATGCTGTGGGGAAGCAACCATAAACATATTTTTGTTGCTACTTTATACCTGTAATTTTACTAGTTATTACTGTTATGAATTGTAATGCATTTAATAGGCAGGATATCTGATAGGAGACCTCTGTGAAAAGGTCATTAGACTCCCCAAAGGGATGTTAACCCACAGGTTGAGAAACACTAATCTAGAGACAGAAAGTGATAACGTGCTTGGCTCAAATAGATAATTTCTCTTCTAAACCCGATCCATCTCCAAGTTAACAGCACAAACCATGAAGAACAATGAAGAGCGAGGCATGGCGGTGGTACATGGCGGTGGTGCATGCCTTCAGTGCCAGCACTCTGGGGGCAGAGGCAGGTAGAGCTCTGAGCTCAAGACCACCCAGGTCCACAGACCAAGTTGCAGGACAGCCAAGACCACCCGTCTTGGGGTGGGTGGGGGAAACAAAGGAGAAAAAGCCCACTAAGCCAGGTGTGGTGGACCAGTCTACAATCCCAGAATTTCAGAGGTGCAAAGTTTTAGGCCAGACTAAACTTCCTCCAAGAAAAAAGAAGAGAGAGAGGAAAAAAAAAAAAAAAAAAAAAAAAGCCAGGTGGTGGCAGTACACACCTTTAATCCCAATAATCAGGAGGTAGAGGCAGGCAGATCTCTGAGTTTGAGGCCAGCCTGGTCTACAGAATGAGTCCCAGGACAGAAAAACCCTTAACAAAAAAAAAAGAAAGAAAGAAAGAAAGAGAAAAACAAAAAACTAAAGGAGGGGGTTGGAGAGATGGCTCAGTGGTTAAAGGCACTTGCTGTTCTTCCAGAGGTCCTGAGTTCAATTCCCAGCAACCACATGGTGGCTCACATCCATCTATGAAATCTGGTGCCCTCTTCTGGCCTGCACGTGTATATGCAGGCAAAACACTATATGTAATAAACAAATCTTTAAAAAACAAAAACAAAAACAAAAACAAAAACAAAAAAGCAAAACAAAACAAAACAAAAACATCTTGAAGGAACCAGGCATGGTGGTGCTATAATCCCAGCACTTGAGGAGGCAAAGGCAGGTGGATTT
Organism: Acomys russatus; assembly: GCF_903995435.1. Taxonomy (NCBI): domain Eukaryota; kingdom Metazoa; phylum Chordata; class Mammalia; order Rodentia; family Muridae; genus Acomys; species Acomys russatus. Next base: position 26,910,521 of record NC_067140.1, read on the forward strand.
CTGTGAGTTTCAGGCCAGCCTGGTCTACAGAGCGAGTTCAGGACAGCCCTGTCCTGAAAAACTAAAACCAAACCAAACCAAACCAAACAAACCTAAAGGAACCCATACCATCCCAATGAATAGAAGCCCCTGGAAAGCACCATCACCATGCTACACATAAGCTCCTTGGAGAACACTGGCATCATGCACACATGACTTTGTTTAAAAGTCAGTGATGTTCTCAATGACTTGTTAGCATTAGCCTCTGGGCAAACACAGGATGCCCCAAATGCTTACTTCTGAATCTGAAGCTGGTGGAGAATCTTCCATGTCAGGAACAGTCTCTGGCTTAGCAGTGTTCTTCTTGCTCTCATTAAGCAACTTAGTCCTGGACTCTGTCACCTACAAGGACAACAGAAACGAAGGGTTCAGCCTTGGGTAGAAGGAACATTCATTCAGCCTATAATTAGCTGACTAATTGACTTCTAGGAAAACAAAACCTCTCAGGCCTCAGGCAGCCATCCTTCTCAGCACTCACAGATTTTGTGGGCTTCTCTGTCCACATGGAGAGTTCTTTAGATACAAGTTCTTCAGGCTTCATCCTGACAAGTTTTGCCAAGGAGATTTCTTCTCGAAGAACTCGGTGGAAGAGCCCCTATTTAAAAAAAAAAAAAGAAAAAAAAAAAGCACCTTTCATGTCCTCATTCATAAACTGTAGTGATCTCTCTCAGTCTGGATCAATATGAAGAACAAAGCAGCATGGGAATCAGATAGATCCTGACCACTCCCAGAACTGAACCCCAGAGTGCATACGTGCACCCTCGGCCCACTGTGGCGGCAGCAGTTTAGCTGTGAGTCAACTTCGAGGCTACCTGCAGATTCCATGCCTTCTCAGGATCACAAATAGTGTATACAACTTAGAAGTAAAGGCAGGGACATGTCACTTCTAGGGATGCAGCCAAAGCATTTGATTCTGCTGATAAAGCATGGGGGCTGGGAGAGGGTGTTCAGAGTCAAGAGAACACTGTCAACAAGCCCTAGCAGCAGAAAACAGGAGAGGTAGGTACCAGGCTAGCAAGGTTGAGAACCTCAAGGGGTGGCCCGTATCATGTGGCTGAGGAAGAAAAGTTAAGGGAGAAAAGGTTGCTTGAATTTTAATTCCCAAACTTGTTATAGGTAGAAACAAGTAGAACATATAAAAATTTGAGGGCAGCCTGCTCTATAAGATCCTGCCCAGCCATGGTTACAGAGAGACCTTGCTTCAGAAAAATAAAAAGTAAGTTACAGCAGACATCCCTGAAAATTGGGATTCAAAAGTTTAAATTTAAGTCAGTGAGCACATGATTTCTGTAGCTAAATTTAAGCTCATCTAGTAAAATGGGGAGAGGGGTTATAAAATCCCTTAAAAGGCCAGTTCTGGCAGGGAAGATGATGACCTGCAAAGATGGACAGAAAGGATACATACATCTCCAAATACTACACAGGTGGTGGCGCACACCTTTAATCCCAGCACTCATGAAGTAGAGACAGGTGGATCTCTGTGAGCTCAAGGCCAGCCTAGTCTACAGAGCAACCTCCAGAACAACCAAGGCTACACAGAGAGACCCTGTCTCAAAAACCAATAAACAAACAAACAAAACAAACACGTCTCCAAATGCTGTTTGATATGCCATTGTAAGCTAACAAAAAGAAAAGTGAGGATCTATCTGGGTCAAGAAACCCCAACATCTAGGTGGGGGCAAACAGACCTGATTCTTAGGATCCTTAAGGTTGAACATGATGCTGCGATATTTGCTCTTATAGCGATTATCAGTAACCTGGAACAAGTTAAACATCTCCTTCTCAATGTGGAGGGCAATTTTTCCTACTTCATTTTCTGTCATTATTAAGTCATCGCTGTCATTGACTCTGAATAGAATGAAAAGAGGGATTACATAAACCAGGGGCATTTATCTAGTGGGGAATCCCAGAACACTATCATCAATGTTACATCTGTGAGAGGCATGACATACACTGTGGCCCACCTTTTCCACAAAATCTCTTTCAAGGAACGCCTTATATTTTGCCGAATTTGGGAGTTGGGCTGTGATGGAGCTGGGTTCACAGGCCCAAGGCGTCCTGGGGCTGGAGAGGCTGCAGGGACATTGGCAGACATGGGCTTCCTGATAACTCCCACCACAGCAGCAGAGCCAGGCAATTTTTTGGAAGTAGTTGTCACAGGTGTTGGTCCTGCCTGCCTGGCAGAAGTGCTCGATGGGGTGGCTGAGGGCCATGGCCTCTTGGGGATGGTACCCTTGAAGCCTGATGGCAACTTCTTAACAGCTGGTTTGGCTCCTGCCATGTTAGCATAAGGAGGAGGCTTCTTTGGAACAAGACTTCTAGGTGAAGTCTGTCTGCTCATCAAGGAGCCTGGAGGAACGGTTTTCTTTGGCACTGCAACTGCTGCCATTGACTTGTCCTCCACTCTTCTGTCATCCTTCATGGCTAGAAAGCAGAATACAAACAAGAGTAAGATGTGGGCAATACATACAACACTGCAGGTTGACATTATACCATGTTCACCCTGGAAATGACCAGGACAACCGAGGAGTTAAGTCAGATACACGCCCAGATTTTTAAAATACCAAAACTCAAAAGTTTCTTTCACTGTATGTTATGGTGGTACTCTATTTCAGAAAGAAAAAGCAAACTTTTATGTATCACTACCTTGAACCTTTTACTTAAAATAAGCCAATTACCAAAGACGCCAATTAATCTCTAGCTAAACTGTAAAACTAAAGGACAAACGTCATCAAAATAGGTAGTTACAGAATCATTTCCATTAACAAGTCAAGGTGTTTTTGTGACAAGTTTGCAAAATAGAAAAGATCAGACAACCTACATTCAACCAAAAATCAGATGCCAAAATAGAAGACTTCACAGGCTATGTATCCCTAAGGACTCTGAGCTCCCAGGGGATCTATCATTTGACATGCATGTTTGCCCACCGAGTTTATGTGAAAGTTATCAGTGCAGACTTTTTTCTTGAGGGAGACCCAGGGAGGCAATGAGCACCAGATGCCAAAAGCAGTGATGCCCATTTATACAAGCTCCCACCCCCATCACCCTCTCACAATTCAGCAGAGTAAAATGACCTAGTATTTAAAATGTTGTCAAATAGCTTTGGTTGGCATAAAAAACTTCCTCATGCTAGTGAGTAATCAGTTTAATTAAATTCCTACATCAAGGGCTCACAAAATGTCTTGAATTGTAAGCCCAAGTTCAGTTCCCAGGACTCACACAGCATAAAGAGGGAATAGACCACCCCCCACACCATCTTCTTCCAAGTCCTGGGTCAGATCAGTAGCATAGCCTGGGTTATGGAACTGAATGATGCATGTCCAGCACATTGACCAACAGTCCAAGTGGTTTGTTAAACAAGGGAAGGAACTATCTGGGAACATAACATGTAGCTCAGGACTGCTGTCCTGCCAGGTAAACAACAGACACCTACTTATAAGATGGCTCATCTGGACAGGCAGTTCCAGAAGTGCCTGGAGCATGACTTTGGAGTACTTCCTGCCTTCAGCCCCAGTAACCATTACCAATATTAGAGGTCACAGACCCCATACACAAGGAAAGCCCACTCCAAACGACTCTGGGTGTCTAGGGACCCCACGAAGTCCTGCCAAAAAGACCCAACTACCAATGTGTCCAAGGGGTAGGTAGCCTGGACCACTGCCATATAGTCAACTACAAAGTGGTACTGAAAACCCTGAAGATGCACATCTTGCACTTCATTTGATCCCTTTCAACTTCACCCCAATGGCCCTTTGTTATAAGTGATCTGTGTTCAGAAGCATGCCAAAGCACTTTAGGCTTTTATCTACCCAAAACTCCATCTCTCTTTTTGCATTTCTAGATGAGGACAGGAAATATCCAAAGGCAGATTTGTAGAAAATAGAAATTATGAGTGCACTCTGAACAATGGAGCATACTTTTTTTTTTAAACTGCCAAGGACCTATTTTTACAATACAGTGAAGAAACTTTCAGAGCCAAGGAGCACAGCGAGCTTCCCATAGATCAAGGCCAATGTCCAAGGGCTCACTGCAGTGGCAGTCTAATTCTTGGCTCCAGGGGTATTCAGCAATTTTCCTGTGGGGTTATGTGTGTGGGGGGAGTGGGGGGCGCGCACGGCGGCGAAGTCAGTAGGCCCCTTTGAAGAAGGGCCAGAGAAGGAATGAGAACTGAGAATAGTATGGACCAAGTGTTACGTGAGGTGCTGATACCAGGCAGTATATCTGTGTATTAGATTGCCAGATGTTTTCTGGGACACTGTAAAAGTGGTTACAGATCCAAGACCTAAATTCAGCTGTCTTCCACTCTACAAAACGATGAAAAACCCTAGACATTACCAGAATCTCAACAAAGGCCCTCCACATAGCAGTCTAGCCTAGAAACATCTGTGCTGATGTGTTTTTCTTCCTTGTTACACATGTGGACACAACAGACCCAAACTCTTCTTGGTCTGACTGCATTTTGGCTATTCCTTAACTGGCTATCCCAGTACACATCTGATGACTTGAAAGCAGATAAACCTGCACCTCATCTACTGCCAATCACTCTGCAGGCTCAATAGCTCTAGTGGCTTCTGCCCATTTAAGGCCAATAACCAGGACCCTTTAGCCAAACTTCAAGCAGTACATAAAAGCTATGCTATGTAATTTAAAAATTGGTGAATATGCCCCATAAATGGGCACCGCTAACCATATGCTGACCAACATCTTGACACCTCAAGCCCTCTTTTATTTTAGAGGGGGTCAAACAGGTCAACTGTTACTCACTGCAACTACTCTAAGGACTGGCATGTTCCTCGAGCCCCGATATGTAGGAATAGCAGTGATGTTGATTTAGGGCACCAGTTGCTGCAATAGAAGCAACAGGGATTCACTTTCATTTTTGAATAGAGCAATAAATGAGTTTGTAAATCCTAATTCCACTCTCTACTCCAATATTGGGTTTCAAAGCCAGTGCCTTATATATACTGGACTAATGTTCTATCATTGAGCCTGTTCTTCATCTGCAGAATTTACTTTTAACTGTATATTGTATAAAAATCAAGTAGCGGTAGCCAACCAGATACCCATATTATAAATAGCACCATACACTGTGTTGCTTTCTCTGCTGACAAGCACAGCGCCATACCTGGCATCACTGGGCAATGCTTCCTCCCACCCCCGCCCCATCCGTCCACCCTGCTGGCTGAGCCACTCTAGTAGCCTTCTCTGCCCTCTTGTGGGGCTAAGGAGGTATTGACCAACATTAAGTAGCAGGAGGAAATGATCTCCAGTGGTGTTGACCACTACCCGAGGTGAGTTACTGCCAAGACCAGTTCTTTGTAATGGAAATGTTTCAAGTCAGATGGAAGTAGAGAAGTAGACAGCTGCATGGGAGCACTACACCCTATGAACACCATGGGTTCATTAGTAAGGCTGCTATGCTTTTTCAGGCCACTGGGTGGCAGTTATGGTCCAATGGGAAGGAGAAAGGCCTTGGGGGACAAACTCTGTCCATGTGCTCCCAAGGCAGAGCTCTGTAACTGTATGAAGTTGAAACCTAATGGGGAACAGGTTCCTGATGCAGGCAAGGTCCATACTGGATATGCTCCCTGGTGACTGCCCCCACAGAGGGCTACCACAGGGGGCTGTTCTCGTGCAGTACACCTCTAGCACTTGGAAACCAGGCCCGGAGTTGAATTCAGCTTCTCAGCTGTGGGATTTCCCCATTGCTTCATGGTACCTCTCCCCAGTGAGGTGGCAGTACCAAGTGGAAATGTTCTTGCTGCTGCTTCCTGAACATGCTTACTTATCTTCATATAAATGTCCCTACATCCATACCTCATGCATATGTCTGTTATCTTGGAATTCAGGAGGCAGAACTACAAGGGAGAGGTGGCCAGGGCTATCATATTGAAACCATCTAAAAAACAAGCTATCTTTTAAAAAGCAGTTACTGATTTACTTTTATATAAGAAAAAGGAGACCTGGACAAAAGCAACATAGGTTAGAGATGCTCCTCACATGCCCACTGTGACTACAATGACCTGTAGAGATCCACATCCAACTGCTATGCTCTGGGGGATGAAAACCACATTTTTTATTTCTTACTGGTATCCAGTATTTGACTTCCATCTTAATGCAGAGACGAACCTGTAAATCCTCTTAGCCACTTTACACAGTATCTGAAAGTCAAGTCACGTTGGACTGGGAGTGTTAACGATCCCTTATATATTAGTCACTGGAATGCAGTTGGTTGAGGCCACATGGGTGTGTTCAGTCTGTCCAGCTGTGTGGAAGCTGAGCTGCTGTTTCTCAGATTTCCCCAAACACACCCAGGCACAGGTGACTTCAGTATAGCTAATTTTTATCATTACTTCTTTGTACCTAACTTGTTTACTGAAACATGACCGGAGCATATTAAAGCAATCCATGTGCCTTCCCTTGACCCTCTAGACCAGAAGAGTCCAAAGCCAGGGGCACAGTGGATAACCAGGTGAAGAGAACACAACTAGTTACCTTCAGTTCTTGCAGAGCTCTTCCAGGTTTGTGGCAAATCAATGTTGCCCAAACCGTCATTAAAGCAGCAAAGAATCTGATCCATGTGTGCTCTAACATCTGGATGCCTAAGCATATTACCATATGCAGGTCAGTGTGTGGCAAAGCATTGCACCAGGCATCTTCGGAGGTGACTTTTGCACTCTTGACACCAGCAATGCCAGTAAAGCATTTTCTTGGAGTGTTAATGTTAACCCTTCCATTCACAGTTCCTTATATTTACAGGAAGGTCATTCAGAGGTGAAGGATACACAGATAGCTGTAGGATAGACTGAAGTGCTCTTAGGGGGCTCTCACTTGGCAAGCTCAAATTAGTGTTATGGTCCATTTTCAACAGTGAGCTTTAGATTTAAGGATGTTAACTGACAACCTCACAAATTTCAGCTCTTTGCATACTATTAGCTGCCAAGTTAACCCCTTAAGCACCAACTTTGCTTTCCATCCTCTACTTGGGAGGGGCTCGGTTTAGATGTGCAAAGCTATTCCCCATTTTATTGCCACTAACTATTCTGGGGAGACCAATAAACGGCTCATGCAGTTGATAAAACACCAGCCCACCCCTGGCTTTAGGTTTCTAGTAACCTTCACAGGGTTCCTTCATGATCCCATGAAATGTACTTCTGGAGCCTCCACCTTGAGATATCCTGGCTTTAAAAAAAAAAAAAACAACAACTATGTTCTCCCTCCCTACCTGGTCACCTGTGCACGATGCACCAACTAGGAAAATGTTTCCCCCTGGGTAGGATGCAGTCAATCCCCAGGCTTTGGTTTTGTAGGTGGTTGGGGTTTTCCATTAAATCTCCACAGCCAAATGAAATGTCATGTCAAGATCTTTCAAACACCTAGTGTTTTAAGTCACTTGATGAGCCATTTAGTGAGTCCAAAACACTAAATATTGTGCATACAAGTACCAAATTTTGTTTCAAAACTTAACCAGGAATATTTTAGGCAAGTGTTCAACCCACTCCCCTACCCTGATAATGGGAGGTGTCAATGGAAATAAAGAAACACAAAAAACTGTAACAGCAGTATCAGAATCTTTGAGAATTTTAAGAAATGACAATTGTTTCTATAAATTAAGGAAATTGTACAGATAGTCTAGAAAGAAAATAAAAAATCAGAGGAACAACTGGGTGTGAAATTAGGTCACCTGTATGTGGAGTGGATTCCTGTGCAGGGCAGCATGCTGCCTGCCTGCATCCACCAGAGGGCAGCAGCTCAGCTCAGCTCAGCTCAGCCATGCAGTCTTCTCACAGCACACATGGTGAGCATCCACTTAGGAGATTGTAGAGTGTTCATGGCACTGGCTTCACTTTGAGCCTTCCTCCCTCCCACCCCCAGCCCCCCATGTGTGTTCTGCACACAGGCAGTGGGGAAAAAGAACCAGAGTTCTTGGGACAATTGCACAGGCTGTGTGGTGCCCTCCAACTGTGCAGGATGATGATAAAGGGGACAGGCCCTGTATGGACAGCAAGAGGCAGAGTGTGGATACTATTCCTCACTGGTGACACCACTCAGTGTTTGGAGGATATCATTTATGAGATGAAGGGAAAAACCAAAAGTGGTTTAGAATATGTCCCAATACATATTATATTTTGAATGTTGGTCAATTCTGAGATGCTGGTATGTTGGAAAAATTAATCAGTTGTTAACTTGTCCCACTCTCTTCCCCTGGAGCCCATCAGCTCCGCTAAAGAGCAAGTTGGTGTGTAAGACAAGGCAGAAGAGGTCCTAGAAGAACCCTTGAGCATAGCCAACTGGTCATCTTGTTGACCCCTGGGAAACTTCCCATCTCCCCCGACCTTGTGGAAGGAGGACAGAAGACAGAACTCAAGATTTTAGGTCCACTATCTTCCATCTTCCTCACTCTCCAATTTCCTCTCTGCACAGGGCCTTCAGTGATGCCACACAGGCAATATACTTACCAGGGTCTGAAACTCAAACTATCTGAAACTGAAACTATAGATTTAACTGCTCCTAAAGTGAGACCCTGAGTCAGAACTGGGTGCAGATGTTACAGATGAGCTGAATTGTAACCACTGTGAAGCCTCCAGGGCTATGGCTACACTCCCAGGTCTCTATGTTAGGGCTACAGTCAAAGCATTTGAAGCCTGTACTTGGCAGACCTTTTCCTGTTCTGAGGTGATACTTCATTAGCTCACAATGCTGTTGCTGTAGAGCTTCTGTAATTGAAGGAACACCTGAGACCTGTCATCTGCAAACCTAAAACCCACCACACCTGCTTGAGGCACACTAGGCCTGCCATAATGCAGCAGGGTAAGCTAATTTACCCCATTTTTTGGGTCTTTTACAATCCTTTTCTTCCTGCTTGCCCTGGAGAAAGAATCTCACTCTGCAACCCCAACTGGCCTAGAACTCACAATTGCCTTGTCTCAATTTCTCTGTTAGGGCTCTAGGCCTGTAACACCATCAACAGCTGCAATGTTACTTTGTAAACCTAGCCCTGCAAAGGTCCCTCCTTTAGCTAACTTGCTAAAAGGCTAATAAGAAATGTAGCATGTTCCTATTTGTGGAATTCAGGGCTCTTTAACCCTGTGATGCCTTTTTTTTTTTTTTAAAGATACAAATGCACTAATGGGGGTTGGGTAGAGACCAGTCAGCAGTGCTTCCCTAGTCGAATGCATGTCGGTCTGGGTTTGATCCCCAGCACCACATGCCTGCAATCTCACCACCGAGGAAGTGAAGACACAAGTTCAAGGTCATGGGCTAGGAGTGCAGTCCAGCTGCCTAGAACATCCTAATCTCACACTCTACAACACAATCAGTGTGTGCTATGAATTCCAGCACTCTTTGCAAGTGGAGACAGGAGGACCACGGTCATGCTCAGCCTCACAGCAAATTTAAGGCCAGCCTAGGCTCTTAAAACCCCTGCCTGGGGCTGAGGGTGGGCAGAGATGGGGCAAAACACTCCTCAGCGAACACAATTGAAAGCTCACTTGTGTAGAGCAGAGGGTTATCAAACAATGGCTTGAGATTTTGTGATCTTATCTGGGGTTTCAAAAATTTACTCAAATCTCGCCATTTCAATTATTTGAAATCTGGGGCAGACTAACTTTCTAAACATCTAAGAGGAATCTGGAAGCCACTACCCACAATTCTCCCTTTGAGGACACTGCCCTAAGTGTAAGGTCAACATTACTCACCGTGGTGTCTAGGCAGCAACAAACGACCTTCAAAACGTAACTTTTTTATGTAGGTGTGTAGTATGTCAAAGACGAAAACTGTCTATCCTTTCAAAAAGGGCCTAACTCATGAAAAATCGCTTTTGCTATAGAAGAGGAGTGATGACTTCATGTGAGGCAAACAGTGATGTGGAAAAACTTCTCATGGTTTATGTAGGGCTGTCCTGTGAAAAATGGATGTCTGCATAGAACCGAGCCTCGACTGACAACGCACTGACGTATTCCCACCGTGTTGAGAGCAGTGCAAATACTTACCAAAACCTGAAACTGAAATAAGAAATTGCCTCCAATGAGAGACAGTAAGTAGTGAGGCCTACATAACTTTAGGAAACACCCAGAGAAGCTCCATAGGTTAGGCAGGATGGCCTGGGCTCCAGAGGCATCTTGGTATTTGTTTCTGGCTGGCAGTGAGCTGCTGCAGTAGCCAGCAGCAGCACAAGAACACCCAGGCCTCCAGTCCTAGACAGCCCCAGGCAGCCATCCAGACGGTGGAAGGGGCCTGGGAAGCCAGCCTTTGGGCGATACGTACATTTACTCAATAGGGTGGGTGAGAGTGCAGTGGGCTTCTCAGACTTCTCAGGCTTCACAGCGTTGTAGTTGTGGTCACTTGCCCAGGACGGTGTGGTGCTCTCACAGGTCATCTCCTTCCCTGAAGCGTCACTCCTGGGAGCCACCACCACTTTCTTCACTGGGTTTTCTTTCTTCTCTGAAGCTAGTCTCTTGTGCACAGAGGAGACTCTAATCCCTGCCTGGATAATCAGTGAAATCCCAATTATTAAGGTCTGAAGTGTTATCTTTGCTTCAGCAAGCAATTAAAGACATGTTAGGCCTTTTATTTTGGAACTTGGAAGACCCAAGCTAGGCAAAAGCCTGTAATCTTTCTAGCACTGTATCAACACATAAAATACTCCTTAGCATTCCTTTGTAACACCTGGGTAATGTGAAGGTTCCTGGCCCAGATCTGTAAGGGGCAGCTGAGGCATGACACCCCTCTCGGCGAGGTGCTGAAACTAACTAAAACCCAAGTAGAGTGGCCTGCATGTGGGTAAGAGCACCTGTAGAGAACAAATGGTATCTGCGTTCCTAGTGGGAAATCTGCCCACTGAGAAACTGTGGCTGCATCCTAAATGCTAACCGAACACTGCATAGAGCAACCACTTGTATGGGAGTTTGATATGTCATCTAGTCAGACTTGGTGATCAGGACTGTAATGCCAGCTGAGGGGGAAGCTAAGGGAAGAAAATTCCAAGTTTAAAGCCCACCTACACTACAGAATTGCCTTTAAAACCTAAGAAACACTCCTCCCAAAGGTTATGTAGAAATCATACGACCTTTTGCATGCCAGGCACTCTACCACTGAGCTATCCTACACAAGACACAGAGCCTTGTCCCAGTATCTCTGTCCTTATTTAAATGCCAAGTGGACATGGCACAAGGCTCTGTATAGTATACATTCTGAGATCTTGGTTCTTCAAAAAAGCCATGTGCTTGCTTGTTTTATTATATTCATGTTAACTAATCCCTCAGTGGATGGGGAAGAGGTAAGGAAAATAAGATCTAGATTTTGTTGACAACTGGTGTTCCCGGCACTCCTTAAGCAAACAGAAACAAGTCTATGAAGAGTACTTCCAAACGCTTCTTGTTTCAATTATCCTGAAGGTGACTCTGGCCAGCTTACCTGAACAGTGCATTTTGGAAGATTGAACTTTTCTGGCTTCATCTTCACCTTTTCCTTGGGTTTTGGTTTTTGTTCTTTACCTGAACTTAGAAATCTCATGGTAGCTGCAGCATGTTTGAGAATGCAGTCATTGCTGCAGTACACTGAGTCGGGCTGTGCTACATTGGAACACCCAGGACCAATGCATTTAGCAGCACCAGAAGCCTCTACAACCTGCAGAACGAAACAGGTGACTTCAGACCATGTATGTGTTGACAACAGTAGGAAGAGCTCAGTGACAGCACTATTGATGGTCACTATAATTGAGACACCAGCAGTACTTTGGCTGGCCTTGAACTCATGACATTTGCCTGTTTCTGCCTCCCCAGTGCTAGGACTAAAGGAGTAACGTGCACTCCACTATGTCTCTAACAGTAATTTTTATATGAATAAAAATGTATTTTTTTATTGATTACCTATGCATGATGGCATAATCTTTAATACAATTCTAGTCCTTGGGAAGGGAAGGCAGGAAATTCCCAAGTTCTAGGCCAGCCTAAGCTACATCGTAAGACTCTGTCTTTATGAACTGTACAAACCTTTCCCCCTTTGAAGCTCTGGCACACAAGCTCTGTACACATGGAGCTTCAGAGTTACATGCCCTCATAGAAAACATGTCAAGGTCCCCTATGTGATCAAGAATCAGAGGGGGGCTGGAAATGTGGCTCAGAAAATGGCTTTTACAGAAGACAAGTTTGAGTGTTAGAACCCATGTCAGGCAGCTCATGGCCACCTACAACTTTAGGCTTCTGGCCTCTGAGGGCACCTACACTGTGTACATCGCCCCCACCCCCATGCACATTAAAAATAAACTATTATTAAAAAAAAAAGTCAAAATGTAGATTTAAGGAGGCACAAATTGTTTTAAAATTTTTAGTTACTCTGTGTGTGTGTGTGTTAGGAGCACGAATGTTCAGCTGGAACCGGATAACTTTCAGGAGTTGGGACTCTCCTTTTACCATGTGGGATCTGAAGATTAAGCTTGGAAAATCAGGTTTGATGGCAGTTTCTGCTCAATGAGGTATCTTGGAGGTCCAGGTAAATGGACCCCCCCTTTTTTTAACTGTTAAGGAACTGAAAATTCCTTTATATGTATGTATGGGTGCTTTGCTCATATATGCATGTCCGTCTATACATAGTGTCATAGAAGTCAGAAGAGGGCATTGGATTCCCTGACACTTGAGTTACAGATGGTAGTGAGCTACCATGTGGTGCTATGAATTGAACCTAGTGCCTCAAGATCACCAATTAGTGTTCTTAACACTGAGCCACCTCTCCAGGACTCTAGGAGGAAAAAAAAATAGTTTTGTTTTTTAAAGACAAAATCTCATAATGTAGCCTTGGCTGGCCTGGACTCAGGCACACACACACAGACACACCTCAGGCACACACACACAGACACACCTCAGGCACACACACACACAAAGCCAGGCAAGCCTTGTACTCATACTGCCTCCAAACTGTGGACCCTGCCACACCCAGTCTTCAGGCGAAAACTTAAAGAGAGGAAACGTACCATTCCCTAAAAGAAAAGAGATCCACTGTTGGTTTCGAAGGCCGCCTTTTTTGTTTTTGTTGGGGGGGGGGGGGTAGGTTGCCAAAAGACATAGGATACCTAATTAAACATACTTCAGGTAACTAGTAACCATTTAGACAATTTAGTTTTAAGTGTGTCAGAAAGACTAGATGAAACATACACCTGACAGTTCCCAGGGAGTCATCTCTACCTGCCTTCTAATGAGACCAGATCCTCAGCCAGGCTGAAGCCTCGGAAAATCTTTTGCCCCTTGGGGCCAGGCTCTAGCCTCTGATCCTGAGACTGGAAGTGAGAGCTTGTCCTGGCCTCAAACTCACAACAATCTGCCTGTCTCTGCTGGCATTAAATTGGACTAGGATCTGCCCAAATGCTAGGATTAAAGGCGTGTGCCACCACACCCAGGTGGGAGTGGGAATTTTAAGCTAAGTCTGTAACACAGAGGCAAAAACCAGACATTGGCAATAGCACATAGATGTCTCTGCTTACACCTAATGTTGTCTGGATGGAAAGAAGAAGAGCACATTAGCACGCCCCTTATACGGTCTCAAGCAAAATGTCAGTCATCAGGTTAAATATTAGTATAGTTGCCTTTCTTCTACCAAATCTAAGTTTACACAATAAAATTCAGGCCACCTCTAACATGCTGGCAATAATAAAAACATAAAATTGACAACCTGTTTGAATAAATGGGCTCACAGTGCCACCTTTCACCTTGCAGCACACAATAAGCACCAAGGCAGTGACAACCTACTCTACATGTGCTGGAGGGCAGGCTATAGAGGCTTGAGATACAAAGTCAAAGTCCACTTCCTGGTGGCACCTCATGAGCCACATTGCAGAAGGTGAGCTCAAGAGACAGCTCTCCTGAGCAGTAAGGACCCCTCATCTTAACGCATGGAAACGTGACAGTCATGGCCCAACGAGATAACATAAGTCAAGTAGGAAGAATGAAGAAAACATCAGGCCGCAGAGAAATAACACAACTGAGTACCTGGCATGTAAAACCACAGCCAAGATGCCAAGAGAAGAGAGTGCACCTCCTCGGTAGTTTTGCCAGCACTCAAAATGCTTAACACCAACATGTGAAAAGGCTAATTTACTGTGGAGAAATGGTTTTCCTTCTATTCCCTTTAGGGTTTTTTTCCCCTTTAAGGAATCACTAGAGTAACGTGTTGGTGGTATATACCTGTACTCCTTAGTACTTAGGAAACTAAGGCAAAAGGGCCACAAACTGAGGCCAACCTGAGTGACGTAGACACATCTGTGCAAAAGTGCCATTAAGATGACACAAGATGGGAACAGTAGTAGGATGCTCCCTTGCAGGGCTCACCCTCACCAGATGCAGAACCTGCCCCATGAAAGCCCAACTATCCCAAAGAGAAGGCCCCTTCTTGTCTGGTCTTGTGCTCACCAGCAGTAAAATGACATTTGGGCTTGCCAGGGCAGACAAATACTTACAGGTTGGAATATCTTGAGCTTTTTCTTGCCGCTGGGGTTTGCCGCCTTTTCAATTCTACCCTTTATCCCCTGGTCTTCACCAGACTTCTGTTCTACTATCCCTATACTTGTACAGTCTGTGCCATCAGCACCTACAGATCTGCACCCAGCGTCCAGTTCGTCAGTGGTGCTGGCACTTGTCTCATCCTGCACTTGTAAAATGGTGCAATTTGGGCAGATGTAGTCTTCACCATTCCTTTCCAGAAGCCTCCCTCGGGCCTCAGAAATACCCACACAGTCACCATGGAACCACTCCTCACATCGGTCACAGCAGATCATAAACCTGCAATGGCGAGAATATATGGTCACTGTCCAACATATTACCAAGTAAAACCTGTAACATTCTATCATGAAAAAAGCAAGCAAATACTGTAAAAATGAGATCAGAACTAACACCACCCACGTGCCCTTCCTTTTGTTAGCAGGACTCCAAATCTGCTTTGTCTTTTTTTTCCCCTTCTATTTATTGACTTTTATAAACAGGGTTTCTCAGGGCTCAAATTTCCTATGAAGCTGAAGATGATCTTGAATTTCTGATCCTCCTGCCTCTACTGAAGGCTGAGGTGACAGGCATAGGCCACCACACCATTTTATGAGGTACTGGGGGTCAGACCCAGGGCTTCCTGCACTCCAAGCACTCTGCCCATTGAGCTACAGCTCAGTCCTTCATTCTGGCTGGGCCACTCTAAGACTCAACTAGAGGCTTCAGAGTATTTCCATGCTGCTGCTGCTGCTGCTGCTGCTGCTGCTGCATGCAGCTCTATCCCTAACAAACCCACAGGGAGGAACCACCATCACCTGGCAGCCAACTCAAGCAAAGGACCACACTGAATGATGTCACGTCCTTCGTGATACTCCCATAGGATCTTTGGGAGAATAGATGGCTCTCACCTATCTACAGTGTCCACTGGTTGCACATGGCTTGAGAGACTGAGGCAGTGAGCTTTTCGTCTCACGCTGGGCACACTGACTGTACACTAGTGACCACATATAGGTGCCACAGGGGAGAAGGTGTTGGCTGCCACAGTGGAGAGGATGCTGTAGACAGTCCATGTGTATGCACTCCTTTTGTTTCCTTTTTCACACTTATTCATCTTTTTTGAATAAACCAAGCACTTGGCAAGCCCAGCTTAAAGCTCTTTGGCATCAAAGAAAATGGGAATCCTCTCGCTGTCTCCATCCCTTGGTTCTCTGAAAATGGCCACAAGCTCCCTCCCTCCACCTACCTGTTGTTGTGAGGCTGGCGGCAGATGCAGTACAGGGCATTGGGGTCGTAAACCTCACACTCAGGCTTTGGTTTGCCCGCTTCCCTGGGGCCTTCCTCTTTACTTCCCTGAGTTGCTTTCCCCTCCGACTGACTTTCTCTGTCATCTTTCTCGGATTGGGACACTGGCCCCTGACTAGCCTCAGGCTCCTGCTGACAGAGAGGCGTATCCTCATCGGCACTGCCTGTGTGGACGCTGCCACTGTCAGCAGGGCCTTCCTCTCGGCGCTGCTTCTTCCGCAGGCGATTCTGAATGCCTCTCAGGGGCCTCGCCACAGGTTCTTGTTCTCGCTTTCTTCGAAGGCGGTTCTGAAGTTCCTTCAAAGTAAGGCCATCACTGTCACTGTCAGAAGTGTCTTCTTCCTCATCACCTCCTTTCACCTTTTCAGAAGATGCAGGATGTTCTTTCCCTGAGGATCCAGGTGCAGGGCCACTTCTGATCTCAGAACTGCTCTCAACGCTCCCCTCTGAGGCTGTTTCCACATCAGTGACTGTGGAAGATGTGGGCTCACTGGAATCCTCTAGGGAGACTGGCACGCTCTTTCTCCCTCGGCGCCGAACTGTGGTAAGGAACTCTTCTACCCTCTCAGTGCGCTTAGGCTGCCGTCCACTTCGCCGCAGGGAGAGGCTATGCTGTTGTGGTGGCTGCTCACCGGGGTCCACCTCAATGTCTCCTGCACCCTCACGTTTGGCAATTGTAGTTCTTCGGAAACCCCAGGTTTTCCTGAACTCTTTACTGGTGGGTTTGATAGCCTTGGGTGCTTCCTCATTGCTCAGGTGCCCTTTATCATCCATACCTAATGATAAAAGGTAATCACACCGTGACCAACAAAGCACCAAGGCCCACACCATGTAGTGCTGGGTGGCATAGCAGGGTGCCTAGTGAGTACCCTTTACCAGCAGTGGGAAGAAAGGGTATCTCCTTACAGGAGCAGGGATGCACACAAACTAAATGCTTCTGATCATTGTTTTCTAATATGCACATATATATGAGATGATGTGAGCTAACTTATCAAGAGATTTTAAGTTTTGCAGCAAATGTTCTGCAGAAAATAATCCAGCCAAGAGAAAGGCAAAATGGGTAGAACACTACGAAGTGAGGACAGTCTGTTTGGGGGCTTTGGCCCTGGCTTTTCTACTCTCATCCAAGGCCTAGACTAAGAGAGACAGTGTCCTGTTTTGTTTTGTTTTTCAAGACAGGGTTTCTCTGTCTAGCCTTGGCTGTCCTGAACTAGCTCTGTAGACCAGGCTGGCCTCAAACCCACAGAGAGCCGCCTGCCTCTGCCTCCCTAGTGCTGGAATTAAAGGTGTGCACCACCACACCAGGCTTAAACAGTGTCTTGAATACACTGGAAACAGCTGAGCGTAGATAACTCTTTGTGGTTGCTCCAAGTAGGAAGAGCCGCCCAGATTCCTGACCACTGCTTGGCTCACTGTAGGTGCCAATCTAAGCAACAGTTCAGGGTGTATTACTGCCCAAGTACTTTGTGCCCCAGGGTCTTGCTACTACGGTGTGGCAAAGGTCAGCTACGGCATTGTGGTGACCCTTATACCTCAGCACTAAGATTTTAAAGCATGCGCCACATATCCAGGTCTTTCACTTCTAAAGTTCTAAAAGATGACGTCTTCGTTCTTGTTTAAAATGACAAAATTGGGGGGGGGGGGGGAAGCATACCTTGAGAATTCTTTCCCCAGCTGTCCAGGCTTTAATCACATTTAAATGCTGGTGATGAATGATATTACTGCATGTTCCATCTTAGGGAAAGGACAGTCATTAAAACAAAAACCCTAAAAATGTAAAACAAAAATTTTAAATTATTAGTACCCTAAATATTGTTTTCCTTACTAGTAATTTAGTAAATAATTGTCACTCAGCTAAAGAGGCTGCCTAGCACTGATCTCTATCTCCCTATAACCTTGGCCTTCAGGTCACTCAAAGCTAAGTGAAGAATCACTTCTGTAGTTACCTCCCCTAAAATGTAAAGGCCAGAACTGAACCAAGTCAGGTACCAACAATAGTTCTTGAATCACAGTGCAACTCCTCAGGCTGCCTGATACCAAGGACACACAACGGCGAGGAGGAGCTGGCTTCATGAGGCTGAGGTGTGCTCCTTTTTTTTTTAAAAAAACATCTTTTAGAGACAGGATCTCACCATGTAACTGACTAGCCCAAAACTTGCTTTGTAAATCAGGCTGGCACTGCTGGGGTTAAAGATTGTCACCACCAAGGCCACCTGGTATATTCCTTTTAAATACACATATCAGGTGCTGGAGTGATGTTCAGCAGTTAAGAGCACTGACTGCTTGCTCTTCAGGAGCTGGGCTTGCTGGATACCCAGCGCTCACAAGGAGCTAGTGACTGTTATTCTAGTCTCAGTTCTTCTGACCTCAGTGGGCATTGCTTACAGGTAAAATGTCCATGCACACATGGTAAGTTTTTTTAAAAGGAGAAAAAATTAAATACACACAGCTGAGTAAATACCAAACTGTACCTACTATAATGGCTTTTATTCATTCTAGTTATAAAATTTTGGAGAGGGAAGTATGGCCTGATGTTTAGAAAAAACAAGTTTTGCACTAAAACAATGTTTTAAAATTAAGTTTACCAATGAGCCACAATCCAGACACAGGCCGCAGCAAGATAGTTGAACCCTCATTTCAGGCAACACTGAATCTCTACTCAGAGAGTCAGGGGGCCACCCTGTCCAGCTTTCCTAAGAACTATCACCCCAGAACCCAAGAGGCAATTCCATTTTTCCTCTACAGAATTGTTTTCTCATTAGACAGAAACTACACAATTAAAGGTTTATACACTGATAAAATAGCCAAGGTGAAAACAAAGAAATAATGAGTCAAATTTGTAAAAGTAACCTTTATTCTCCTGGCTCAGTTGTTGTCGGGAGGCTTACTGTCTCCTTCTGATAACTTAGGCCTAGCCCTAGAAGCTCTATCCTCTGTACAATCTAACCTAGGCCTAGAGTGTTTTCAGCCTCTGAGACTTACTGCTGAATAAGCTGATCCTTACTTGTTCTTTCTGAGCTCTGGGCTGACTGGTTCAACTCAGCTGTTCTGGATCAAACTCTTCTCCCAGCTGATTTATTTAATCTGGCTTCTCTCCTGGCCCAGAATTGCTCTGCTTGGCCCCAAACTAACTCAGCAATCTGCTCTAATCTTCTGGATTCTTCTTATTTTCTGGCCTGCTCTGTCTTCACCTGAGCTCTCTCTCTGCAATCCATCTCTCATTACTCCTCTAGTAAAACTGCCTCTTAAGTATCTTCACTTTTCTCTTTCTTCTCATGAGAGTTGGGTGTATCCTAATGTGTCATATTTTCTTCTGATTCATCACTTTTTCTGCCAATTAGACATCACTTTTAAACATTGGAGCTTCCTTCTAAAAACTAACTTTACCTTTGTTTGGGATTAAAGGCATGTACCACCACCCCTGAATCTAATCTTTTCTTTACTGGATACTTGCGCTATACCAGGCTGCCCTTGAACTCAGATCTGTTTGCCTCTGTCTCCTGGATTAAAGGCATGTTTGTGTTCCACCTGCATCACACAGACGTAGGTCTTTGGATGTGATCTCTTGACAGAACAGCTGGGTTCTGAATTAACATTCTTCTACACAAATTCTTTTTGTGGGGGGTGGAGGTGGGATTCCAAGACAGGGTTTCTTTCTGTGTCACCCTGGCTGTCCTGGACTGTGTAGCTTGTCTCTGCCTCCCAGGTGCTGGGATTAAAGGCGTGCACCACCACGCCCAGCGGAGCCAAATTCTTATCAATGGCCATTCATTTAAAATAAATAAATAAATAAATAAATAAATAAATAAATAAATAAATCTGGCTGAAGTTAAGAGTATAAAATTTGATTCTTTAGAGTATTAAAAATAAATATAAATGCTACATTATACTCATTTCTTTATACAAATAATGGCACTTACCTGACCCAAAACTGATGGCTTAGAAGCCTTTGGCTGAAAATCCTACATATAATAATAAACCTGGGGCCAAGTCCAGGAGATGGCCAGGCCTCACCACACCGTTGTCAGTCAGTTCATCAACGAGAAAATTCTGGAGCTTCCAACAACCAAAGGTATAGTATGGACTGCTTCTTGAGCAAGCTCCTACAGGAAAGGGGAAACACATCACAGATCATAAGCAACTGTACTCAAACCACACTCCAACAAGAAAAAGCAAATTTTACTTAACTCTAACTTGAGTGACCTACAAAGATACCTGAAGAGCAGGGAAGTAGTGACACTGGTACTCTCTCAAATAAGGGCACCCAGGCAAGAGTCAAAGGCCAGATGAAAAGAGGGCTTCTGAATTCAATTAAGAGCCCATCGTAAAGCAGACCCAGCATAGAAACCCAACATTTGGCAGAGAAACACAAAATGTGGAAAGGCTGAATAACAAAATTATGTAATTTTTAAAAACCTTAGTATTGTAAAACTATCTCATGCTAATTTAAAATATAAGAAAGTTAGAGAACTAAATTTATATTTACTAAGCATCAATGTGATGTGATGTGGCTATCTGTGTGTATTTGAGAGCCAGGCAGGGTGGCATATACCTGTAATCCCAGTACTCAGACGTTGAAGCAGACAAAAGGTGAGTTTGAGGCCAGCCTGAGCTATACAAGGAGACCCTGTCTCAATCTAAAACAAATATACATATGTAAATTTCACCCACCTTCCTGGTAAGGTCCCAACTAATCACACTGTTCTCAGGCTCTATTTCAAAAAGACAACACACCCCCACACCCCACAAAAACCAACCAACCAACTAAACAGATCCAACAAGCCTTTCCTTGCCTCTTCCATATTATCACAACCTAACTCTCTCCAGGTGCCTTTGTTTTTAGCCAGGTCTTTTAAAACCCAAGGGCCAGAGCCAGCAATTCAGAGCAGAACCCACCTCTTACTTCCTTTCTCTGCTTGGCTTCAACTGCCTTCCAGCTAACTGTGGTTTCCCTAGTAACCAAGACAAAGGGCAAACATTCCATAGATCCTTAAAGCGACATAGACCTTTTTAAATCTCATGTCCACTCCATGTAGCTACAGGAAGCCATTATAGCTTCTATCACGCGGAAAGCTCACCACGAAAGCCAACCTCAAGAGGTTAGAAACTACTGAGTGGGCCTAGCCAGTAAACTAAATAGACAACACACCAAGAAACTACTTCTCAAAGTGGAAGTGGAAACACACACTGAGTACTTGGAAAGGAAAAATAACAAAACTAACCCAATAATCTCAGGAATGAAAATCATTTAAAACGATTCAATTTATAGGGACTGGAGAGATGGTTCAGCAATTAAGAGGACTTGTTACTTTTGCAGAGGACCTGGGTTTGGTCTCTAGCACCCACATACCATCCACAATTCCAGTTCCAGTGTATCCTTGAGAAATCCAATACCCCCATCTGACCTCCACAGGCCACATGCCCCTAGGCAAACACTCATACACACAAAAATTTAAAAATCTTTAAAAAGAATTATTTTAAAGATTCAATTTATAGATGGTACTGTAGCTCATCGGTAGTGTCTACCTAGCATGGATTAATTGAGTCCCCAACAATGAGGTGAAAAGTACATGTTAACCCAAAAAACAAACATGTTTCTAAGGACTTGGAATAGTCCTGAATATTAAGAAGTAAAAGTGCAGTTATTTCTGCTATGTAGAATAAGAAGACATTTGTAACAGATTATTCTGTATTTGATTTTCTTTCATAATTCTGCCAATGCAAAAACTAATAAAATTCGGTGTGTGAAATAAAAGTACATACGCCAGGCGTGGTGGCACACGCCTTTAATCCCAGCACTCGGGAGGCAGAGGCAGGAGGATCCCTGTGAGTTCGAGGCCAGTCTGCTCTACAAAGTGAGTCTAGGACAGCTAAGGCTACACAGAGAAACCCTGCCTTGAAAAACCATCAAAAAACAAAAAACCAAAAACCAAAAACAAAAAACAAAAAAAACCCCCACACATAATGTATCGAGACAAAAGTACAAACAAAATTAAGTCTACTCATAAGGTGTAAGTAAAACGTAATGTGTGGCTTGGCACTATGGCAACAGGCATGTGAGGAAGCAGGAAGATGAAAGAAAGGCCATTTAACCAAGTGAGGGCTGGGCTGTTGCACAGCAGGGAACACACAACACTTGCCTTGCACCCACAAGGTCCTGGGTACCACTAAAGATTAAATTTAAAAATGGTGTTACGGGGCTGGAGAGATGGCTCAGGGGTTAAGAGCACTGTCTGATCTTCCAAAGGTTCTGAGTTCAATTCCCAGCAACCACATAGTGGCTCACAACCATTTATAATGAGGTCTGGTGCCCTCTTCTGGCATGCAGACATACATGCAAACAGAACACTGTACACACAATAAATAAATATTTTTTTTTAAATGGTGTTACACTTCTAACCCAAATTAGTATGTAAATCTACACACTATATAGCATAGTCCATACAAAGTGATCATGAAGGGCTGGAGAGATGGCTCAGAGGTTAAGAGCATTGTCTGCTCTTCTAGAGGTCCTGAGTTCAATTTCCAGCAACCACACGATGGCTCACAACCAACTTTAACATGGTCTGGTGTCCTCTTCTGCCATGCAGGTGTACATGCAGATACATAGAGTACTCACATACATAAAATAAATAGATAAATCTTTAAAAAGTGATCCTAAAATTATAATTATGTCATATTAATTAATACTTTTTCCCCAAAGAAGAAAACGGTGACCATTTCTGAGTATACTGAAGGCACAATGAACTTTCTACATTCCAAAGTATGTCTTTCTACAAGATCTCTGTCAGTCTCTGGACAGGGTCTGATTCTAGTCCAAAGTGCCCTGGAGCTTCTGGCAATATTATTGCCTTAAGTCTCTCCTGATTGTTAGGATTAAAGGTGTGAACCACTGCATTAAACACTACAAAGGGCATTTTCTCCCTCCTCTCAGTTAAAATGCACTGTTTCCTATTAACCAGAAGTACACAATATCTCAGCATTAAAGTTTTATATAAGAGCATGAGGGATGGCTCAGTGGGTAGGGATACTTGCTTTGTAAGCATGAGGACCCAAGTTAAAATCCCCAGCACTCACATATAGAGCTTGGTATGGCTGCATGCAGTGTACTGGCAACCCCAACATTGGCAAGTTCACAGACAAGCAGATCCTGAGTACTTGATGCTCAGTTCAGTTTACCTAACAGCAAGCTCAGTCTGGGGAGAGCCTGTCTCAAGGAAGTAGTGTAATAGAGGAGACACGTCAGACCCATAGACACACTCACATGCACACACCATCTGCATGCAACACACACAGCTTAAAGCCAGGTGTGATGGCACACAAATACTAGTGAGGGTCTAGTTTCCAAAAGGAGACCTACCACTTCTCAATAGTGCTGCTAAGGACAAAGCCTCCAAAGATTCGATGCCAGTGCACACTTAAAGACACCAGAAACAGTGGTGTCTTGGGTGGTAGGTTTCAAAGCTTTTCGTCCAGGCAAAATACACTCTGAAGAATCCAAAGATCTTCTGTTTATGTGGAATATATCTATTGTTTCTGAAAAGCCATTACTAGAAGTCCACTACACTTAATATTAGTTTTTGTTATTAAAAAAAAAAATCACACAAGTATTAAGAATGGTATAGTATTTTTTCTTTTTGGAGGTCTCTAGCTTAACAACAGAAGACAGCAGGATTTCCAAACATGCCTCTGTCTTGTATGGTCTTTAGTGAACTGTATGAAGAAAGTCCTTTTTACATAAATGTCAAGCAGCAGTCTCAGAAGTCAGCAGCACTGTAGACTGTAATGTGCTACTGAGCTCTCTTACACTCTTGTACTAACCCCCTGGGCTGTCTGGTCCTGTTTGGTCCTCTTGGCTCATGAGTCACTTGGAAAGCACTAAGCTCACAGAATTCAGGCAAAGTTAGACAAGAAAGACTTAACTGCCTGACTGATATGTGATTACTGGAAAGCTATTGGGCTCACAGTAGATACAAGTATCCAATGTTCTAATTTTCTCTTGCAAGTGCCAATTTTATGTTTACCAAGAAATCCTCAGTTGCTTTTCTTGAGACTCCCATCATTTGTAATGGAGAGCATGGCTGCAACACTAAGCCTGACAGGTGAAGTGCCTGTTCATCCAAGAAGCCATTCCACAAGATGTACAAGACCAGCTCTTACAGCAAAGTGGCACGGGTGTGTACCTGAGGGCTAACCCTAATAAGCAGCAGGTACATCTTGTTCAAGGATATTAAATTTTTTTAAAACTACACTTATTCTTTATATGTATGTGCACATACATGTCTGCTACGACATGGATGTGTAAAGATCAGAGAACTGACAGTAGTCATTTATCTCCAGTCACCATATAGGTTTGAGGGACCAAACTCAGACTATTAGCCTTGGTAGTAGCACCCTTACCCACTGAGACCTCTTCCCTGGCTCCAAGACATTCTAAAGGGAAATGTGTATTTTACAAACCCAACCCACAGTAGGAACACAGGATCCTCTATATATGGGTGCAAAAATCAGCTGTTAGCCCCACAAGGAGACCATCAAGGCCTGAGGATCTGTTCCTGGGGGCCTGCACAACCTACTCCACCAACCAAGGACAATGCATAAAGTAAACCTTAGACCTCCTGTTCAGATCTACCCAGTGGACAGCTCACTCTCAATGGTTGTGGAAACAGGGAGGGGGTGATTGAGAGGACTGTCTGACATGAACTCTGGTGCTCCTGATTTGATCACTTCCCCTTGGTAGGGAGGCCTGGTGGGCACACAGAGGAAGGGGAAGCTAATAGCTTTGGTCATATGGTGGGGAGGACGTCCCCTTTTGTCAGAGGTCTAGGAAAGGGAAATAGGGTGGAAGAGGGAGGGAGGTTGAGAGCTGGGAATTGGAAGAGAAGAGCAAGGAGATAACAATTGGGACATAATGTGAATTAAATTATAACAAAAAAATTAAAATCAGGTGTCAGGAAAACTCATCATGTTGGTCTACTATTTCAGAAAGTTTTGACCTCCTAGCTCCAAGGCAAGTTTTTCAGGGACCCCCACAGAAGTCCATGGAATATACTTGAAGAACTTTAGCTCCCTGGCATTTCTACTAATTAAGACAACACTGGGTAGTGAGTGCATGCATGGCAGGCAGCAGCATCTATGGTGCACCATCTTTCATCCTAGGCAGTCGGTAACAAATCTCCAAATTCCTTCCTATTTCCTGACTCAGCAAAAACATTACTAGCAAAGCAAAGGAGAAATTAAATAAAACTTCTCTCCCCAAATGTTAAATATCACCTTTTAAAAAACAGTAGTAGTGCCGGATGGTGGTGGCCCACACCTTCAATCCCAGCACTACAGAGAGAGGCAGAGGCAGGTGGATCTCTGTGAGTTCAAGGCCAGCCTGGAATATAAAGCAAGTTCCAGAGCAACCCTGTTTGTCTTGAAGATCAATCATCACCATTCTAACTGTTGTCCACCTAAAGATGTTCTCAGCCACAAACACGAAACTTGTTAGCTCTCAGTATGAGCTACTTTGCAATGGGACAGATAGCCACGATGAAGCTCCAACACTTGTGCCACAGCGATTCCAGAAACCAACTCTGACTTAACAGCCAAGACCCTACTGGGTCACAAATATGTTTGTAAGCTTCAGTTTTCCCTGAAATGATAGTCAAACCCAGACTGACCTTCTGCTCTCCATATGGCTAAGGATGACCTTGACTTCACCACCTGAGTGCTGGGATGTTGGGATGCTGAGCGACAAGTGTGCTTTGTCTGACTTAGACAATGCTGGAGGGTGAGCCCAGGACCTGAGAACTCTACTAACTACCAGCAAGAATACATCCTCCAATGCCCCCACATTTCATTTTGAAGCAATTCTAACTTGTTAGAAATTATGTCCAGTACTATAATAAAGACTATTTGACTCTAACTCAGAATTTTTGCCCTCAGTGGGAGCAGTTTGCTGTCTATATGATACTTACTCAGCAGGGGGCATTGAGCCCCAAGGTCTGCAGCTGCAAAAACTGTCTATCACACACGCTGTTTGGGATCATGAAGGAAATTAAGAAACCCAGTTTTCATTTCTCAGCGTCTAATACAAACGCTATTAAGCAAATTACAATGTTATTAAATTATTCTGGTTAGGTGAAATGAAAATTATGAGGAACTCATTATAAAAATCTTGTTGAGCAGGGTGTGGTAGCACATATCTTTAATCTCAGCACTTGGGAGGCAGAGGCAGGTGGATGGAGGCCAGCTTCACAGAGAAACTCTGTCTTGAAAAAGCAAAAACCACCAAAAAACTTGATTTAAAATTTACTTGTTACTTTATAAACACACGGAGACAAACAAAAACACTTGCCACAAAAAAAATCCTTTGAGGACTGATGCCTCATCAGGCCTTCAAGGCTCTCAGTATCCCTTCCAGTTTCTAGTTAAGATGCATAGGCTTTTAAGTTTGGTGGCAATTCAGGGAGGAAATTTCGACTCTTCTAGCGATGGCCAAGAACTTGAAACTGTAAGGCTAGCACTGCCTTGTTTGGGGGAGGGCACCAAGTCTCTTAAAGCAGCTACCCAGGGTGGGCTCTCCTTCTGTCTACCTCACATTCCCAGACAGTGGGACTCTGTATACTAACTCCTCTTAAGGTCACTTTGGTGCCATTTGTGATGATCCAGAACCTGTTCCTAGGCTGGCTACTCAACCGTGTGTGAACATGTACATGACTTGGAGGGCCCTTTTTTAGTGTTTCCAGGACAGTCATACAAAGCAAGGACATTGAGTCCCTGGTAACTGGAGCTTGTATTTATTCCCACAGCCCCAAATGAAGGTCAGTTTTACCATCTAGGGCCCCACTCTGGACAATGAAAGCATATTACATCCTATGGTAGGTGCAAAGGGCTGGTGAACACAATCCCGGTGCCTCTCCCATGCAGACACCTCCAGCTGACTGGGGTGCTATCCTATGCTTCATGGCAATAGCAGTTCCTAATTCATACCTCTTGGAGGAGCAGGAACTGAATGAAACAGCACCTTCAAGGTCACAAGAAAACCATTTGTTCCATCATACCTTTCCCCAAAGGCAAGAAACTGGGTGAGCCAATAAAAATAGTTGGAAGATACCGTCTAATAGTATGAAGGTGTCCGGTTTCTCTAGATGTTTGAGCTAACCTTTCAATTCACCTCAACAGTTAGAGCACTCTCTTTGGGGGTGGGGGGTAGGGGGTGGGAGAGGGTTTCTCTGTGTAGCCCCAGCTGTCCTGAAACTCAGATCCACCTACTTCTGCCTTCTGAGTGCTGGGACTAAAGGCATGTGCTGCCACGCCTGGCAATAAGAGCACTCTTAAGGTCAGGTCTGGTCTTTAAACTTCAGCACTCAGGAGGCAGAGGCAGGCTAGCCTGCTCTACACATTAACAGGACAGCCAGACCCTGTTGCAAAAAAAACAAAACAAAAAGAGCACTTCTAATTGTTACAAACAGTAAATGGTAAAAATGCATAGTTGGATCCCGAGATCAAAGCTCTCTGCTCAGTACTAAGTTATCATATGTCCTCTTTATTGTCACTGAGAATTCACTTTTTCGTTTCTTTTTTGAGACAGGGTTTCTCTGTGTAGTCCTGGACTCCCTTTGTAGACCAGGCTGTCCTTGAACTCACAGGGATCCACCTACATCTGCCTCATGAGTGCTGGGATTAAAGGCGTGTGCCACTATACCCGGCCAAGAACTCACTTTTTCACAAGCTAAGTGATAATGATGTACCACCAAATAGAAAGAGAAAGAAGAAACCAGTCATTTTGAGATAAACAGATTTACAAAAGCATAAATGTAACTTTTCTCATGAAGTTGTCTTAGACTTAGAAAGTAGTTCCCACAAAATATTTATGTTAACACAAGAGCAGATGAGTTTAAGCAAAAGTGTTTTAGAATGAATGTTTAAATGTCTCAGATGTAAAAGCAAACAATCAGTACTGACAAAAACTCCGTCACCAGGAACTTTTTAGTGTAAAGGCCCTGGAGTTTGGTTTGAGGGTGACTGGTATCGAGCTGCACATTTGTTGAGTATCTATATAAAGCACCCTTACTATCTAGCGAGGACTCACAAGGGCAGTAACTAGACCAACCTGATCCCACTGGCTTCCCGCCTCACTCAGGTTCTGTCATTCATTACTCTGAGGAGGCTGTAAGATTTGCTACCTAAATTAAGGCTAAAGCCCAGGAGCCTTGGGAAACTCAAGTGAGGAGCTGTATTTCAGCTGGAATCTTCCTTTCCTTCTCTGAGATTAGTAGGGGACAATGCTTGGATTTTCCCTCCATTTTGGGGGGAAGGGATGTAAGATAATGAAGTCCGCCACTGATAACTGAGTTCTAGCAGGGTTTCCTGTATTATCATTTTTTGTTTTGTTTTGGTTTTTTTTGTTGTTGTTATTGTTGTTGCTGCCACTTTTCTCTGTGTAGCCTCAGCTGTCCTCACAGAGACTGGCCTGCCTCTGCCTCCCGGGAGTGTTGGGATTAGGTGTGCCCCACTGCACCCGGTTCTTGAATTATTTTTTTGCAGCCCAGCTGAACTCCATTGTCAAGCCCATTAGAGCAGCAACACCCAATGCTCCACATCAGCACAGGTAGAAGCAGGTATATCTTCCTGCTTACTTGCTGTTCTCAAGTCACAATCCAACAAATCCTGACCCACCCTGACCTTCTGGGTTCTCACGGCATGGCTCTGCGGAAACAGGCTCTCAATATTTCCTATCCCCACCAGCAAGAGTAAGGACTCCTTGTAAGACATTTGGGGGTTAGGGTTAGAGGGGTGGGAATGGAGCAGAGGCTCAGGAAGAGCGACCAAGTGTGAAAAGGAGCCTTCAAGGTTTCCATTCTGCTTCCAGTTGTGGCCTGTGCACTGGGCTGTAATCTCCATTCTCAAGTGGGAGCAACACAGACCTCAGCTTCTGAAAATCCTTTCTTAAGTCCTACTCAGAGCCCACTTAACAACTTTGCAACAAATGGTCAGTGTCACCCACCAAAATGACAAGTGTCCATACTTCCTACAGAATCTGGGGATATAGGAAACCGGCAGCGCCTGATCTAAGGCAGAGGAAGACTGCTTTCCTTTGATTTAGCAGATTAACATCTGTGTAAGAGTGCATACCGCCATGTTGTCACAAAAGGTAACTAATTTGACATTTGAAGACAGGAAGTACTACTGAGAGGTCCACAATACTGGAAAAGAGACTGACAAAGCTACACAGTGCCAACCTGTGCTTCTGAACACAAATAACTGTAACACAGGTTACTTTCAGTGTTTCCACTTTGGTTTTCTGTATAAATATTATTCTTTAAAAAACTTATGAGGATGGAGAGGCGGCTGAGTGGCTAAGAGTACTAAGTGTTGTTTCAGAGAACCCACATGGCCGTTCACAACCATCTGTAATTCCAGTTCCGGGGACTCAACCTCTTCTGACATCTGAAGGCACCAGGCAAACATGTGCTGCACAGACATTGCATTCAAGTAAAACACCCATATGTATAAAACAAATTATTTGTATTGTTTTTATCGGTGGCGCATGCCTTTAATCCCAGCACTTGGGAGGCAGAGGCAGGCGAATCAATGCGAGTTTGAGGGCAGCCTGGTCTACAGAGCAAGTCCAGGACAGCCAAGACTACACAGAGAAACCCTATCTTGAAAAAAACAACAAAATGACAACAAATATGTATATATGTGTATGTATGTGTCTATATGTGTGTGTGTGTGTGTGTGTATGAATGATTGTTTTTAATGTTGTTTATATTTGAATATGTACACATAAGTGCTGGTGTCTGTGGAGGCCAGGTGTCAGATCCCTGGAATAGAGTTATATGCTGTGGTAAGCTGCCTGACATGGATGCTGGGAGCTCAGGTCCTCTGGAAGAGCAGTATGTTTGTTTTTGTAGACAGGGCTTATCTGTGTAGCCCTGGCTGTCCTGGAGCTCATTCTGTAGACCAGGCTTGCCTCAAATTCAGAGATCCACCTGCCTCTGCCTCTCTGAGTGCTGGGAATAAAGGCGTGCGCCACCACCACTGGGTTAGAAGAGCAGTACGCACTCTCACACCTCAGCCATCTTCTCCAGCCCATTCTACCTCTTGACCTAAGCACAGAAAAGCCATCTTCATTTTGGAAAAAGACTGACTTATCTTTTCATCACATTACACCACTTAAGTTTCCATCAGCACATAAAAAACATAACCCCAGCACTTAAACTTGATATCTTACAAATTTTGCAAAAGATAATCAACACCTAGGGATAAGCTGTATACACAAATATAGAATTATTCTTTTTAAAAATGTGTCTGTCACCTAGAGGCCAAAAGAGGACACAGAATGTCCTGGAGCTGGAGTTAGAAGTGGTTGTGAGCCTTCCAGGTGACACAGATGCTTGGGAACCAAGCTCTGGTCCTCCAGAAGAAAAACAGGAGCTCCCAACAACTGAGCCATCTCTCCAGACTCCAGAATCATTCTTTAAAAGTATGTACAACTGCTATTCATCTTCCTTGTCAACTTCTCAAGATGACTGCTGAGAAAATAAACTAAAGTCTGTGAGCACGATATGTCTCACAGGCGAGCCTGCACACTCAGGACAAGTGAGCACAACTCAGACTTTGAGCTTTGACCTCTCCAAAGAACACAGCATCACTGGCTATTACTCACGTGACCACTGTAGCTGAAGCAATACATACCACTTCCCACAACCTCAGAGACTACTGGGTTTCTATAAAGGGTCCTGTAAAGGAACCAGTCACCTAACATTCAAGAGACTCTGCTTAGGGACAATTTCTTAAGTTGGGACTTAAACATGAGAAACAGATTCTAAGACTTGGGGTCACTGTGCAGGGATCTAAGAGCACCAGGAACAGGACTGAATCTTTGCTCTTCCAGAGCCAAGCAGAAGCCACCTGGTGTTGCAACACAGGTGTAAAACATGGTAAACCATGCTGTTGACAGAGTGTAAGCCTAGCACGGCACCCATATGCTTAAGAGAAGTCATTACTTGAGCTGCTCAGCCCTGGCTGGGGAATTAAGACTCTTCAGTCTATTAAGGCAGTACCTACCAGAGGTCCAGAGTTTTACTGCAAACAACCGTTCCACAAGACATCCCACCTCGACTTCAAGACCTACCTGGACTCTCCTCAGTCCTCTAACACATGTCCTCAGCAAGCTATTGTGATGCTACACATGTGCTGAGTGCCAGGAGGAAAGTGCTGGTCATGGGCGCTGGCAGGGGTAATCAATTACACAACCTTTTCTGTATGCTACTTCTCAGCTGTACACAAGTTTGTCTGACAGAACCTCCACTTAATCAAGTGTAACAAGGAGCATCCTTTTATGGAAAATTAAACATACACAGCATTCCAAATCAAAACCGGGGCCTCTTACTCAAGAGTCAATATTAATACACACCTGGCCACCAACAAGGCAAGAGGCAGTGAGAGCCAGGGCAACGCCCAAGGCCCTACATCGGGCTGGGGCTGGATATTCCCCGAAGATCTTCCCAACGAGACATCGCCTCTTACACCCCCGCGAATTCTCGCCCAGGCCCATTCACGTCCTACCACAAGTGTTCTACAAGTGCCGAGGACCTGCGGTCGCAGGCGGCTGGGCCCCCAACTCCAACTCACACTCGAAGGCACCACAGCCTCCCAGACCAAGGGACCAGACAGGACCACACTAACAGTGATTCGGCGGAAACCAGACGCAGACCACCTGCCCGCCCGGCCTCGCGCTCCTCTGCGACCCTTCTGTCCGGGGCCGGAAAGGGCCCCACGGGCCGCGACGCCATTTTCTCGGCGCGATTGCGCCGCTCGCTGGAGTTGGGCTGCCGGCACGGCGCCACTCCGCCTTGTCCGGATCCCAAGCGCTGTCCACACGGCTCCCGCCCTCTTTCACTGCATAGAGCCACTTACCGCGGCCGCCGGGATCCCGCAGCCATTTCCAGAGTGGCCACGGATCTAGGGCGGAGGCCAGCGAGACTACCAGCCTAGAGCGGCGGGCCGCGCGGCAAGCGGAAGGAATCAACCGGCCACCGAGATGAAGCGGCGGCTAGAGCGGCTATGCCGCGCTTCCTGCACGCATGCGCCACCCGGGTTCCCCGGAGCGCCCACCTTGTGGTGTGTCCTAGGCACGCTTGACAGATTCCCGCGTCGGGAATCAAGGGGCTAAGCTGGGAGCCCATGCCACCAAGCTATTCCTCGGGCTATTCAGGGCACTCTGGCCAGCATCTCAAAAGCTTTAGAAACCTTCTGCGCTTGCGGGGACCGGTGCTTCGGGGTGAACCTGCGTCCTAAAGGAGCCAGGAAGAAAAAGACCCCAAAGCCCTTCCGCACTCCGCTCAGCTCTCTGGGCCTCTGGAAGGGGTGTGTGCTGGGAGCCCTTGCTAGAAACACCCATGTCCCATGTTCATTCCTTCCGAAATAACCTACCAGGAGTTAGGAGCCAAAGCATGAGCATACGTGCCTACGAGGGCCGACCCCACCCCCCCCCCAACACACACACAAACATTTAAGAAATCCATCCCTCTCAGTGCAAAGTACATTGGTATTCCTTCATTGTCCCCCCCCCCCCAAATACTTAGGAAACCGGAGAGAGGTCGCTACTCCCTTGCAGCAC
Organism: Acomys russatus; assembly: GCF_903995435.1. Lineage (NCBI taxonomy): Eukaryota > Metazoa > Chordata > Mammalia > Rodentia > Muridae > Acomys > Acomys russatus. Next base: position 26,942,948 of record NC_067140.1, read on the forward strand.
CGCACACTAGCCACTTGCCCTGAGCGCAGTTAATACTGGGATAAAGCGCTCAGCTTTGTCCCATACAGCCGGCTTCTTCTAATTTATGTATGCACGTAGACACGTAACTCGGAAGCTAGTCTTCCAGCCTCTAACTTCAGCTTCATTGCAGAACAAAGATATGCTCCTGTCTAGTAAAGCCCCACCCACACTGGAGAGGTTTCTAACGCTCCATCCAGAAGAGCAGGTGGCTCGAGTCGTTTGCTTTCTCTCCCCAAAGTTCCATGCCAGCTCCTGGGGCTTCCAGAGGAGTGGGAGGCTGCTTCTGCTTCCCTTGGTGAGATCCTTTCTGACTCTTGCCGAGGAGGAGCATGCCCTGATTCCTCAGCTCTGCCCTTAAGTTCCCAGCATCCACAGGAGATAAAGTAACTACAGCTCGAGAGATCCTGTGCCCTCCTCTGGCCTCCTCCCGCACCAGGCACCCGCTGCACGTGCACATACATAGAAGCAGAACACTCACACACATTAAATACGAATTTTGAATCTAAAATACAAAAACCAACATTTAATTTCTAGGTCCTTTTATTATGTGCAGCTCTGGGGACTGACTGAGCTTGGAGCCATGCTTAGGGACATGCTAGGTCTGAGTTATCTGGTAGCCAAGAGCTGACTTTAGATACACTTATTTGCCAGGCACTGAACAATTCTATAACAATCAAGTCACCAGCTGCTTTGCACAAAGCAAAATAGAGTAAAACACCAGTCCTTGGTTCCTCTTTAAAGAAAACAGCAGATTGCCGGGTGGTGGGGCGGTAGTGGTGCATGCCTTTAATCCCAGCACTCAGGAGATCGCTGTGAGTGCCAAGGTCAACCTGGTCTACAAAGCAAGTCTAGGAAAGCCAAGGCTAGGCAGAAAAACCCTGTCTCAAAAAACAAAACAAAACAAAACAAAACAGCAGGTTCCGGTTTGCAGCAGATCTTTATCTGGCAAATGTTACTGATACACAGCTAAGAGCCACCACCAGTCACCCCAGAGCGCAGGGTATCAGCAGAACAGAAAAACCAAGAAGACAATTCAGACTTTCCCAGCTGGATGTGGTGACGCCTGCATTACCAGCACTAGGGAGGCTGAAGCAGGAAGGTCGTAAGCTCCAGGCCATCTCTGCCTACAAAGAAAACACTGTCTTCAAAAACAAAAACCAGTTGGGACAGCCAGGGAAGAAGTGGGTAAGGAGAAAGAAACACACCAAAGTGTGTGTGTGTGTGTGTGTGTGTGTGTGTGTGTGTGTGTGTGTGTGTGTATTACAAACTGATGTGTCCCACAAAACATAATCTGTACAAATCTGCCAATAGGAAGAGGTCAATGATAAATCTTTTTTCAGGTTTATTTTATGTGTATATGCGTTCTGCTTGCACGTATGTATGTATGCATGCATGCATGCATACCATGTGCACCATGTGTATGGCTATGGCCCCATGTAATAAGAGAATGTCAGATCCCCTGGAACTGGCGTTATGGGTGACTGTGAGCCACCATGTGGGTACTGGGAATTCCTTACCCAGTATAATACCTCTACAACTCCAATGTCAGGATTTACAGGAAAAAGGAAAAATGACACATAACCTCCTAAGGGGGAGGGGGACACACGCAAGTCTAAAGCTCTTTGTAGATCTCTTCTACAGAAGCCAAGGACTCCAGCATGCAAGGGTTTATTTTTGGGTTTTTGGTTGGTTGGTTGGTTGGTTGGTTGGTTTTGAGAGTTAAAAAAAAAAAAAGTATGCAAAACAGCTTAGTCTACACAGTGAGACCCTTACCTGTCTCAAGGAGGGAAGGAAGAATTTGCAAAACATAGCTGGCAACCCTGCACCCTAACATGTATCTAATGGGAGCATTTTGTATTTTATCCTCAGAATGCTTTCCCTTTAACTCTATATTTGATTATTTGGTCAATCTGAGGGCTGCTGAGGGGGAATCCACTGTGGATGTGTCTATGCTAGGCAAGTGCTCTACCACTGAGCCACCACCCCAGCCCCCTGACAATGCTCTTTCAGTTTTATACTGTGTGTGCATGTACATACACAGCACCAGGACAGGTGTGGTGGAGTCTTCTCTCCTTCCATCTTTTCATGGGTTCCCAGCACACGGGCCATCAGGCTTATGGAGCACACAGGCCATCAGGCGTATAGAGCACACAGGCCGTCAGGCTTACAGAGCACACAGGCCATCAGGCGTATAGAGCACACAGGCCGTCAGGCTTACAGAGCACACAGGCCATCAGGCGTATAGAGCACACAGGCCATCAGGCTTACAGAGCACACAGGCCGTCAGGCGTATAGAGCGCACAGGCCGTCAGGCGTATAGAGCGCACAGGCCATCAGGCGTACAGAGCACACAGGCCATCAGGCTTACAGAGCGCACAGGCCATCAGGCTTATGGAGCACACAGGCCGTCAGGCGTATAGAGCACACAGGCCGTCAGGCGTATAGAGCACACAGGCCGTCAGGTTTACAAAGCGCACAGGCCATCAGGCGTATAGAGCACACAGGCCGTCAGGCTTACAGAGCACACAGGCCGTCAGGCGTATAGAGCACACAGGCCGTCAGGCGTATAGAGCACACAGGCCATCAGGCTTACAGAGCACACAGGCCGTCAGGCTTACAGAGCACACAGGCCGTCAGGCTTACAGAGCGCACAGGCCATCAGGCGTATAGAGCACACAGGCCGTCAGGCTTACAGAGCACACAGGCCGTCAGGCTTACAGAGCACACAGGCCGTCAGGCGTATAGAGCACACAGGCCATCAGGCTTACAGAGCACACAGGCCATCAGGCGTACAGCACACAGGCCATCAGGCTTACAGAGCACACAGGCCGTCAGGCGTATAGAGCACACAGGCCATCAGGCTTACAGAGCACACAGGCCATCAGGCGTACAGAGCACACAGGCCATCAGGCTTACAGAGTACACAGGCCGTCAGGCGTATAGAGCACACAGGCCATCAGGCTTATGGAGCACACAGGCCGTCAGGCGTATAGAGCACACAGGCCGTCAGGCGTATAGAGCACACAGGCCATCAGGCTTACAGAGCACACAGGCCATCAGGCGTATAGAGCACACAGGCCATCAGGCTTACAGAGCACACAGGCCATCAGGCTTACAGAGCACACAGGCCATCAGGCTTACAGAGCACACAGGCCGTCAGGCGTATAGAGCACACAGGCCGTCAGGCGTATAGAGCACACAGGCCATCAGGCTTACAGAGCACACAGGCCGTCAGGCGTATAGAGCACACAGGCCATCAGGCTTACAGAGCACACAGGCCATCAGGCGTATAGAGCACACAGGCCATCAGGCTTACAGAGCACACAGGCCGTCAGGCTTACAGAGCACACAGGCCATCAGGCTTACAGAGCACACAGGCCGTCAGGCTTACAGAGCGCACAGGCCATCAGGCGTATAGAGCACAGGCCATCAGGCGTATAGAGCACACAGGCCATCAGGCGTATAGAGCACACAGGCCATCAGGCTTACAGAGCACACAGGCCATCAGGCGTATAGAGCACACAGGCCGTCAGGCTTACAGAGCACACAGGCCATCAGGCTTACAGAGCACACAGGCCATCAGGCGTACAGAGCACACAGGCCGTCAGGCTTACAGAGCGCACAGGCCATCAGGCGTATAGAGCACACAGGCCGTCAGGCTTACAGAGCACACAGGCCGTCAGGCGTATAGAGCACACAGGCCGTCAGGCTTACAGAGCACACAGGCCATCAGGCGTATAGAGCACACAGGCCATCAGGCTTACAGAGCACACAGGCCATCAGGCTTACAGAGCACACAGGCCATCAGGCGTATAGAGCACACAGGCCATCAGGCGTATAGAGCACACAGGCCATCAGGCGTACAGAGCACACAGGCCATCAGGCTTACAGAGCACACAGGCCATCAGGCGTATAGAGCACACAGGCCATCAGGCGTACAGAGCACACAGGCCATCAGGCGTACAGAGCACACAGGCCATCAGGCTTACAGAGCGCACAGGCCATCAGGCGTATAGAGCACACAGGCCGTCAGGCTTACAGAGCACACAGGCCGTCAGGCGTATAGAGCACACAGGCCGTCAGGCTTACAGAGCGCACAGGCCATCAGGCGTATAGAGCACACAGGCCATCAGGCTTATAGAGCACACAGGCCATCAGGCTTACAGAGCACACAGGCCATCAGGCGTATAGAGCACACAGGCCATCAGGCTTACAGAGCACACAGGCCATCAGGCGTACAGAGCACACAGGCCATCAGGCTTACAGAGCACACAGGCCATCAGGCGTATAGAGCACACAGGCCATCAGGCGTACAGAGCACACAGGCCATCAGGCGTATAGAGCACACAGGCCATCAGGCTTACAGAGCGCACAGGCCATCAGGCGTATAGAGCACACAGGCCGTCAGGCTTACAGAGCACACAGGCCGTCAGGCGTATAGAGCACACAGGCCGTCAGGCTTACAGAGCGCACAGGCCATCAGGCGTATAGAGCACACAGGCCATCAGGCGTATAGAGCACACAGGCCGTCAGGCTTACAGAGCACACAGGCCATCAGGCGTATAGAGCACACAGGCCATCAGGCTTACAGAGCACACAGGCCATCAGGCGTATAGAGCACACAGGCCATCAGGCGTATAGAGCACACAGGCCATCAGGCGTACAGAGCACACAGGCCATCAGGCGTATAGAGCACACAGGCCATCAGGCGTATAGAGCACACAGGCCATCAGGCGTATAGAGCACACAGGCCATCAGGCGTATAGAGCACACAGGCCATCAGGCGTATAGAGCACACAGGCCGTCAGGCTTACAGAGCACACAGGCCGTCAGGCGTACAGAGCACACAGGCCGTCAGGCGTATAGAGCGCACAGGCCGTCAGGCGTATAGAGCACACAGGCCATCAGGCGTATAGAGCACACAGGCCGTCAGGCGTATAGAGCACACAGGCCATCAGGCGTACAGAGCACACAGGCCATCAGGCGTACAGAGCACACAGGCCATCAGGCGTACAGAGCACACAGGCCATCAGGCTTACAGAGCACACAGGCCATCAGGCGTACAGAGCACACAGGCCATCAGGCGTACAGAGCACACAGGCCGTCAGGCGTATAGAGCACACAGGCCGTCAGGCGTATAGAGCACTGTGCACACAAATACTTTTACCTGTTGAGCCGCCTGACCCACCAGCGTCCAGCCATCTACTCTTAGTTCCTCGCTTTAGATAACTGTTCGTCTTCCCACGAGGCCCAATCCAGACAATGTTCTATGTAGCCCTGGCTGTCCTGGAACTTGCTCTGTAGACTATATTGACCTCAAACTCAGATCCACCTGCCGCTGTGTCCCAAGTGTTGGGATTATAAAGACCTGTAGCACCACAGCCAGGCTTGAAAACGTTCACAATGAAACAACTTCAAATTCCTGCCTTGGCTTGCAGAACAGTGGTCCCTTTGACCATAAGGTAGCCTTTTCTACCTCAGGGCCAAACTTTATGGCTTCTCTCCCCTGGGTCCACCTCTTGCACACAGAAAGCTTAGCTAGTTAATGAATCCACCAGGCTGACATCTCTGCCAAGTTGGTTGGTGATTGTCCCAGCCAATGTGACTCTGGACACGCCCACCTAGTCTCTGCTCTCTACTTCTCAGTGCCATCGCACACAGGTCCTCACTGCCCAGCCCACCACACTCAATCACCGTGGACACCCACCTCTACTCAATCTGGATCCACTCTTTCACCTGGTCCCCAGAATCTTCCCTGGTGTACCTCAAATTCAAATACATTTCAAAGCCTAACATATAAACCTGACTCACAGGGATGGAAAGACAGCTCAGCATGTAAGAGGATTTGATGCTCAATCAGAGGCATGAGTTCAAATCCCTAGCACCCACATAAAACCCCAGACAAACCAAGAGCCTGTAACTTCAGCACTGTGTGGGTGGTGGTCAGGAGGCAGACAGGATTGTTGGCGCTTGCTGGCTACTAGCCTAGCTTAAAGTTTAGTGAGAGGCTTTGTCTTGGAGAAGTAGAATGATACAGAACACAGGTTATCTTCTCTGGCCCTTTATGCACCCCTGGGTGTGTACCCACACACACACAAAGAAAAAAAAATGAGCTATTGACTTCAAACCCTCTGCCCTTTGCTAGTATTCACCCCAGGGAAGGGCTCTGGCCCTAGTCACTCCTTTACTGCCTAATCTAGTCAGCAGATTCAGATAAAGTTCCTAAAAGGCAAAGGACACATACTCAACAGGTAGAGGCCAGATGTCTGCCTCCCAGCACTAGGACTACAGACAGAAACCACAGCGCCCGTCTTTCTTACACAGAAACCAACATCAGGTACCGGTGCTTGTGTAGTGAGCACTTCACTGACTGAGCCATGTCCTCACAACAGCGAGCCTTATGTTTTTAGGGGAATCACGATATATGGCATTGGCAAAATGGGGTTAGGGCGTTAAGGGCCTGTCCTGGAACTCACTATGTAGATCAGGCTGGCCCTATTTCCTTGAAAGGCATGTACTACCATTCTTATGTGTGTCATATGCACACACATGGTGCTCATGGAGGCCAGAAGAGGGAGCTCAGTCCCCCAAAAGTGGAGTTACAGGCATTAACCGCCATGTGGACAGTGAGAACTGAACTTGGGTCCTCTTTAAGAGCAGTGTGGGGCTGGAGAGACAGATGGCTCTGAGGTTAGGAGCACATGGTGGCTCACAACCATTTATAATGAAATCTGGGTGCCCTCTTCTGGTGGTGGGAGTAAATGCAGTCAAAAACACTGTATACATAATAAATACTTTTTTTTAAGGGTGGGGGTTAAGTGCTCTTAACTAGTTCTAGCTCCAGAACTAAATGTTTCAAACTTTGAGTTGCAATCTTATATGGGAGTCGCATAACTGAAACGTGGGGAACAGTTCTAGTTTCTAAGCATGTAATAGACCAAAATCAAACACAGAATGAATCTGAGGTGTTCCTAGGAGGGTTAACCTGGGCTGCTGTCTTAGTTCTTTCTAAAGATTTATTTATTTTTTATTATTTTTAGACGTGTGCGTGTACACATGGATACAGGTGCCTGCAGAGCTCAGCAGAAGGCACCAGATCTCTTGGAACTGGACTAACAAGTGGTCATGGCCACCAGGTGTTGGGGCTAGAAATCAAATTCCTCAGCAAGTCTGGTTGTGCAGTCTTGGTTGTGAATATAAAACATGTTCACTTTACACGCAATGGAACACCTACAAGTGCACCTTGCTCCTATTTAAGACTACTGCATGTCATGAACTGCAATGTTTTTTACCGCACAATAGAATTCAACACAATAGAAGTTTAAAAACTTCTTCAGCATGTGAGTGTGAAACTGCTGTTGGAATTACTGGCTTGAGTTGTGCCAGTAACTTTATCAGTACTGGGGTGCAGTTAGCTAACTGGTAGACCGCCTGCCTAGCACACACGATGATCCATCCCCAGCAGCACACACACTGGCACAGTGGCATAAACTGAGGCAAGAGATCACAGACCCATTGTCACACACCACCGGAGACCTTGTCCTTCAAAAATAAGATTCCAAGTTGGACACACAGGCTCTTTCAGAAAGAAATGGAGTTTGGTCCTTAGCATTCACAGGAGAGTGAGGGGGTCCACAACCCTCATAACCTCTATTCCAGGGGTTCTGACAGCCTCTTTTGGCCTCCAGATACACATGTTCAGGCATTCGCATTCACAAAAATAAAATATGGAAAAGCATTCACTTTTTTGGGGGTGGGGGTGGGGGGACACGGTGCCTCTATGTAGCCCTAGCTGACCCATCACTATGTAGACCAGGTTGTCCTTTAACTCAAATACTGAGACTAAAGGCCTGTGCCACCTCATCCAGCCAAATTTCCTTTTTTAATTTGACAGGCATGGTGGCTCACACCTTCAATCCCAGCACTCAGGGAGTCAAAGGAAAGTGGATCACAGTGAGTTTGAGGTCAGCCTGGTCTACAAATTGAGTCCAAGACAGCCAGGGCTACACAGAGAAATCCTGTCTCGAAAAACCAAAAGGGGCAGAGGCAGGCAGATCTCTGTGAGTTAAAGGCCAGCCTGGTCTCCATAGTGAGTTCCTGGATAGCCAGAGGTACAAATCGAGACTTTGTCTCAAAACAAAAAGCAAACAAACAAACCCACCAAAACTAAATAAAGATTTATTTTTACTTATGTGTCTGCAAGTCCCCAGAGGACAGAAACTTCAGATCTACAGAAGCTGGAGTAGCAAGCGGCTGTGGGCTGTGAGCTGCCTACCTTAGGGGCTGAAAACTTAAAATTTAATCCTCTTCAAAAGCACCCAATGTCCTTTAATCCCAGCATTCCAGAGGCAGAGGCAGATGGATCTCTGTGAGTTCCAGGCCAGCCTGATTTACAAAGTGAGTCCAGGACAGCCAAGGCTACACAGAGAAACCCTGTCTCGAAAAACAAACAAACAAACAAAAATCCTCAGACATAAAGGGGTTGTGGGTGGGAAATTTAAGAATCCTTAGTTTACAATGTCACCTGAGCTGAGCATCATGCGACACTTAAAAAACAGCAACAACTAGGGTCTCTCTCTACATAGCCCTGGACCTCACCAGGTAGACCAGGCTGTTCTTGAACTTAAAAGAGATACACATGCAGACAGATTTCCAGAACAGCCAGGGCTATACAGAAAAAAACTCAAAATTAAAAACAAAAACAAAAATCACCTAAGCAAAAAGGAAGAGACAGAACTTGCTGGAGTTTAGGGAGAAGTTCCCAGGGAAGCACTTGCGGTAACATTGCCCAAAGAGAACCATAGGACTCAGGCGGGCTGGAGCAGGAAGGGCAGACTTTTAGCTGTGCTTACAACAGGTAATTAACTGGCCAGTGAACACTTTGCATGGAAGTCACGGTGTAGGAAAAATAGCACAGTGAGAGAACATATGTGACATGCTAGGAATGACGCTGTACCCAAGGACACCCAGGGAGCCCTAAACACCAGTCAGTTTGTAGAAAGGACTAAGGAGAAGGAAGGGGAAGCCCTAGGCACTGGCCAACCCTCACCTACAGAGGCACTGAAATTTTGAGTTAACCATTCTCTCTCCTTAAGATAATGGCCTGGGGGGGGGGGGGATAGGGAGGGCGGCAGCACTGGAGAGCTCAGTGGTTAAGAGCACGGCCTGTTCTTCCAAAGGACCAGGGTTCAATTCCCAGCAACCACATGGCAGCTCACAACTGCCTATAACTCCAAGATCTGACACTCTCACACCAATGCACACAAATTAAAATTAAATAAAATATTTAAAAGTTTTTTTTTTAATTAAAAAAAGAAAAGGTAATGGCCTCAGGCTGGAGAGATGGATCAGCAATTAGAAGCACTGACTGCTCTTCCAGAGGATCTGGGTTCAATTCCCAGCACCCACATGGCAGCACACAACTGTCTGTAACTCCAAGATCTGACACCCTCACACACACATACATGCAGGAAAAACACCGATGCACATTCAAAAACAAAACAAAACAAAAAAAAGTATGCTGGCCTCTTCCCTTGCACACGCTTGAATTGATATCCACCTTCACCCAGGGTTAAGCAAGCCCTGCAAAGTTTGTCATCATCTACTGACAGCTTTGGTTAGAACTTTGGAGTTGCAGATTTAACGCATTAATAAATGGAAAATGTTCACGGCCCGTGCGGCCATTGTGTCCTACATATCTGCTAAACTGGACAGACCTTCGGTGACTCGTTAAGAAGTCGCTTTCCTTAGACTTAGCCCATTTTTAAAGCAAGCGCTCTCAATTACCTCCACACAGACCGCCCAACATTCATTCCAGAATTTCTTTACATTACAATGACTAAATTTGCATTCTCCTCCGGTAGACAATAAAACACATAAACATGCAAATACCCATTTAAGAACTTAAGCTAGGCAGTTTTCTAGGGCCTCCAACTACCCCCAACCCTCACTGCAAGCTCTTACAACCCATCCCAGGGCAAGCGGGATGCCTGGGGGGCATTGGGGCCCGTTTTCCCGCGGCAGGGACCCCGCCCCCGACCCGCCGGCGTCCAGAGCAGGGTTGCCACCGTACGCGACGCCCAGAAGCAGGGAGTCCCCACCGTGAGCGCTTCTGAAGCATGGCCCCGCTCTGCTTCCATGACTGCATTTGAAGCACTGGGAGTCACCTTCGTAAGTGCCCAGAAACGAGGCGTCTTTGCCTCGGGAACGGGAGCCTTTGCAGTCCGTTCTCGAGCGCGGCCACGAGGATCGCTCCAGGCAGGGCTGTTCTGACGCTGATCCGGCCTCGATTGCAACGCCCGCGGAATAAATCCTAGGAGGTCGCTCACGTCCGGAGGCCTTGCCTTTGAGACTAGAGCTTGGCGGACTACAGGCCTTCCTTATCTCGCGCTCTCACACATTCACACACACCTATTCCCAGCCCCCAGCTTCACATACACATACCCCCCCCAAAAAAAAACAAAACAAGAAAAGAGGTGGGACCTTCGCTTTGAATTCGGCCTATACGTCTCCATCCCCGCGCTAGGACTCAGGACGCCGACGCCCCCGCAGTAGCCATCTTGCGCAGAAGCGACATTAGCCTTTTGACTCTCGCGCCAACCCGTAGGCCTAGGGCCCGGCCGGAGAGTTGTGCGCAGGGACGGAAGTCGAGACCCTAGTTTCCGGAGACCGACCGCCCAGCCCATTCGCGAGGGGATTCCATTGGCTGCCGGCTCGCACCTCGAGATCTTGCGATCTCGCGAGAGGTGTCTGAGGGCCAGACGCCGGTGTATCCACCTTTGCCTCGCGCCCCGCCCCCGCCTCCGCCGCGGCCTCCGCCTCCTCCTCCTCTATCTCCCGCCGTCGCTGCCACCCCTTCCCGGCCCCGGGAGCGGCCGCGGAGCCGCCGCCCAGATCTTGTCGCGCAGGAGGCGGGATCCGCACGGTAAGATGGCCGCAGCGGGCTCTGGCGGCAGTGCCGAGCGTCTCCTCGGGGCTCCGGGGTGGGCCGCGGCGCGGAGGTCAGAGGTCGGGGGCTTGTGCCCACCAAGCTGCCCTGTCCCCGGGTAGCCGAAGCCTGCAGTGAGAACCGGGACAGGGCGCTCCTGCCCTTCACAGCCGGGCCCCAGAGCGGGAGGTCTGGAGACCGCGCTCCTAGTCCGGGTGCTGGCGGGACCCGAGTAGTTAACTGCAAATGTTCGCTGGTCTCTGCTATGAAAGCCGCAGTAGAGCGGAGGCTGAAAGGTGAAGACGCAGCTGCTGCGTTGAAAGTCATCCTCGGGGCTTAGGACTCTCTGGATTTTGGGACACACTGAGTCCCTACAGGAACACTAGCCCTGGGTCTCTGTCCGCGCCCGGTGGAAATCGAGAGGAAGGGACCTTTTGAGGGGACATTTTTCCAGTCTGATCTTTTGCCTACCCATGTCTCCTGCACAAAAACTTAAATCAGGGTAAATTCTGCTGTTACCCTGTGGCGATGGAGAGGCACCAGCCCTGTTCACTTTCACTTCCCGCCTTCACCTACTACTACCTTTCAGGCTGAGGGACCTCCAAGTTCGCCAGAACTAGAAGTCCTGGCATGCCCCAAATTCAGAGCCCCTCTACATTCTCTGCCTGCCACATTCTCTGTAAGTGTGCTTTGGAACTTTAATATCTTACACATTAAAAAAAAAAAAATCTTGCCTAAATAGCTTTACCCCCAGTGTGTGTATTGTATATGTGTGTAAATTACTGTTTCCAGACTTGGTCCCAGGACCTGTAATCCAGAGGCCTACCACACCCCTCCAACTACCAGAGTCCTCTGCACCCAGACTTGCCCTGCTCCTCCAACCTGTTTTACTTGCAGCTTCCCCATATTGTTGTGGTCCCATTTCTAAGGCCGAACACTTGAAACTTCCAGTCTCTGGTTGCCGGCACTTCTTCCTTTTCCCCTGTCCCTTCATATTCGGTCCAGAAACAGCTACCATTGACTTGGAGGCCAAAGCTTGATGTCTGTTCTCATCTGTGACAGCACTGGTATGTCTCTTTGCTGGACTGCTTAGCTCTCCCCACCCAATGTGCATTCCATTGTCAGGCCAGAAATCAGAGCTATCTTACAATTTTATGATTTATTAAAACAAATTAGCTTGTCCTTTGAAGTGTGGAGAGTAATATCTATGAGGCATGTTATTGGAAAAGTGTGAAAACGGTCCAGCTGTGCTCCCAGAGCTACCCTAGCTGACCCCTGTCGCACTGCCGTTTTGTCTTCCTCCCACATGAAACAATGTCTGTCTGAGTCCATGGCTTTGTTTAAAAGTACACAGTATTTAATGCTAAAGAGATGCTATGTAAATGTTTCATATTTTAAAAAGAGATTTATATATTTTATGAGTGCTCTATTTGCATGCCAGAAGGGGGCATCAGATCACATTATAGATGGTTGTGAGCCACCATGTGATTACAGGGATTTGAACTCAGGACCTCTGGAAGAGCAGTCAGTGCCCTTAACCTCTGAGCCATCTCTCCAACCCCGTTTGTTTCATGTTTGGTTCTTGCAAAACTCATGTCTCAAGCTGGGCACAGTGGCACACGCCTGTAATCCCAGCACTCAGGAGGCAGAGGCAAGCAGATCTCTGAGTTCATGGCCAGCCTGGTCTACAAAGCAAGTTGAGGACAGACAAAGCTGCACAGAGAAGCCCTGTTTTTGTTTTTGTTTTTTGAGGCAGAGTCTCACCATGTAACTCTTGCTGGTCCAGAACTGGATCTGTAGACCAGGCTTAAGCTGGCTACGAACTCAGAGAGATCCGTTTGCCTCTGCCTCACAAATGCTGGGCTTAAAATCATGGCCCCCAACACCCAGCCAAAATAGTTTTTTAAGCCTATTGGTTGATAAAACTTTGTGATATCTTTTAATATCCTTTACACTGAATGTGGATATGTGTGTTTCACTGAATAAATGATGCATGCTGTAGTCTCTAGAGGAGCTCTCATAGATAAAGCAGAGCAGAACGTATTATCTGTGAGAAAAGTGTGTTCTGCTGAGAACACGCCTACCTAAGGGTTTGGATGGTGGTATCTATGTATCAATGCTTCTTTATTTAGGCTCTTGTTGAATGAACATTTTGGGGAGTGGTGTTCACAATTTTGCCATCTTGATGAGTGTACCAGTGAACCGCACACTTAGGAGTCTGCCCTGCAGGAGGCATCACGTGCCGCCTTGTTCAGAGTGCTGTGTCGTTTCACCACATATGTTTTCCCACAAACACTAACACTTGTCTTCATTTTGCCTGTTTGGGTGGTACTTCCTTTTGTACATCATAGCATACAATTTTTAGCATATAACTCTCCGATGGTTGCCCTTCATACTTTCAGCTTCAAACATAACCACTTCCTTCACAGTGCAGGACTTTCTGTGTCTGACACAGTCTGATCTCTGGGTCTCCTCATTCTAAGACTTTGGACTATTTGTTGCACTAACCATACTTCCCTCTCTTGACCTTCTTGATATTATTACCCAGACGTGTATTTTCCTCAAACGTTTTTTGCATGTCATTTTCAAGAGTGAAAGTATCCTACTCAGGCCAGGTGTGGTGGCACACGCCTTTAATCCCAGTGCTCAGGCGGATAACTGAGTTCGAGGCCAGCCTGGTCTACAAAGAGAGTTCCAAGACAGCCAAGGCTACACAGAGAAACCTGCCTGAAACAAAACAAAACAAAAGTATCCTACTCTTTCACTTCTTTTTTCATTGCTATGTTTATTTTCTGAAATGACTACAGTGAACATAGAATTCTTTCCCAATTGTATCTTTTCCTGCAGAAATAAATCATAATGAGTTATGCAGAAAAACCCGATGAAATAACCAAAGATGAGTGGATGGAGAAGCTCAATAACTTACATGTTCAACGAGCAGACATGAACCGTCTCATCATGAACTACCTAGTTACAGGTAAAGTCCGGCTCTGAGGCTCCACCATTTGACCATAGCTCTCCTTTTTTAAAATAAGTAACTTTTACCCCTGAAACACAATGATAAAGTTAGATTGTACTGAAAAATCATAAAAACACAATGTTAACTTGACATTTATAAATCAAATTGACATGTTTAAGATGGCCTTTTCGCTGGGCGCAGTGGCACATGGCTATAATGCCAGCACTCAGGAGTCAGAGGCAGGCAGCTCTCTGTGAGTTCAAGGCCAGCCTGGTCTACAAAGTGAGTCCAGGATAGCCTGGGGGGGGGGGGGAAGGTGGCCTTTTCTAGCCCTAAGTCGTATGAGTCTCACCTATAATGCCAGCAGTTGTGAAGCTGAAGCAGGGTTGTGAGTTCAAGGCCAGCCCAGTTGTAATGAGACCTTTTCTCAACTTCACTACTCCGTAAAAATGTTTTTCCTGTCAATAAAATAATTGTTACAAGTCTCTGAGACCTGGAGCAGCATCCTTTTTTGGCTCTTGACATGTTTCTAGTTGAGCCTTCATGATTATTAGGAATGTTCTGACTCAGAAGGTGAGGCAGGAGGATTCTGAAATGTAAGCCAGCCTGGACTGCACATCAAGGCTCTGCCTCAAAACTTTAAAAAAAAAAAAAGAAAATGTTTTGGAGCAGATTTAAAGTACCAATAAATGATATCTTCTAGCCAGTTTTGAAAAATATTCTGGCCTGTTTGTAGGTGTGCCCAACTCAAAACAGGGAAGGGAAAGGAAATAGGTAGGAATATGCAGAAGAAACAGCACTTGATGCTCCTATTGGAGGGAGGGAGGTCACTGGCAGCTGGGATAAAGAACCAAGCTATCCTTCTGCCCAGTTTTCAGAAGACACACAGTGGGAAATTTTCCATTAATCTTTATCCTTCCCCACCTCTCCAGTTAATTTCTGCTGAAATTTCTTAGAAAGCAGATACAGAAATCTGGGCCTGCAGTTTCACCGCAGCTTTGTGAAGATGCAGCAAGGTATCTGCCTCATCTGGAATTGGCTCTGTTACTATGGCACCCTGACCTGTCATACCTCCCCTGACAGTGTCATAGCACACAATAGGCTAGCAGTCTGTTGACCTTCAGGTTGATAGGCTGGACTGTTTGGATAGCTGCAGAGGAATGAAAGCACTGACTATTAATCTCAAAAATAGTAAAAACCAAGTCCCTAAGAACGTGTAATTGATACATAGGATCATTTTATGGTGGTCGGGCTCTCTAGAGGTACAAAGCCTTAATTCTTGGTTATTTTTCTTAGCAATGATGATAGTTTTCTTTTCAGAGGGCTTTAAGGAAGCAGCAGAGAAGTTTCGGATGGAGTCTGGGATTGAACCAAGTGTCGACCTAGAAACACTTGATGAGCGAATCAAGATTCGGGAGATGATTTTGAAGGGTCAGATCCAGGAGGCCATTGCCTTGATCAACAGCCTACACCCGGAGCTCTTGGACACAAACCGCTATCTTTACTTCCACCTTCAGGTGAGTTAGGCAGTCTAATGTAGATGCTTGGTGAGTCAGGGTGTTTGCAGTGGCTCAGAAGGAAGTTGGCTGTTGTGCATTCGTGGCACATCACTTAGTGTTGGGGAGGTACGGGCTTTGAGGTAACTGCTGCTTATGTGCTATAGAAACCAGTTACTTTTTAAAGGGGTGTGTGTGTGTGTGTAAGTGTAAGTAAGAGAGAGGTCCTTGAGAGTCCACTCTCTCCCTTACATGGGCTCTGAGACCAGCACACTTGGAAGAACAGGCGCAGTCACTGCAGTAATCTTGACAGCCTCTCCTTTTGCTCTTAAAATGGAAATGCACTAGATGGAGATGCTAGAAAACTCTTTTGAGACACCTTTCTTATTTTCTTTTGGGGGTGGTAGGGTGGAACCCAGGTTGTTGCCTGAATGCTAAGTAAGTACTTTAAAACTGAGTAACACCCTCAACCCATAAGATAAAATTTTGACTGGAGCCAAGTGTTTATTGTTCTTGATGTAAGTGTATGCCAGCCAAGCCTGGCTGTCTTCGCTACTGACTCCTGGATGTTACCTCCCTGGGTGTGTGCTGGTTAAACCTGCCTGTCTTGTCGTTGACCAGCAACAGCACTTGATTGAGCTTATTCGTCAGCGCGAGACAGAAGCAGCGTTGGAGTTTGCCCAGACACAACTGGCAGAGCAGGGAGAGGAAAGCAGAGAGTGCCTCACAGAAATGGAGCGTACATTGGCCTTGCTGGCCTTCGACAGCCCTGAGGAGTCGCCTTTTGGAGACCTCCTCCACATGATGCAGAGACAAAAGGTAAAGGGCTATCAGGGAAGAGCCCTGCTCACAGACACTCAGAGGATATATGCAAGATGCTGCCCTTGTGGTGCGGTGAAGCACGTGGCCCTGGGCTAGGGCTCTCCAGTAGGATGTGGCAGCTCCTCTTACCTGTACCTTTTATCTTGTGAAGCTAGGAGCAGCAGCACTATGACTGTTAGTATCCAAACCCTTTGCCAGGTTTTCTTGTCTTAACTTCCCTCCTGTCAGATAGAATCAGGTATCCTAAGTCTTTTCAACTTAAAAACAGTATAGTCTTCTGAACCTTGTGATTGTTCCTTACGGCTTGCCTGCAGGGAACTCGTGTAGACACTGCTGCTCTCCTCTCTCAAGTCATCAATACTTCGTTTAGAAAGGGTCAGGGCACTTAGCTGACCAGAGTGTAAGAGCCCCTTCAGGTGAGGGCCATTCAGTGTCCTTGAAGTGGCTTAGAGATACATATTTAATTTGTTTGTAAGTGAGTGACAAGCTTGTTGCGCGGGAACAGTATCCAAATGGGCTGGACTATAGCTTAGTGATAGTGTTTGCCTGACATGCTTAATTCTGTCCACAGCACTAAAAACCTATCGTAAGCATACTGCCGGACTTGGTGGTGGTGTGGCATCTCTATTGGATGTGTTTCTTTTCTAGGTGTGGAGTGAAGTTAACCAGGCTGTTCTGGATTATGAAAATCGAGAGTCCACACCCAAGCTGGCAAAATTACTGAAACTGCTACTTTGGGCTCAGAATGAGCTAGATCAGAAGAAAGTAAAATATCCCAAAATGACAGACCTCAGCAAAGGGGTGATTGAGGAGCCCAAGTAGAGCCTGTGTGTGGACCCAGTGTGTCAACCGGCACAGGACTCGTTCTCCTCCGGCTGTGACTGGCAGATCGTCACCACAGTAGAGAACCTTTCCCCTGTACTTTCCTTTGGCCTTTGGAAACCCTGGCAAACCATGATGGAGACACCACCTCTGCCGTGCCCTGTGTGCTGAGGGTTACACGGCTGCTGGTGACTGCTCCAGTGCTGCAGCGCTGCTGGGCTCTGCAAGATCCGGCTTGCTGCTGTGTGCTACACTGCTGGGCGTGCCATTTCAGCTGAGGCCTCACACTCAAAGAATATGATCAGCACTCACGATCTTCTCCTATCTGTTAGTGTGCAGGCAGGCAGTGTTTTATTTTCCTAGGCCTTCTTCAATTTTTTTTCCTTAACCCTTTCTTTTTTCTCCCTCTTTTTGTCCCTTCATAGGAAAGAATATATAAATTTGTAAATCTTAATTCAAAGAGAACTTGTGTGTGGGTATTAAGTTTGATTTGGTTCTTTGCCTTTTGGTTTGGGCTGTATGGCTTTTGGGAGGGGATATGTGTGTGTGAGAGAGATGGGCTTTTTTTTTTTTTTTTTTTTTTTTTTAATATATTTTTTGGCGCTGTATGTGATGAGAGACTCATTCATAGTAAATCAATGAATCATCTCTTGTAGGCAACTTTGTTGAAAATAAAGATTTCTCTTTGCTTCCAAAATAACCACAAATGGCTTCTAAAAAGTTCTCATCTCACACAGCCTTTGTTTTGGGTGTCCTTTCCCTGTTGGCACAAGGACAACACCTTTACCCATAGCCTAAGGACTAGTTCCCATGTGCCTAGGGAGGCCCTGCATGACAGCACGGCAGCCTGGTGTTGGCATGGGTGGCTGAGTGGTCTCTAGCCTCACAGGACTGGACGTTCATGCTCTCCAGTTTGAACTTGAGCTTGGCAAAGTAGTTTCTCATCTCTTGCTGCATGTCCTGCTTCTCACCAGCTATTTGTCACCTACTCAGTGGGAGGCAGGAAGGACATGAAGTGAGGTGTGATACACGTGTGTAGTCAGAGCTCTTAGTGATGGGTATGTACATGTGTCTGCCTGGTGCAGATATGTTTGGTTGAATGTTGGTAGTGGCCCAGGCCTGATGGGGCCAATGCTGAAGGCTGGGTCGGAGTGCACAGACCTGCAGAGCCTCAGACAGTCATCCATGGATATGGATGGTGTAGATAATGTGGGTACTCTCCTTTGGTGGAAGTTCCTGCCTGTCCTGACACTAGAACGGGGAATTCTGGTTCTCGGTGCTGAGAAGCAGTGCCCTTTGTGATTTCTGAATTGGAGCTGTTGGCTTTGTTCTTGAGTAATACAGTGCATACTGACCAGCTGGGTCACACTGGCCTTGTTGAGCTTACCGAGCTGCTCAGGTAACAGCTAACCAACTGTCTCTACCATGTTCCCTCCTTCAGCCTTGCTCTTCTGTATCTATGTTTCTCCCACAGAGGGCAGGTGCTTTGGCAGTTTTCACCTTAGAGTGGCGCTAGTAACAGACTCAAGGCCACTGCTCTCCTGGTCTGTGAGTAGGAGTGACGGGTGGCTTTCAGCACCATCTTGAGATGTAGCCTTTTCTTAGGTTTAAGGCTAAGAGTAAGGTAGAGCGAGTTACTGGAGAGGAGCGTTACTAGCTCAGAGGATGTGACAATAGTCATGAAGACCAGAGTCCAGCACCCATATAACTAGGCATCCCGAAATGCCTGTGGCTTCAGCCCCAAGGAATCTGATGCTCTCTGGCCTCCACGTACACGAAGGCACATGTGCACACACACATAATTTTTTAAAGGTGGAAGGAAAGGAAGTTTTAGTTTTCAGGTAGCTAAGCGGTTAAATGAAGCAGGAGTTGGGGAGGGGAGAGATCAATAAAGAGACAGCATTTGTTTTTAAAGCACCATATAAAGCCAGGTGTGGTGGCTCCTGTGCCTGTAATTACAGCCTTCACAAGGCTGAAGGCTTTTCCAAGCCAGCCTAGGCTGTTCCATATATGAGATGCTTTCTCGAACAGAAAAGGACCAGATGACCAGAATATTTCTGTCTTTTATTAATATATGTAAGATCACTTGGTTGTTTTGTTTGTTTGTTTGTTTTTCGAGACGTGGTTTCTCTGTGTTTAGTTTGGCTGTCCAGGAACAAACTCTGTAGACCATGTTGGCCTCAAACTCACAGAGATATGCCTGCCTCTGCCTCCTGAGCGTGCACCCCTGCTGCTGCCCAGCTATAAGATCACTTGTATAATCAGTTTGACACGATCTTAAAATTAGGGCATAAAACATAGTAAGCCTCTCTAATTTTCCTTCTAAGGCTTGGATCCGCTTTTCATATTTTTCTTTTTCCTTTTTTTTCTTAGAGCAGGTACAGAGAGCTATTATAGTTATTAAGAGTAAAGTATAAGCCTGACAGTGGTGGCGCTCACCTTTAATCCCGGCACTTGGGAGGCAGAGGTAGGTGGATGGATGTGAGTTTAAGGCCAGCCTGGTCTACACTGAGAAACCCTGTCTTGGGGGGAAAGTATGAATAATGAAATGATAATAAACATCATATTGGTGTTGAGCCAATTTCATTTAAGTTGTTTAGCTTTTCATTTAATGCTTCTATTTTTAGGCCACCTGGAGTAGCACTAAAAGGTCTTTGGTGGGGGTGGGGGAGTGGGGGTGGGGGGGCGGTGGGGGGGGGGTGGGGTTGTATATGAGTGCACTATTTGCTGGCCAGAAGATGGCATTATATCACATTCTAGATGGTTGTGAGCCACCATGTGGTTGCTGGGAATTGAACTCAGGACTTCTAGGAAGAGCAGTCACTGTTTTTAACCACTGAGCCATTTCTCCAGCCCACTAAACAGGGTTCTAAAGTCTGTTATTAAGTTCCAGCTACTTCCCATCCTTAGCTCTCCTTGAGGATTTACCAGATGACTTACTGAATCTGATGGCTTCTCCGTTTTCCCTCAGCTGGAGTGATCTCTCTGTTTGTGGGGTCATGCCACTCGTTGGAGCACCAAAATGTTGCTTTAATTGAAAATCCCAGATTGTGCCACTTTACCAATAAAGACTCAGGAGCCAGGTGCTGGGGTGAAAAACCTGTTGGCTCAGAAAGACAAGAGGAAGCACCCAGCTGAACTTCCTATTCAGCTCACGTCTCAATGGAGAAGGCCCAGAAGGCTCGCTAGCTCAGCTGGCGGCCCAGGAGGAAAAGGCCAAAACCCACAAGGCCAAAGGCTTGCTAGCTCAAGGCCCAAAAAGCCAAAGGCCGAGGAGCTGAGGAACTCTTAAGAGCCAAGCTAAAATCCCAAGCCCAAAAAAGCACCAGACAACATGTCTGCTACATCCTATCTTAAGTACCCTTAACTCAAAGTCCCTCCTACTCTAATCCGTCAGCTGGTTTCTTGCTCCGCCTCTTGACCTAGGGTTAACTTTATTAAATCCTGTGTACAGAAAGCTCTTGGATTAAAGGTGTGTTAGGGCTCAACCACGCAAAACAGGAATTTACAGTTCAATCTCGGGGATCACAATGAGATCAAAGATCCTGTAACATTCACCCAAATGCGTACACACATGCACACACAGGATTTATCTATTATCCCTCTTGTAGGTCAGTTTTCTGACAGCCCCTCCCAACTAGTTCTCAAAGATAAAACAGGCCAGCCGTTCTGTCACCAAGGACTCTGGTATGGGAAGGAGGGAGTAGTGGTGGCAGCAGTGCTTCTCAGCACTTCTGGTGTTTGTGAGGTTTACCTGAAGCCACCAGCACCCAAGAGAATGAGCTGTTCCGGAGCCTCAGGGACCACTGTGTGAACAGAACTGGCCATGCACAAGCATTTTCGGTTATCATGAGGTCCACTGTCTGGCATCCTGTGGACTCAGACCTGGCTGCTTGAACTAGTCTCTACCACCTGCACGTTTGGAGTAGTCGGTGGATGGAAATGATGTTCAGTACCGAAACCTTTTTTCCTTGTTCTTTTCAGGCAGGATCTTAAATCTGGCCATAACTGTGCTGCAGGCATGCCACACTATGTCTGTCTCCTAGACTCTTATTTCTTAAAGTTGCTTATCAGTAACTGTGGAGTAAAATCTAATTATTCAGTCTCATTTATTTGGACATTTCATTTTTGGAACTGTGTGTGTTGGGCTACCAAGGAGGTTGGGGTTAAGTGGAGTCTTGGAGGAGACTCAGATCTAGGGGTTGCTTTTACTCATGAACCAAGTCTTTTGGACTCATTCTTCCTCACTTATCAGTAGAATGGCCAAGTATAAGCAGCAAGATGTGAACTGGTCAGCTTAAGAGAGTGTGGCCCAGCCAGGTGCAGTGGTGCACGCCTTTAATCCTAGCATTAAGGAGGCAGAGGCAAGTGGATCTCTGAGTTCAAGGCCAGCCTTGTCCACAAAGCTAATCTAGGACAGTCAGGGGTACACAGAAAAACCCTGTCTCAAAAAACAAAAAAAGACAGGCAGATCTCTGTGAGTACGAGGCCAGCCTGGTCTACAAAGTGAGTCCAGTCAAGGCTAGACAGAGAAACCCTGTCAGGAAAAAACAAAACAAAACAAAAAGCTGGGCATGGTGGCACACGCCTTTAATCCCAGCACTTAGAAGACAGAGGCAGGCGGATCACTGTGAGTTCGAGGCCAGCCTGGTCTACAAAGCGAGTCCAGGACAGCCAAGGCTACACAGAGAAACCCTGTCTTGAAAAAAAAAAAAGGAAAGAAAAACCAACCAAACAAACAAACAAAAAAAAAAAGGAAACAAAAGAACAGAAAGTGTGGCCCCTGTGCCAGGCATTACCTATCTAATGTCTCCCCATCAGATTTTCTGTTCGGGTTTGGTACCTCACAAGTATCAACAAGAAGCCTAGAGAATGTCCACCCCAGCTACTGCCAACAGCTTGTGGTGTTCACCTCCCCGCCAACTGTGGGTCTCTTTCAGACAACTCTGGCTGTACTCATCCCTTCTGTTTCAGTGACTGTGGGGCGCCTCCCCCTATCCCTGTCCACAGCCCTGTCAACTCTGGCAATGTAGCTATCTACCCTGCTGTTGAGGCTCTGGTCTGAGATGTATACCCAATACCCTGTGTGGGTGTTCTCCTGCAGACTTCATGTGCTTTGCAGGCCCCTCCTCCACTCAACCTATTTAGGGTAACATCCCTTCCCTACTTTTGTCCTGTCCCCAGAACAGTGACACTTCAAGATGAAATGCTAACGGTTACCTGCTCTGTGACTCTGGATCTTTCATATTCAGTTTCTGAAGAGCTTCACACAATAGTGAAGGTGGATAACTGGAAGAGAGCAGACCGGGGAAGCAAGCCTTTGTCTGTCATCATCAGAGTCCTACTGGGTATCTGATGTGGATGGAAGACTGACCTGGCTTTCAGGTTTTGCTTTCACTAGAACCAGGGGTTGAATCCAGGGCCTCAAACATGTGCTGAACACATGTTTTACAACTGAGTGTGTCCTAGCTTTATTTTATTTATTTATTTTATTTATTTTGGTTTTTCGAGACAGAGTTTCTCTGTGTAGCCTTGGCTGTCCTGGACTCACTTTGTAGACCAGGCTGGCCTCAAACTCACAGGGATCCGCCTGTCTCTGCCTCCCGGGTGCTGGGATTAAAGGCGTGCGTGCCACCATGCCCTGTGTACCCTAGCTTTAGGTCCTTAACTGTGAAGACCAGCTGTGGGCTGGGTTGTTGAATGCTCAGAAGACAGTTGGGTTAGTAGAAGGTGGAGACAAAGTGGAGGCTGAGGGCAAAGCAATGCCTTTGGTGGGTGTGTCCCCAGTTGGGCTGCAGCTGTGTCTGGGAGGGATTTGTTTAGCAGCGAACAGAGGAGGAATGAGGTGGTATAAGGAAACCTGCAGGTGGGGCTTGGCTGGGACCCACCCTGGAGCCTAGTCAGTGGTAAGTGCTCAGAACACCTTTGCCCAGGATTTCGAGGTCACTGCCCTTAGTGCCTGTGTTACCAGCGCTCTCACCAGCCCAGTTCTGCTCCCAAAGACCCATTTTTAAAATTGACTGCCTTAAACTTTTACTATCTTTGCGTTTGGTTATGGATTGGCACCTAATTTTTACTAGACTAGCCCTTTTAGCACGTCTATCACTGTCCACCACAGAAAGAACCAGAGACCCTTATATATACTGTTCTCTTTCCTGAGGAAGAAAGAGAGCAGGTCCGGGGCCACAGTCCCCCAGGGACGTCTCTTCCCCAGCCGGAAGTCCCAGTGGTAAGCCTCGGGCTGCTGCGGAGCTGGAAGGTCCCAGGCCCTGCCTCCTCGAACATCAGTAGGGCGGGGACTCAATTCCGGGGGCAACACGTCCTGGGAGAGCCAGACGGAAGCACTGAGACTGACACGTGGACTTGGGCGGTGCTGCCCTGTGGGTTGTCCCAGGCCTAAGGTGGGAGGGTACCGAACTGGGACACAACCGTGCCTATGCCATCCCAACGCTCCAGCGCGATGCAGCCAACCCCGGAGGAGACCCGCAAGACTCCAACTGCAGCCGCAGAGGATACACTATGGTCCAGGTGAGTTGAGGTGTGCGCGGGGCTGGGGCAAGGAGGGAGCTCAGGGAGCACCACACTCCTGTAGAGGCTGCCTCCCAGCTTCTCTCATCCTGCCACCTTCACTCATGGGACAGGCATGCCCCTTCCTGGCTAGCCCTAACCCCCAAGAAGAGGGAGGACACAGATGCTCAGCCCAGTAAATGGACCCTCGTCTATCAAGTGCCAAAAATCTAGCAAACGGCTCCCCTGCCCTTCTCCCTGACAGTGATTCTGAAGTCTGGGAGGCAGGGCAGTGTCTGTGAGGTTTGGTGGGAGCCCTAGGCTGGACAGATGCTCACAGCCCAGGGATCTGAGCAGCAGCTCCATGACACAGGGGCAGGTCCTGAGTTCATAGGGCTTCTAAGCCTGGGCGGAAAACAGCAGTTAACCCACCCTCATCCATAGTCCATTCCCCCCTGTTTTCCACTGCTCTCCAGGCAGGTAGCCCCACAGAAGGCAAGAGCAAGAAGGTGAGAAGGAGACCCAGATTACAGAAGAGCTGACACCCTGCTCTGGCTCCTGTGGTCACCAGGAGGAGGTGCTGGACCCAGGGCCCAGAGTAAAAGTGTTGCTACCTCTGCTGGCAAGAGGACCTTAAGATAGTCTCACCACTGCACCTACACCACTGGAAGCACGCGGAGGTCATGGGGAGGCACAGAACCAATTAGGGGAGGGCCAGACTCAGTGTGCCAGTTGAGGAGCACTGTGTGCCTGCCCTCACTAGTTCTCTTTCGATCTCTGGCTTTACCACCTCCCTCCCTACCCCATGTTTATCCCAATGCCTCTGCCTCACCTGGCCCCGGAGGCGCCACCCTGGGCTTTCTGAGAACTGTGAACTGTTCTGCCAATTTTGCTGTAGGTTACAATTTAATGGCTCTGCCCGGCCCTTGCTTTCACTATGCACTTGCTCTGGTCACCTTTGGCAGAGGTGATGGCTGAATATTCTGGGGGATTTTGCAGGGTCAAGGTCACTGTCAACTCCTGTGGGGGTAATGGTCAGAGCAGTAGTGCTGTCCGCCCAACACCTCCTCTAGCCTTTTTGGTGACTCGGAAGGCCGTGCGCTCCTCACCAAATCTTGGGGTATGGGGAGGTTGGTGGAGGCTGAGTTAGGGAGCTATAGTACTGGAATATTCTCTGGTCCCCGGGTCCCTGGTGCCAGTACATTTCCCCTCTCTGAACCAAGGACCATGTGACCACCTGTTTGCTCAGCCCCGGATGCTGTGCACGGGCCATCTAACAGGAAGCCATGGCTGCAGAAGTCTGTGAGGAAGTGGCATGCTTGCTGAGAGCGCCAGCCTGAGCTTTGGTTCTAGTTGGGCGAGTGGAACTTTTCAGGCAGTCCTGACCCAAGGTCCTGGTCACAAAGAGCTTTCAGCAAGATGGGGGGCTCTTGGGCCTAGGGTTTTAACTATTCAGGCAGCTGCCCTATAGGGCCCTTCCAGGAGAGCTTTCCTGTTCCATGTCCACAACAACTACTGAGGATGTACCTTCATTAGCCTGGCTGGTATTGCCCACCCAGCTGACGGACAAGGCCCAGTTCTTGCCTTCAGGATGAGGCAGAAGGATATTAGGTCCCAAAGAAACCTGGGACAAATGGCTAACTGAGGTGCCTGTTAACATATTGAAGCAGGGCTGGCCCTGATGGCACACACCTGTAATCCCGGCACTCGGGAGGCAGAGGCACGCAGATTGCTGTGAGTTCAAGGCCAGCCTGGTCTACAAAGTGAGTCTGGGACAGCCAGGGCTACACAGAGAAACCCTGTCTTGAAAAAAAAAAAAACCATTCCTAAGCAGACACTGGCTGCCAGGCTCTCCTAGCATCACAAGCAGCTGCTGCTGAGTCCTGGCTCCTCTTAGCCCTCTCCACCCCCCACCCCCCCTAAACCTCCTCAGCTCCTAAGCTTAGTTTCCCTTCCACTGTTTCTGCCATGCGTTCTCTTGGTTCTTGTCCCTCTCATGGTCCCTCCTCTTCTCTTCTTCTTTCACTCCATCCCTTCTCTCTCTCCTCATTGCTCGTTCTAGTCTGCTGGACTCTTGCAGATGCCCCGAGCTGTTTTCTCATAGCTACAATAAAACCCTTTTCCTCAGCCATCCTTAGGAGCATTCATGTCCTCATTTTCATTCATTCATTCATTCATTCATTCATTCAGACAGCCCTCTCCTACTCCTTCTTCAGTCAGGGCACTGGTTGCCTAGGTCTTTCCTGACTTCTATGGCTTCCAGGAAGCTAGAGACAACTCTCATTGGGAGGGTGTGGGTCTAGCTGGCTTCCTGTTTCTAACTGGTCGTCTCTAGACAGAAACAGGGATGGGCAATTACAGGTGCGGTTGGGGAAGAGTGGCATGCTGGGTGGGTCCCTCTGGAACACCAGTGCCTCTCTGCAGCTTTAGTCACATAAAGGAACAAAGCTCCTTAAAAAAAAAAAAAAATTATACGTGCATTGGTGTTTTGCCTGCATGTATGTCTGTGTGAGGATGTCAGATCTTGGAGTTACAGACGCTTGTGAGCTGCTACGTAGGTGCTGGGAATTGAACCCAGGTCCTTTGGAAAGGCAGTCAGTACTCTGAGCTGAGCCATCTCTTCAGCCCCACAAAGTTCCATATTAAAGACACCTTTGCATTGTGTGGCTTTTAGTGGGTATGTTAATGTTGCTCCTGAGCCCCTGCTGTGATCCTTGTGCCTTTGAAACAAGCCAACTGTACTGCATATAGCATTCCCACCCAGGGGGATGCTCTGCAGATGGGGCAGCGCTTCAGGAAGGCTTGAATGCTTGACTGGTCACCCTCTGTAATCCAATGGCAAAGTTGGCTCAGCACACTATCCTGACAAGAAATGAAAGCAGAATGGAGGGAGGGGACACAGGGTTCTGGCTCCTTGCCAGGCAGAGTTTTAACAAATCCAAGAACAGTCTCTTGAGGAGATAGGAGGGGAAGACTCAGAAACTCAGGTTCTAGAGGCCTGAGAAAGAGCCAGGTTTTACAAGCGACACCACATAAAGGGGGCAAAAATCTTCACTTGCCAACCAACCAATAAACTTGAGACCCACTTTCTCCACGTGAGTCTTGACAGATGATGACCCCTTCCTGCCTGCCAGCCTACCAATGCCTTGTCTTCTCTGACTATGACAAAATAGTATCTGGACATCCCAGCCTGAGAGCAGTTTCAGCTCTTGAGTGCCCAGAGAGCTGTCCGAGGGCTCAGCCCTTCTGGGACCTGCTCAAGAGATTCCTTCCTGACTCTGGCTTTCAGAGGTTCCTTGCCACACAGTGGACGTTGGCCATTAGCAGAGCAGACCTCAGAGGTTTCCTATCCCCACCTCTACACCATAGTCTTTCCAGAGGGTTTGGGTGTAAGGCCCCCCAGCAGCCCACCTGACCTGTCTCACTCTAGTCCCTTCTCTGCCCTGATCACTGCCCTTTGAGGCCCATGCCACTCTCTCTCTCTTCCCCTGCTGGGCGCTGATCACACAGTTCGGGCTCCTGGCTTGTAGCTCAAAGTCTTCTCTTTGTCATTTATTTTGACTTTGCTCCTCCTGTGAGCTGTTCATTCTGCCTCCTGGCCCTCACCTTGACTCTGCTTCTGATTGCCTGTGACCATCCAGAACTTACTCTTTGGGGATCTAGATGCAAGCCAGCTGCGCTGCAGCCTTGTGTCCCCCAAGCCTGGTACTCTAGCTGGGAATCTGCTAGCTTGTGTCTTCCCTGCTCTGTCTATGCCAGTGTCATCTGCCTCAGATTCCAACCCACCTCCAAAGGACTTATGTCCAGTCATGGTACCCTTCTGTCTGCCCCCTCCCAGAGAGGGCGTCCTCCCTCAAACCCTCCCTCTGTCTCCTGGCTCGGAGGGCCCCACCTCTATGACTGTTCTCAACTGTACTGAGCTGTAGTGTCTTCTAGACTCACCATGAGGATAGCTATGCAGAACCCCCAAACACTCCAACATGCACTCTCTACCGCTGTCCTAGATCAATGGAATGCTCATTCCCCGTGTGTGATCAGAGTGGACAGTCCAATGGCTGATGGCCACCTGGCCAGTGCTGTGTGTCATAAACCTGTTGACACTACACAGGGTGTCTTTAGGAGGAGGGACTCCCGAGCCAAGAGCCATTCTCTACTGTCCTGTTGTGGCAGAATCAGGCCAGGTTTGCCTACCACACACTGTTAGTCCCTCAAACAAAGAGCTTTTACAAAAGAGAATCTGCGGAGCTGGAGAGATGGCTCAGTGCTTAAGAGCACTTTCTGCTCTTCCGGAGGTCCTGAGTTCAATTCCCAGCAACCACATGGTGGCTCACAACCATCTATAATGTAATCTGATACACTCTTCTGGCATGCTGGTGTACATGCAGATAAAAACTCATATACATAGGAATAAATAAACAAATATTTAAAAACAAACAAAAAACAAAAGAGAATCTGATAGCCTAGTGACCATACACTGGAGCGGGTGAGCAAGTCTCAAATCCACCTCCCACTGGAGACATGGCTCATACACTGGGGCAGGAGAGCAAGTCTCAAATCCACTTCCCACTGGGGACATGACTCAGTGACTGAGTGCTTCCTAGCAGGAGTGAGATCTTAGGTTTGATTCCCAGCATGAGAGAGAGAGAAAGAGAAAGAGAGAGAAAGAAAGAGAAAGAGACAGACTGACAGACAGACAGACAGATCTCTCCCCAGTAGAGGGCTAGGATCCTTACAGGCTGAGTGAGGGAGATAGTGTGAACCTTAGGTCTGTGCATGTGTAATCAAACTCACTAACAGTGTCCAGACCCACACGACTATAATCATCGTCTTTACTAAACTTGCCAATAACCAAATTCACTGAAAAGCAGAGGCGAGGCAGGTCTGGAGGGCATAGCAGAGTTCTTGTTTCACTGTCGGATCCCTGTGGCCAGTAGACTTCTCTGGGCGAATATTAATCCAAAACTTGAATGTTCAAGAAGCTAGCAATACGTACCTTTAATCCCAGTACTCAGAAGGCAGAGGCAGGAGGATCTGTGTGAGTTCAAGGCCAGCCTGGTCTACACAGTGAGCTCCAGGACAGCCTGGACAAAATAGAGACCCTAAGAGATAAGAGGGAGGCTAGAGCAGCTTACCTCTGCAGTCCTAGCACACAGGAGGCTGAGGCAAGGACGTTGCTCTGAGTCTGAATTTCACCATAGGCTCCATTATTCCAATCTCATCTGCACAGTAAGATGTGGGTGGGGGAGCAGTGCGAGGGGTGGGGGTGGGGAGCACTTTGCTTGCTACCCTTCCACCCAACCAAGCCCACTAGTCTACCATGTGACCTTGAGTCTGTTGGGAAGATAATTACCTTCGGAGCTCTTCTCAGGAAAGGTGAAGCTGGCACCCATAACTCGCTCTTCCCTTCTTGGGTGGAAGCCATGATGGGGTCTGCTCCTTCCCCTTTGCCTGTCAGCTGTACAGTAAACCTCACTCAGGCGGGAGCTCTGAGATCCCAGTGGCAGTGCTCTGTGGGATCTAGATGCCCAGCAACCTTGCCTAGCCGGAATTCCTCCAAGGCAAATTCCCCCAACTTTCTACATCCTCCTCTGACTACCCCCCCCCCGCCCCAACCCCGTTTCCATGAAGGCTGAAGAGCTTTCCTGGGCACTTTGAGGGCTCACTGTTCTACTCCCCGGGAGCCTCCTGCTCCTCCTGAGTCAGGTTCCCCTGTTGTAGAAAATAAAATGGATAACAATGAATGTTTATTATTAATAGCCTATAATTATTGCAGCAGTTAATATTATCATCATCATCATTATTTAGATTTTTTCGAAATAGGGTTTCTCTGTGTAGCCTTGCCTGTCCTTTGTAGACCAGGCTAGCCTCGCACTTGCAGCAATCTGCCTGCCTCTGCCTCCCAGTGCTAGGATTAAAGGTGTGAGTCACCATGCCTGTTTACCTGATAGATTTTTAATAAGCCTTATTTCACCTGGGGCTGGGCAGATATAAACCCCCTAAGCTACCTCATTATCTCTCAGTCCCCCATCCCATGCCATTTGCTCTAATCATTCCTATCTGGGCTACTTTCCATCCATAATCCATAAACACTTACACATCCTTTCCATCTGGGCCACTCCTCTCCAGCCACCATCCCACCCTCAGACTCAATTCCTCCCAGCCATGTGGTTCTTCTTTTCGCTAACTTGCAGTGGTCTACCTTCCTCCTCTCCTGTAGTGCTCTCTCTCTCTCTCTCTTCCCATGATCCTTCTTTTCTCCAAGACTTCAAACCTTAGCTCCACCTACCTCACTTCTGCTGTCCCCAAGTGTGTAGGCATTTATTCAGCCAATCAGGGATAATTTGGAGGCAAGGAATACAAATGCCATTTTGGGTATATGAGTGTCTGTTCTTAAAAGACAGCAAGCAGACCTCAGGAAGCAAAATAATTGACATTAGACTATCTAGCACCAAAGCAACCCCCATCCTCCCCTGCTTAGCACATACTGTTAGCTGTTGGCTGCTTCCAGATCCCTTTCTGCATTGCTGTGGTCTACAAGAAACTTGAGGATATGGACAATGCCAGTGTCAGGTCTCAACTTGGGAGCCTGGTGTAGCCCTGGCGGCGAGGAGAATGGGCCCAGGCTCTGAGCCCTGTGAATACATGTCTGGCTGTCATGTATTTAACCTGGCCCCTTCTTGTACTATTCTCAGCCCCTGTGTTTAGAATTGGCCTTAAGTTCTAGAAGCCAGCTGATTTGGGGCTTTCCAAGGTTTATTAGCTCACCAAAATCCCCACCAAAGAGGTTAACTCAAGTCCCACCCTTACTGTACACATGTCTATGTTCCCCAGCCCTTGGGAAGGTATTCGAATGCTCAAGGGTGGCTATGGACCCTCTCCAGGTCCTGATCCTCTCTCTGTGTCTCACAGGCCTGAGTGCCAGGCATGGACAGGAATGCTGCTCCTGGGCACCTGCCTGCTGTACTGTGCTCGTGTCACCACGCCTGTCTGTGCTGTTGCCATGAGCCAGGACTTTGGCTGGAACAAGAAGGAGGCCGGTATCGTGCTCAGCAGCTTCTTCTGGGGCTACTGCCTGACTCAGGTGGTGGGCGGCCACCTTGGGGATCGGTAACCAACCCCCTTCCCCCCCTACTGCTCAGGCTGAGGGGGACTGTCACCTGGGTGCCTCAGAGAGGTGGTGTGGTCAGTCCTGTCCTGGCACACAGAAGAGGAGGGGCTGATGGGAGAGGAGTTCAACAAATATTTGGGGAGAGGCTTAGCCTTTGGCGAGAGGAAGTCAAGGTGTGGCAGCTCTGAGGCAGTGCATACAGAAACATGAAACCAACAGGCCAGACTCAGTCCTGTACACCACTTAAGCGCTGTGCCCCTCTGTAGGGCAGGCTGAGGCAGTGCCCACCACAAGGGTCTGTGTGGTGGTTAGGGATGGTGCCCCTAGTCCTCTCAAACAGCCACCCCTTCCTGTCCCTCCCTGTGCCTCTTCCAGCATCGGAGGTGAAAAGGTCATCTTCCTGTCAGCCTCCACCTGGGGCTTCATTACCGTTGCCACACCACTGCTTGCCCACCTTGGCAGTGGCCACCTGGCCTTCATGACGTTCTCCCGAATCCTCACAGGTCTGCTCCAAGGTAAGGGCCCTCAGCAGCTTCATCCCTCTGTTGTTGCCTGGCTGCCTTGCCATTAGGAAGGGTGGACAGAGCAACATGCACGCCTGCATGCCTGCCTGCCTGCCTGCTACCCCTCGCTCAAAATTCTGTTCTGTATAGCTAAGGTATTTATTTTGAATGACAGCCCATGACTGTTCACTCAGGGTGGGAGAGGGGTGCCTTGCCATATCTGTGTTATCTGTAGGCAAGGAAGAGATGATGGAGCTTTCCCGCACCCCACTCTCCATCCTGTGGTTCTCCTTCTTAGGGTGGTGGGTCTTGGCCCCAGGTCCCATTTTTTCAAGGAACAAGAACTGCCTTGTGAGGAGCCCCATTCATTGACGTGGTGATAAGAAGTTCCAAAAGGAAAAGGGGCTGGGGACTCCTGCCTCCCTGTTGTGAGTGATAACAGCAGGGAGCCCGTGGGTTCCTATTGTCACACCTGCAAAGGGACCCCTCAAGAAGTCTCTCCAGATGAGGCTTAGAACCCTTTTAGAATGGAGTGAATACTCAAGCTGTTTGTTTGTTTGTTTGTTTGTTTGAAGACAGTCTCATTATGTGTAGCCCTGGCTGGCCTGGAACTCACTATTTAGACCAAGCTGGCCTCAAACTCATAGAAATCTGCCTGCCTTTACCTCCTGAGTTCTGGGATTAAAGGTGTGTGTCCAGCTGTTTGCAAGCTTTCAAGCTGTCTCGGAACCAAAGGGAATCCTGGGTGAAAACTGTCTCCAAAAACAGGTGGAGGCTCTTTGCCACAAGGCAGACATATAGAAGTGTATGGCTCACATGTGGAAATGTCTGAAGGTGCCAGAGCACAGCTGAGAGGCTGCTGTGTAGTCTGTGTGTGCAGACATAAATGTGTTAGTGGGAGGGTTGGCAAGCGCCTCCAGGGAACTGATGTGGGACAGCCTGTGTGTTTGTGCATGTGCCACAGTCTGGGTGTAGGGTAGGTAGTATGCCGTGGGGTAGAGGTGTTTTGCTTTGAAGCAGTGCGCCCTTCAAGGGGTGTTATATGTCACTCTGTATACGTCTCACCCGAAATTAATTTGGTTCCTTACCCAAATGTTGCCCAAAGCCAGCCCTGCTGGTCCCTTACAGCCCGGTGAGGTAACAGAAAGGAGGCACAGATGTCTTCTGGATTCACAGCCCAAACCCAAGTGGTGTCTTGGCCCTCACTGACTGTCACTGGGCACTGGGTGACAGTATTCTCTGCTCGTTTTAGGTGTCTATTTCCCAGCCCTGACCAGTCTGCTGTCCCAGAGAGTGCAGGAGAGTGAGAGAGCCTTTACCTACAGCACTGTGGGTGCTGGCTCCCAGTTCGGGTAAGGCCCTACTTTCCAGGGACCCAGGAAGCTCTCACCTGAGTTCTCAAGGTCCATCCTTCAAGCCCAGAGGTGCTGGAGGGCTGTTGGCTAGTGGTAGGTTCCAAAGGCTGGCCACTGTTCCTCAAGTCTGTGCTGCGTTTGTGAAAGTGCCTTACCCACCATTGTTGCTGTGACAAAGCAACTGACAAGAAGCAGATTAAGAAGAAAGGATTTGCCGGGCGTTAATCCCAGCACTCGGAAGGCAGAAGCAGGCAGATGGATGTGAGTTCAAGGCCAGCCTGGTCTACAAAGTGAGTCCAGGACAGCTAAGACTACACAGAGAAACTCTGTCTTGAAAAAACAAACAAATAAAAAAATAAAATCAAGAAGAGGAAGAAGGAGAAGGAGGAGGAGGAGGGAGAGGGAAAAGGGAGGAGAGCGGTGAGGGAGAGGGAGAGCTCAGCTCACTTTATCCTTCTTGGGGGGTGTGGCCTTTTGGTTTTTGTTTACTTGTTCTGAAACAAGGTCTCACTGTGTAGCCTTGCTGGCCTGAAACTCACAGAGACCCCCCTGTCTCTGTCTCCTGAGCACTGGAATTAAAGGTGTGTGTCACCACACCATCTCACTTTCTCCTTTTCATTCAGCTCAGGACCCTAGTGCATGGCTTGGTGCTGCTAACACTCAGCATAGTTCTTCCTCTTTCTCCTCAGTTAAGCCTTTCTGGAAATCACTTTCTAGATGCCCCTAGAGGTGTGCTTCCATGGTGATTATAAATCTTCTGCAGCTGACAGGAAAGGCTGATGACCACAGCATGCTTCTCCCTTTACCTTTCTGATGCTGTAAAGTGGGGCTCTGGTGTGTGGCATGGGTGAGTCCACCCTCATGAGACATCCGTAGGTGGGCAGGCATGGAAGAGGGGCCACTAACTGGTATATTCTGTGGGCTCCTGGGAGGTTAAAGGGGACTTCCTGATACCCTCAGGCCTGGGTCTACTGTTGGCTGAGTTCAGGTTGCCGGGGAGGGGGTGGGGTGGGGGGGGTGAGCTGCAGAGGTTAACTCTGCTTGGTAGGGTGGCCTGATTTAACACTGAAAACACAGTTCACACTGTGCAGTGTGAATGTCAAGTTCTACAGGAGGGTCCAGCATACATCTTCAGTCTGAGTTCTTGTGTCCTGAGCAGCAGATCAGGTTCTGTGCATGGCCAGGAGGGGTAGAGAGAGGAAGAACCCCAGGTAAGGGTAGGATAGTGCCTCAGGTGCCATGCTGGGGACACAGATGCACAGGAAGAAGGGAGGCAGCTCAGCCACGCACCAGAGCCTAGTGTTCTCTCTTGATTGCTTGGGTGAGTGCACAGGCTGGTGGGTGGAGGTTAAAGGGTGAGGCAGAGGTGTCCCGCATTGCATCTGGAACCACAATACCCTGGAGTCAAGGGGAAGGTTGTGGGGCTTGGTGTTGGTGGCCGTGCTTTTGCACTTAGAAGATTTTTTGGAATATTGTCCTCTATAATATATGGGGAGAAAAAAAGAAAATAAAAAAGGAAACATTTCATTTCCGTGTTTCCTAAGCAACCCTTTTTATCATTGCCTTCCGTCCTAAGCCCCAGCATCCACATGACACACTGGGGGCTAGTTTGAAGGTCTAGAAGAAAGAAATTGAAAGTCCAGTGGCAATTCCCATGCAACAGAGTCCTTTCAGTTGCTCCCAAATCCCCCTTGCCCTGCCTGTCCCACCCCCAGTCTCTCTGAATAGCAAAATAGGTGAGGCAGGGGTATCTGAGTAGCTTCTTTCCCTGGGGGCTTGACTCATTTGTGGATAGCCACCAAGGTCACTACAAAACTCTTCTGTATCTGCCAGGACACTGGTGACCGGGGGCATAGGCTCGGTGCTCCTGGATTGGTGTGGCTGGCAGAGCGTCTTCTACTTTTCCGGCGGCCTCACCTTGCTCTGGGTGTACTACGTGTACAGGTACCTGCTGAGTGAGAAAGGTAACTTCAGCCACGTGCAGGCCAGTCCGTGTGCTTCCTCCCCTTGCAGCAGTGCTTCAAACACCTGTCACATAAACCCCTTTTCTGGGGAAAGCGAACAAACATCTACCAGCTCCACTCAGGGTGCCAACAACAGATCAAGGAGGCCATGATGAAACTCAAGCCTCCCTTAGTCTCACCCCAGCAAGGGTGATGATGATGACGTCCCTTGATAGATGGCGTCCCCTTCTTAGCTAACCTCCCAAGCCGCTTGTAGCTGGGGCAATTGTACAAAAATCACAGGTGGGGGTGGCCAGAATCTCAGGTGAGGGTCTAACACCGATAGAGTCCATACTGAGGGTATCTTTGTGGGTCGTCACAGCTGCCTGGTGAAGATGTACTCACTGGCTCTGAAAACCCAAGTGCTGAGCACTCAGCCTGCCCCAGCTCATACTGTTCCATCAGGGCTAAAACCACACAGGGAGTCTAGCAGGTGGAGGCAGGTAGTAAGGCTAGGCTGAGTCTTCAGGTAGCAAGAAGGGGCCTCTGAGGGACTCCATCACAAGTTAGACATAGACCTTGAAGGGCTGGTAAGATGCACCCTGACCCCTCTGCCCTCGCAGCTCCCAAATGCCTGCTCTGTTAAGGACAACATGGTGTGCCTGGTTCTGAAGCTATCTGTTTGAAACCATTTATTCCCATAGACCTTGTCCTGGCCCTGGGTGTCCTGGCACAAGGCCTACCTGTGGCCAGGCCCTCCAAAGTGCCCTGGAGACAACTTTTCCGGAAGGCCTCTGTCTGGTGAGCTAGGGTTGGCATGGCCAGGCAGAGTGTGGGCAAGGACTGGGCATGGGGGTGTGGGCACTGTTGCATGGAGCTGGCTAAGCTTGGCAGGACCTGGTCCTGACACTGTAGCAACTGCCCCAGGTTCCAGAGGGTAGGGCCTTGGTGCCCTGTGGGAAGGAGTGGGTCCTCCATGGACTGGCAGCTGGTTAGAACCCTGAGCCTGGTGACCCACACAGGGCGGCGGTCTGCTCCCAGCTGTCCTCAGCTTGCTCCTTCTTCATCCTACTCTCCTGGCTGCCCACCTTCTTCAAGGAGACCTTCCCCCACTCCAAGGTGGGTCCTGCTACCTGGGTACTCACAGGAGAAAGATGGCTAAGCTTGCACTGTAAAGGCCTCTGTGTGTGGGTGGTTGCACAGTCGGCTTGGCAACTCCATTTCCCTATGACCTTCAGGCCTGGAAATGAGAGTCCTTTTTGGGAACAGACATCAATTCAAAGCTATGAGAGCTGTAGTTACCTCAGCCCGAGTCTGTGACTTATTTCCCAAGAGAGCCCCCTCTCTTAGGGCTGGCTAGCTAATCTGCTGATGCCACATCCAGGGGAGACCTGGGAATTCTGGAGTCCTGGGGCTGTGCATTCCGAGGCAGACTGTTACAGTAAGGGGAGCATGTGGGGAATGTGACTTCAGAAGGTAGCCATTAGTGGGCTCAGTGCCCAGGGAGGTTGGTAATGGGCTGGTTAGAACCTGTCCTCCAGGACCCTCTACTCTTAGGCACAGCCTATGGGTGGGCAGAGCTCAACTGCCTGGAGTGGTGCTCCTGCCTAGGTGTCATTGAGGGGCTGGCTGGGTGCTACCCTGGCTATCCTTGAGGCTGCACCTCTCCTTGCAGGGCTGGGTCTTCAATGTGGTGCCCTGGCTGCTGGCAATTCCTGCCAGTCTATTCAGTGGGTTCCTCTCTGACCGCCTCATCAGTCAGGGTGAGTGTTGGGGTAAGTTTTCCTGGGTAAACCATAGCCTCAAGAAGCTCACCGCCCCCCTTCCAGGAAGGGCATCTGCATCACTAGGGAAAGGCCGAACCACCATCCTGTGACAGCCAGACCGTCCTTTAGAGTCAGCCCAAAGAATGAATGCAGCCTGGGGCTGAGGAGCCCAGTGTGTCTTTCTTGGTCTCCCCTTTAATGGGAAGGGTTGGAGGAAGTGAGAAGATTCTAGTGAGCATAATCCTGGACCCTCTACATTGAAAGGAAAGCATCTGGTAGCATCAGAGATCACAGGCACCCAGATCTGCTCTCGAATCTTCCAGAGCTCCAGGAGCCCCATGGGGCAATATCCTTAAGGCTCAGGTACAGGAGACACATGCACACGTGTGCTCATTCTTAGATTTTCCTCAACAAAAAGTAGCACACATCCACCGTGGCAAGACCAGAAAATTTGAAGAGACTCGAAGAAACTAGTCTAAGTTTACCCGATAGCTTGCACTTTTGTAATGTCCTGTGGGGGCTGCCTTTCCATATTTCTACCCAGGCTGCACCACACGAAACCCTTGGACACCCCTACTGAACATAAGAGGGTTCAATCCACCATAGGGAATCTCCCATCTTACGCCCTGAGGTGTTGCCCTGGGTACCCACATCCCTCTTCTCTGACTTTGTGGGTGGGACTCTATTGAGAACACCCAATGAGCTGGCTCTGTTTCCCTGCCCAGGTTACAGAGTCATCACGGTGCGTAAGTTCATGCAGGTAAGAAAATCATTTGAATCCCTTGTCTTATTTCTTTGTATTGCTGTCATAAGGCACCATGACCAAAGCAACTTATAGAAGAATTTGTTTAGAGCCTCCAGTTTCAGAGGGTTGGCATCCAGGAATGTCTGGTGGGAGTCATGGCAGCAGGCAGGCAGGCAGGCACGCAGACAGACGTGGCCCTGGAGCAGTAGCTGAGCGCTTACATCTTGAGACACAACCACAAAGCAGAGAAAGACACACTAGGAATAGTGTAGTCTTTTGAAACCTCAAAGCCCACTCCTAGTGATGCACCTCCTCCAACAAGGCCACACCTCCTAATCCTTCCCAAACAGTTCCACCAACTGCAGACCAAACATTCAAATATATGAGCCTATGGAGGACCATTCTTATCCAAACCACCACATCCCTACTTTGGTCTGGTCTCCTGGGACCTGAGGGTTGTATACTCAAATCCCCTGATTTCTGGAACCAGGCAGATATCAGATATAGGCTGGGAAAGCTGCAGCCAGGTCTCATGGCCCAGAACCAGTATCTGCTCCTAGGTGTTGGCAGAGTCAGCTCAGATTCAAAAAGTCTGTAGTATATCAAACCATCAGAGGCCACTCCACAGCAATAAGACCCAGGGAGGGGCTGCTGTAGGTGGCCACTGGAAGGCGCTCTAGGGCCAGTGACCTGAGGACCTTCTCAGAGTTCTGAAAGTGATCTCTGCTTCTCTCTGTGTCAGGGCACGTAAAGTAGGGAAGACCCAGTCTGGGAGGGGTTTTTAGGTAGAACCATTCTGATCTTGTTCAGAACACTAGGGGTCCTTTGGGTGGGGTCAAGCCAGGGTGAACCATATTGGCCAGCATGACTCCTGGCCCCTCACCAGCCCTGTTCTGCAGGTGATGGGCCTTGGTCTGTCAAGCATCTTTGCCCTGTGTCTGGGCCATACTACAAGCTTCCCCAAGGCTATAATCTTTGCATCAGCTTCCATTGGCTTCCAGACCTTCAACCACAGGTAAGGGCCCATGATCTCATCCCATGGGGCTGCCAGTTTTTAGTGCATTCTGGTGCGGAGGCCTGTGAAGGTGAGGTTAAGAAAAGCTCCCTATGATCTGTCCCAGTGAGCAGATCTGGGTACCAAACCAGGATTATTCAAGAAAACCAATCCCCATACTTGGGGGAGGGGCCTAAGAAGAGGAATAAACATAAACACCAGGTTTAATGCCCATCTGCAGTCTCTTCCCTTCTTTTTCTGCATCTTTTCTCTTATTTTGATTAGTAGCAATCTCAGCTGACCATCTCTGGGGTGCATTAGGGGCCCAGTTCAAAAACGGTTTCAAATTAACAAACAGGAAACTGCGTTTGAGCCTACTGCATGGTTTCCTGGCCTTCTGTATGTTCTCAGACGCAGCTTCTAGTGTTGTATCAGCAAGAGAGAGGGAGAGCTGAGATGTGGGGTATATCGTGCCAGCAGGCCTAGCAGTGCATGGCACGCAGGGGCAGGGGCGGGTCTGGATGGCTTTTGGTGACTCATAATCCTCCCTTATGTTCTAGTAGCCCCTCAGGCCAAGTAGAAGGAGCCAGGCCTGTGGCCACTCACCCTCCTTCCTTCCTGTTTCCTACAGTGGTATTTCGGTCAATATTCAGGACCTGGCCCCATCCTGTGCCGGCTTTCTGTTTGGTGAGCCACTTGCTTGTCCCTGCTTTGTCCACCACCCTTGCCAGTCGGGTATTCCAGGGAGGAGGAGGGGCCGCAGGAGCCACAGTGGGTCTTCTCATGATGTCTTTCTCCTCACGTTCACAGGTGTGGCCAACACTGCAGGGGCCTTGGCAGGTAAAGGATGACTCCAGGCCCAGGCCTACAGGTTCTCTTGTTCATTTGTTAGAGGAGCTTTTATTTGCTTGAAGCAATTGTTGTCTCTAATGCTCCATTTGCTAACCTAGGCCTAGAAGGTTTTCAGCCTCTGAGACTTACTACTGAATCAACTCACTCTTTCTAGCTCTTTCTGAACTGGCTGTTTCAACTCAGCTGTTCTGGCTCAAGCTCCTCTCCAAGATGATTTAATTCAATCTGGCTTCTCTCAGTTTCTCATGGAATTGCTCTACTTGACCTCAAACTAACTCCAGCAATCTGTTCTAATCGTCTGGCTCCTTCTGTCTTCACCTGTGTCTAGCATGGTCTCTCTTCAATCTCTCTGTAAAACTCTCCTGGTAAAAACTGCCTCTGAATTCTATGACCCGAACTGCCATAAAGCCAATGCCACCACAGAGTCTCTCAACTCACCAGCTCAACTGAACTGCCTGAACGGCACTGACTAGAACTCAGAGTTCTGCCTGCCTTTGTCTCCTGAGTGCTACGATTAAAGGCATGTACCAGCACGCCAGGACCTAAGCTTTTCTTTACCTGAAACTTGCTCTATACCAGGCTGGCCTTGAACTCGGAGATCTGCTTGCCCCTCTCTCCTGGGATTAAAGATGTCTGTATTCCAGCCAGATCACACAGACCTAGAAGGTCTTTGGATGTGATCTCTTCTAGAGCAGCCATGTTTTGAATTAAAATTTCTCTATATTCTTTAGTTTGGGTCAACTAACAAATGAGCTTAGAATGGAGCTTAGATGGGATCCACCCCATCTTGCTCATCCAGTCCCCCAAGATGGGCCAGGAGGAATCACAGATAGGCCAGCTGAGGTGTCACTTGGCTTGGCTGATGGTGGAGGACCCACAAGCCACTCTCCCCTGACTGACACCAGGTGTTAATTAGTCCTGTAGTTTGGGGTACCACCTGGTCCCCCCTACTGAGTACCTAGACTGACAGAACCCATCCTCTACCATCCTTTTTGTTTCCCTTGGGTGGGACATGGAATGGGGGCACCTTCAATATGTGATTTGCAATGGCCTGTAAGGACTCTGTCTTCTAAGACCCACCTGAGTCTGAGTCTCCTGTGGCCCACAGCTCAGACTTCAGACTTTATCCCAGGGTCTCCAGGGCCTCATGTGTGAGACTGCCTTCCCTGGAGCATCAGTCAGTCTCTGCTTCTCTTCCCAGGTGTGGTAGGCGTGTGTCTGGGTGGCTACCTGATTGAGACTACTGGCTCCTGGACCTGTGTGTTCAACCTGGTGGCCATCATCAGCAACCTGGGACTGGGCACCTTTCTGGTGTTCGGGAAAGCTCAGAGGGTGGACCTGATCCCTACTCATGAGGACCTCTAGCTCTCTGACTGTCCAGTCCCACCCGGGGCCCTGATGTCAGCAGCGGAGGACAGCACAGCTCGGTTGGTGAAACACTGTGAACCTCCACCTCAGGATGTATGAGCATACAACAAAGACCATGGACTCTCGAAGAATCCAGATGAGTTGGAGAGATTGGTAGAAACAGACACCTGAGAACAGAACTGTCTGGAGTAGGGTCATGGCCTCTCTGAGCTTCAGTATCCTCATCCGTTAGTCAGAAGCATCCTACCCTCCACTCAGGTTCAGCGGGTCTGATGGTCTGATGCCCGCAATTGTGGAAAGCCACATTGCTGATGAGAGGCCTTCCCAGCTCCAGTCCACAGTCCTCTGTGTTGAGGATGTGTTGTGTGCCTCACCTACTCCAGGCTTCATCCTACCTCCATCTCTCCAGTAATGATAACCCAAGATGTCTATAGATGTTAAACCATATCCCCACAGTAAGACAGGTCCACCAGAACCACAGTTCAGAACCATAGAGAAGCCATGGTTTCTGCTTCTCCCCAGAAGTCAGGCTGCCAGCTGGACCAGTGTGCCATGTGCTAGAGGTCCTTGGCTGCCTCTGTAGACCCCAGTCCCCTTCCTGTGGATCACTCAGCACTACTGATGTGTCCTGGGTAGGCAGGTGCCTGGACACTCCAGAAATCACAGACCCCAGAACAAGGTGAAAGCTCCCCCACTTTCTGGCCTGTTTTTCTACCTCCCCTTTTGTACCTTATGGAGCTGATGTTTTCATGAACTGATAATGATTCTCCAAGATACTTATTAGATTATCTTTATAGATAGAGTGAGTCTCATTAAAGCCTTATTTAAGTAAAAACTATTAAACTATTTAAAAGAAGATTGTTGTTTTATTTGACATAAAAATCACAGCCAAAGCTACACAGAGAAACTCTGTCTCAAAAACAAAACAAAACAAAACAAAAACAGATCCCTGACTGTCCTAGACTCATTCTGTTGAACAGACTGGTCTTGAACTCACAGAGATCGGCCTGCCTCTACCTTCTGAGTGCTGGGATTAAAGATGTGTACCGCCACACCCAGCCCTTGGTTTTGGTTTTTTGAGACAGGACTTCACTCTGTAGCTCTGGCTGTCCAGGGAACTCACTCCGTAGACCAGGCTGTCCTTGAACTCAGAGATCCTCCTGCCTCTGCCTCTCAAGTGCTGGAGCTAGAGTGGTGTGCCACCACTGCCCAGTTTACCAGTGAGTTTAGCTGGAGTTATTTACAGGAACAAGGGTAACTTACAGGTGGCTGTACCACCAAAGAAAAGTCTTTCTCGCCCAGCAACCATTGTGTGCGTGTGTGTGTGTGTGTGTGCGCGCACGCTTGCATGGCTAACCTTCCTCATGGCATCTTCCCTCTATGAAGGAGTGCTAGTGTACTCAGCCTTGCGAAGGGCTCATGCCAGTAATCAGCTGCTCCCATTTCAAAATGGCCAAGTCATGCCTGGAGGAGGAGGAGAAGGAGGAGGAGGAGGGAGAGGAGGAGGAGAGTGCATCATTCCTAAGAATGAACTTGTGGAGGCTGGGTAGAAGGCTCAGTGAGTGAAGTGCTCAGTGAGTGAAGTGCTCAGTGAACAAGGATGAGGACCTGAGTGGGGTTTCCAGAACCCACATACAAAAGCCAGGTGCAGCGATGTGCACCTGTAACCCCAACAAATCCGGGGCACTCTGATGAGCCAGTCTAGTTTAAATGGTGACCTCCAGGCATAATGAGAGAATTTGTCTCAAAAAATGGAGTACTAGGCCGGGCTGTGATGGTGGCACACACCTTTAATCCCAGCACTTGGGATGCAGAGGCAGACGGATCGCTGTGAGGTCAAGGCCAGCCTGGTCTACAAAGCGAGTCAAGGATAGTCAAAGTTACACAGAGAGACCTTGTCTTGAAAAAAAAAAAAAAAGAAGTACTGTAGAAGAAAACATATAGTGTCAATCTCTAGCCTCCTCACACAGCAACATAGGCTAACATTTGTGTACACACACATTTATTTTACAAGAATGAATATGTGTTGAGGACATTCCATGTCCCATTCATAAGGAAAGCAGTGAGGTGTCAGCCATATCAGAGGAGATCCTTAGAGCTGAGATGTCTACCGACAGGAGCACGGGCGTGTATGAAAGCCCTGACTGCTGTGCTTGGTGTGCCAGTAGTGCCTGCTCACCTGTCTACACAACTCTGTTAATAGTGTGCACAGATTTCAGAGCAAGATGCTCTGAACCAGATGTGCCAGAAAGTGACATATGGGGTACATGTACCCCTGGAGGCCAGAAGAGGGCATCAGACCCCCTCCAGAGCTTGAGTTATAGGCAGTTGTAAGATGTCCAGTGTGGGTCTTCTGGAAGAGCAGGAAATGTCGTTAACTATTGGGCTATCTCTCGTAGGATGGGGCATGATCATTTGATCAGAGGAAGCCTCCTAAGAACCTCGGCCTGTGCTTCCAGAACCTTCCATAGTCCTGAGGCTGGGGACCCATACCTAAGAAGGCCCCTGTGCTGACCAGTGTTCTGTCAGTTTAACACAAGTTAGAGTCATTTGGGAACAGGGAACAGAAAATGTCACCATCAGATTGCCTGTGGGGCCATTTCTTCATTAGTAATTGCCGTGGGAGGGCCCAGGCCACTGTGGGTGATGCCAACCCTGGGCTAGTGGTCCTGAGTGGTAAAGGAAGACAGACTAAGGAATCCATGAGAAGCAACCCAGTAACTTTGCTTCAATTCCTGCCTCTAGCTTTCAACTTTGAATCCCTGCCCTAATTTTCCTCAGTAATGAGGTCTGACCTGAAAGTTGTGGAGCTGAAATAATACTTTTGCTTTTGGTCATGATGGTTTTTGTTGTTGTTGTTTTTGTATTTTTTTAAGACTTACTTATTTATTATTATGTATACAGTACTTTGCCTGCATGTACACCTGTAGGCAAGAAGAGGGCATCAGACCACATTACAGATGGTTGTGACTCATCATGTGGTTGTTGGGAACTGAACTCAGGACCTTTGGAAGATCAGGTGGTGCTCTTAACCACTGAGCCATCTCTCCAGCCCTGGTCATGATGTTTTATCGCAGCAATGAGCGCCTATAACAGCCCCATTTTATAGGTTCTAGAGGTCGAGCCTGCCTTGAGTCAGTCCTCTCCTTCCTCCTGCCTACAGGTCATGTAAAATTTATTATCTTGCATTTTAAAAAGTGCAGTGGGTGGCTTTAAGCAGATAGCATTGTGCAACCACCACACCAGCATCTAAGAACACAGTCAACTTTCAAAACAAACTGTCCCTATCAAACATTAACTCCCTGCCCTGCCCTTAGCTCTTAGCACCCTTCACTCTACTTTTTGTGGGCGAATTTGACTCTTGCGGCCTTGTGTAAGCAAGCTACCACACAGGCCACCTTCGTGAGTGAATCACCTATTCAGCACGATGCCCTCAGGACTCACCTATTTGAGGCAGCCATTTCCCCGCCCCTCTCCCCCCTCCCCTCTCCCCCCTCCCACCCCCACCCCCCACCCCGAGACAGGGTTTCTCTGTTTAGCCTTGGCTGTACTGGACTCGCTGTGTAGATCAGGCTGGCCTCGAACTCACCGAGATCCGCCTGCCTCTGCCTCCTGAGTGCTGGCAGTGCTTTTTAATCCCAGCACTCGGGAGGCAGAGGCAAGTAGATCTCTGAGTTCAA
This sequence comes from Acomys russatus, assembly GCF_903995435.1. NCBI lineage: Eukaryota > Metazoa > Chordata > Mammalia > Rodentia > Muridae > Acomys > Acomys russatus. The sequence continues at coordinate 26,986,816 of NC_067140.1, forward strand.
GGCCAGCCTGGTCTACAGAGGGCGTTCTAGGACAACCAGGCCTACACGGAGAAACCCTGCCTTGAAAAAAATCTTTTCTTACTTTTCCAAGGCTTGATGATGCTCAGTTGCCTGGGTCTAGGATGGAGTTCAGTACTCAGGTTCTTGCTTCATATGTGAGAGTACCTGGGTTCCATCAATTTCAGCACCACCAGGGTGGAAGGAAAGCCGACTTCAGATATCCCATTGTGTGGGCCAGGATGAAAACACTCCTCATAGGCTACAGGGAGTGGCTTTATTGGAGGATGTGCATCACTGGGGGTGGGCGTTGGGGTTTCAGAAGCTCAAGCCACGCCCACTGGCTCACCCTCTTTTGCTACCTGCTGATCCAGGTATGGAACTCTGCCTGCATGCTGCCACGCTCCCCAGCATGCCGATAATGGATTAAGCCCCAATTAAATGCTTCCCCTTTGTAAGAGTAGCCACAGTCATGGTACCTCTTCGCAGCAATAGAAACCCAAACTAAGATAGTGGGGGAAACGGAGTTTTGCTATGTTGTTCAGGCCGGTCTCTTGACTACTAGGATCAGTCACCCTACCTCAGCCTCCTGTTAGCTGGGACTGCCGGGAGGGGTTCCACCCTACTCATCTGTCCTGTTGATATGGTGCGTTGCTTCTGTCCTAGTGTGGGTCATCCCACAGCCCATGCAGTTATAAAATTGGCACTTCTGGGCTTCCTTCGCAGCTAGCCGGGAAATCTTTGCCAGAGAGGGAATGTTTCCTTCTCCTGGAGGCCCTGAATCATATGGCCGCTCAGTGACTGGAAGTCTCCTAAAGTGATCCAGTTCACACTGTTGGGCAGGTCCTGCAGGCTACATCTCAGTGATAACTGGCTTATGTCTGGTTACCAGATGCCCTCTGTCACTTCTGCAACGGGTAGATGGTAGGCAGAGGCTGCTGCAGAGGCTCCGGAGCACCACCTTGGTTTGGCTACATCCTTCACCTCAGACTCGTTCTCTCACCCTCAGGCCGTGTCTGGTGGAAGGAACATGCAGGAGTCACAACAAGATGGGCCTGCATGTCTGTCATCTAGTAGGCAGCCATGACAGAACCGGGGTTGGGTGGGTATGCTTCTACCACAGATCTAGGATGAGACGGGCCATGAGAAGATGAGCTGAGTATCATTAAGAGTCAACTGGCTAATTTGCTGGTAAGTTCTTGCCTTTGTGGGTTCATTCAGCAAAAGGCCCTGGCTCCCACCATTCTAAGCTCTAGAAGCAGCCAACTGGGATGTGGTGGTTCTTTGGCTGTCTCAAGGAGTTCTGGGTAGACGGTCTTGGCCATGGTGGGCAGGGGGCCTTTCAGAGGCATTTATAAGAGGTGAGAGGAAGCCTTCCTGTGGAAGTCTGGTGGGGAGTATTAGGGCAGTGATCGTGTACAGGCTGCAGTTGGAGAGGGGTCTTCACATAAAAGTGAGTTGGTTGGCAGGAGCTCTGAATGGACCTTAGAGATACCAGACTAAGTGGTAAGAAGCTTGATTTCCTCCCTTCTCCCCCTCACTTGCTCCATCTCCTTACCAGCCCAGGCTAGCCCAGCTGGGTCCATCTACCGAGCCCTGAAGCGTACGCACAGCTAGTCTGGCCTTGTTTGGAGGCAGAGCCACAACCATCAGGCTCTCGCCAGACCCCTCCTTCTGCTTTAACTCCTAGAGACATGTTTTTAGAGTTTCCAGGCCAGGCCAGGGCTTCTGTTGGGGCCTGGAGTCCGGAGGACTCTTCTTTGCTTTAGCTTCCTGAAAACAGAGTCTGTGTAAGTGAGCGTGTGCACTAGGCTGGTGTGTTTTGTCTGCTCAGCCTACGGCCATTGACATTCCACCTCTGGCCAACAGAGGGCACTGCTGGACAGAGTCGTATTAACTTCAGGATTCTGTGGGGACTGGTGCCACCTAGTGTCCTCCTCAGGACACAATGAGAGAGGAGGGGCCAGTCCGACGGCTGTGTAGAAGAGAAGAGGGAGAGAGAACATTAAAATGATGGCACAGGAAAAGTCAAGCCCAGTTCTCAGTGAGGCAAAGACAGACATGAAGCCAAGAGGAACCTTCTTTAGGCCTTCAATTCTTCCCCAGGGCATGTTGGGTGCTGGGCAAGAGCCTGATGTATTGACAGGGTTGGCCATGTGGTTCCCGACTCCATCTTTGATGAGAAGATGCAGAAGGTTTGAGCTGAGAGGTTGCAGGCCCAGGGTCTCCCAGGGATGCTGTAGTGTGGTACTCCAGCACCTGCCCTCCCACATCCTCCTCTCCACCTCATAGGCACTTTGCTGCCCCTGGGAACCTGTTCTCAACTCCTCTCAGAGCAAGAGTGCTTGTGAGATGTTGGGCCCAGTGTTGGCGGTGAGAGCTGTCTTCCACCTGGACACATGACAGGACTGTAGTAGGCTTTACTGGAGACCTTCAACCTCTACCTCAGAGGTCAACCCTTCATGGAAAAGGAGGCTCGTTCTCCCACACTGGGGCCCATCAAGGGAGGGGCCATCCTGGTCAGAGTCTCCTGGGAATCCAAGCTAGAGCAAAAGAGACAGGTTGGGGCTAGAGCGGGAGGTAGCAGCGCTCATCCCCACTTTGTACATGCTTTACCTACAATCTAGGATTGACCGTAGTCTTTGTGACAGTCTGGTCCTACAGCCTGGGGTCCTGCTGTGTGGCCCTAGAAGCCTGTCTTGGTCATGCTTAGTGTCTCCCTGAACTGCCTGCCTTGGGTCCTACGTCTTTCCACCTGGATGTCCCTCCAGCTGAGGCTGTGCCTGCCCAAGTTGCTGGCCTGTCCACAGGCTCCAGAAGCCCTGTGCAGACCTCCCTAGGGGTCCCCCACCCGCTAGCTCCAGCTCAGGTACAGGGCTGCCCCCTCCTACTTACCTTAAGTGAGACTTTCCTGTCATTTCTTCCAATCTGGGTCTATAGTGGCTGCTTAATGTTCATAATTAGTATGTTAATGTCCCCTCCACATCGCTAGTCACTCTCCCCATTTCTGGGCTATTGTCCTTCAGCTGTAGAACAATGCCTCGAGGTGCCCTCCTGCTCCCTTGGGAACTCTTGGGCGTCTGCTTTCCTGGGTGAAGCTACCAGACTCGGGATGGTGCCCTGGGCTGAGGATTGTCCCAAGTCCCCAGTGCACTCTGTCCATTTGCGTGACACTTTTCCCCTTCCGTTGGCTCCTGCTAAGGGAAGTAGTAAAAGGAGATGGTTTGTGAGTTAGAAATACACTTTTGATAGGATTTACTTTATTATGCTTAATTGAAAAGCACTGAAGTTGAGTCATGAATATTCAGGTTGGAGTCTCTGGCAAGAAGCCAGTTTTTGAGGGTGATTCAGGGACTCACCTCAGCATGGGGCCGGTCCACCCAGAGTGGTGGTGGGGAAGCTATTAATTGAAATAGCTTCATTAATTAGTAATTAACAGCAGGGTAATGACTATGTCATGCATCGTATTTCAGTGATGCCCTTCATGTGTTATGGGGCCTTTAATTAAAGGATGTGCATTTTAATTAAAGGCAAGCCTGGCCCTTTGGCCTTTGGAATACAAAAGATGTTCTTGATTCATTTGAGGCTGGAGGGTGAAGGCTAGAGGCCATGAGGGTTATAGGCCAGTACCAGAGAGGACCTTGGCCCAAGGCTATAGAAAGGAGGGAGGCTGGGAGTCCCCTGAAAGCTGCACCTCAGGCTCACCAATTCTCCAAGGGCCCAGCATCCCAGAGGGAAGGCCTGGGAACTGTGCCTTTAGGGACACAAAGCTTCTCCCTGGTGCCAGCTTCATTTCTCTTCATCATGAGATGCTGGGGCAGGAGGTGTGCCCCAGCGATCAGTCACTGACAGGGAAGCCTACAGAGGAAGTAAGAGTCAGCGAGCCAGGCACAGTGGTCAGGGGAATTTCACAGCTCTGACTAGCAGTAAGATGATTCTTTATTTATGTAGGTTTCACAGAACAAAGACAGACTAATGGTTATCCAAGAAGTACAGATTATACGTTTGATTTTTTTTTTTCGTTATATGTCCAGGGTTACAAGTTCAGTCACAGCTGGGCGTGGTGACACACGCCTTTAATCCCAGCACTCGGGAGGCAGAGGCAGGTGGATCGCTGTGAGTTCAAGGCCAGCCTGGTCTGCAAAGCAAGTCTAGGACAGCCAAGGCTACACAGAGAAACCTTGTCTCAAAAAACAAAACTAACAAACAAAAAACAAGTTCAGTCACAAGTAGAAAGTACAGACAGAACAGAATTTATTTTTCGTTATCAGCCCTATTTAAAGAATCTAAAAAATGTCTCCTCCAAAGCCAATTATATGATATATGATTATATGACAATCTGCATTTAGGCTGGCAGTGTTTGCAGTTTTAAGGAACTGCAGACAAACAGAAAATATCTGAGCCAGTCTTTTCATGAATAACAAATACTAATACTTAAATCCCTTTTACTGTATCTATGTTATTAAGTAGGAAAAGTTTATTTTAGCCAGTCTGTCTTATTTACTGAGCTCTACTCCTCCAGGGGTGTACCCTGTACAACCTCCTATCTCCACACTACATTTTCAGAGAGCTCTAAACAAAGGCCTTGAATCTGTAACTTATTCTCCTGGTCAGTCAGAGCCTGTGCCAATTGCCTCTGTTTTCCCTGAACCAATTATGCTGTTTGAGTTTGCTCAGAGGTAGCTACCCCAAGAAGATTCCTGGAGTGATGGCTTCATTTAGGAATTCCCAGCTTATATTGCTCATCTGTGTTTAACGATCTCCTGGCCATAAGGAAGACTTTCAAATAGTGGCCAGCTAAAGTTATGTTTAGACCTTCCATAAAAAAGACTCAGACACAATTTTCTTGGGAAAAGATATAAAATGAGTAATAATGCAGGAAGTCCCCAGGAATGCAGCACACAGAGAGAAAATCCTAAAAAGCGAGAGACAGAATGCAGACGATTGTAGCATTTGGCTCAGCTGTGCTGGATGTGTGACTTTTCTAGTAGACCTGGCTGAGTCAGAAGGGTATGGTCACTCATCCAGCTTAGCAACGTGCAGAAAGGCTTCAGCCCCTAACAACCGCAGAAGTATTCCTTTTACACGATGGCTCCAAAGGCTTTCAGGCCCGTCTGTAAAGTCCTGAAGCCCAGCAGGCAGAACCCTAGCCCCTGGCAGGGGTGGACACAGGAGCAGGACACACAAGTCTTGCTGTCCCCAGAGGGCCACTTTGATGAACAACACTGCCTACTGAGGTCATTGCTGTGTCCGGCTTGCGGCTCCATGCTGGATGACCCAAGTGGCCCTGGAGCAGGTGATGAGCCTTCCTACTCCCTGGAGAAAGTGACTGTGGCTAGTAAGGAAGGACGTCCTGCTCGACCTTTGACAGGAGCAGCAGAAAGCTCCTGCCTGCCCCAAGGCCAACCCTGCGCTCTAGGATCCTTTCCCTACCAGCTTCTGCTGGACAAACACGGGAGCAGAACGCTGCCGGCCCCTCCCCTCTCCAGTCCCACCCCCTCCTTGCCATGCCCCCATCTCTCTCTTTGTCTCCTTCCTGCTCTGTTTCTGTCTTATACAGAACACACTCACACATCACACTCGAATCAGTCAGTATCCACTTCCGTATGTGTAATGTGGCACACTCACACACCCATACAAACACACACGGGCACACACTCAGAATAAATACACAGGCATATTCATGCACCACCACACATGCACATAATCTGCACACACACACACACACACACACACATGCAAACCAACATAGATGTCTGTGTGATTGTGTGTACACACGTATGGCCTCAGGCTGTCCACAGGGCTTAGAGGCAAGGGGAAGGGGCTCAGGTTTTGTAGCAGCTTGGCACAGATGCAGTTTCCATCCTAAAGCACCCCAAGAAGTCCATGGTTGGGGTCCCCCTTTCCTGGGCTTCATGGGCAATGCTCCTTGTTACCTCGTTGCTCCAGTTGGTAGCAGTTATCAACTGAAGAAAATTCAAGAACCCCCTCACAAGGCCTGGGAAGCATGGATTCAACTTCCTCCTCAATGACTGCAGGATGGAGGCAGGCAGCTGCAGGAGGTGCCTGGGGACCCCTGTCTCCCATGAGAGGGCAGGGGCTCAAGTTTTGTACCACACTCTGGCAAAAGTGGTCAAAGGGGCACAGTGAGCATAGGATGCTGAGGCCATCAAAAACATGGCTCCACATTTTCCACTCTCCCTGATCTGGTGGCTTCAGAAGCCAGAGTGTGGCTTCTGTGGCTTCTGTGACTTCTGTGGCTTCTATGTGCATCAAGCACATTCCTGGGACCCTTTGTGTTGGTACCCTGCTGCTGTGAGAAGACTCTTTTTAATTTATTTATTATGTATACAGTGCTCTGCCTGCATGTACACCTGCAGGTTAGAAGAGGCCATCAGGGTTGTGAGCCACCACGTGGTTACTTGGAATTGAACTCAGGACCTCTGGAAGAGCAGTTGGTGCTCTTAACCTCTGAGCCATCTCTCCAGTCTGTGAGAAGACTCTTAATCATCCTTGCAGGAGTCACCTGGAAAAGCTGCTCAGGCCTGAGCTCCTGACTGAGAGACCACAAGGATTTGGAGGTGGTTTCTTTTTTTTTTTTTTTTTTTTCTTTTCTGCTTTTTTAAATTTTTTTTTTTTTGGTTAAAAAATTTTTTTGAGGCAGAGTTTCTCTGTGTAGCCTGGCTGTCCCAGAACTCACTCTGTATACCGGCTACCCCCCAAACTCATGAAGATCCACTTGTCTCTGCCTCCTGAGTGCTGGGATTAAAGGCATGTGCCACCATACTTGGCCTTGTTTCTTAAGTAGCAGCTTCTGCCACTATAGGTTAAGGGGAGAAAAGAGCCCACTGGAAAGGAAGAGTCAGGACCAGCATTCTGGTACTAGACCAGGTGCTCGGACTGTGAACCAAGATCACAGGCTGCAAAAGGTAGGCGTGTGCAGGGCCAGGGAAGGCCTGGAAAGAGGGTGTAAGAACTGAAACAGTGACAAGGACAGGAGGTTGCTCTATAGGAGTGAGCATTTCAGGAGGACCCTGGTGGCTCAGCACATGTGCTAGGCAGTGTTGCCTGAGCCTCCCCTGCTGTCTCATGGCTTAGTCTGCTCACACCTGTGCCTTGGAAGGAATCTAAGCAACACCGGTCACCTACTGTATCTCAAAGCTATGCCCCCAGCTTAGTGGAGTGGGCAGCTGGACCTCAGAGCTACTTTAGAAAAAATCCTTCAGCCAAGAGAGTTTGTGCCCAGGCCGTGTTGGTGGAGACACCACCAAACATGCAAGATGTGTGACATAAAATATAGCCTGCCCAGTTAAATTATCTAGTGCATTCAACATTGATTACTGTCCTCCAAATCCCACCTTCTGTGGGCCAGAATGTAGGCTGGAAAACATCCCCTAATACTTCCCTGGGCTCATCAAGAACAGCAAGACTGGACTCTGCCCTGTACCTGACTGCAGAAGTACTATACAGACCAGCTTACACCCCAGCAGGGGCATCGTGGGGGTTGTCTGGTCACCAAATCTAAGAGCCGTGTGCCTATTCCATAAACAGAATTGAGAACTTTCCCTTGGACACTGCGGCACACAGCAGCCTCAGCCTCTGCAGCTGACTCCAGCCGGGATTTTTGTAATCAGCAAGCCAACTCTCCCAGTCTCTGAGACTAGAGCCTAACCCTCCATTGCTACTCAGCTGACCAAAGCACACGCCTGACTCTCTCTTCCCTGAACAAACCTGTTCTTCCAGCCCAAGCCTTTGTGGGACGCTTGGGGACAAACCCCCAAAACTCTGGTGTTTCTGGCTGTCTGGGTCAGGTGGCAAGTGTTGCTTTTGTACTCTGTGAGAGCTTGGTGAAGGCTCTGGAGAAAGGCCACCTCTATGGGATACTGGCTAGGCTGAGGCCTTCTGTGGATCTCTAGCTTGTTTTGTTTTGTTTTTGGGTTTTCAAGACAGGGTTTCTCTGTGTAGCCCTGGTTGTTCTGGACTCACTTTGTAGACCAGGCTGTCCTTGAACTCACAGAGATCTGCCTACCTCTGCCTCCCAAGTGCTGGTATTAAAGGTGTGTGCCACCATGCGCTGCTCTAGCCTGTGTTATATGGGGCTTCCAGCATCTCCCCCTTACCATGTTTAATTGGCTAAAGGGACTCTCACCAGGGTTAATTTCTACACAACAAACACATAGCATCCTTTGGCTACTTGGTTTGGGTCAGAGTTGACCCTCCATCTCTTCCACCCTCCATACTCTCCAGTCTGATATCCTAGCTGGTTTGGAGTCTAATTCTTGTCTTGCATTTTCTTCATTCACCTGCCTTTTGTGGACAGCAAGTGACTCTCCAGCCACGCCCAAGACCAAGCATCCTAGAAGAGGCAAAACCTTGGCTAAGAGCAGCATTCTTGGGGCCAGTACTGCTGTTCCTCAGAGTCTCTTGGGACACCATCTTGGTGGCCAGTAGGGTTCTGTCCATCTGACCAGCAGCAGTCAGAGATGTAGTGCCCCACCCCCACCCCCTGTTCGTATTCGTTGAGCTTTGCTCACAGTGGAGCCTCTTGCCTCTCAGATTCAACATTCTGTCCGATCTGTCCACATTGAGTGGATTACAGGCAGCCAGCTCCTTGGGCCAGTCTCTCTCCAGCCTGTTTGCTCTTGGGAGACAGATGGACACTTGCATCAATATCCCAGCAAAGGAGACCTTCTGCCTCTGTAATTAGCTCCCCTGCTCGATCGCTCCCCTGACCTTACCCTGTGACTGTCTGTCAGGAGGAATCTTTGCAATTGGTCTTAATTGGCAGCTTCTTGCACTCTTACAGAGACGGAGGGGCTGCAGCTGCCTCCTGGTGGGTGGAGAACTGGCCTACTCATGTTGGTGGGTACAGGACCCTGTAGACGCACTGGGGGCAGCCTCTGCCCAGACCTGTGGTGTTGGCTGCTCTTTGGAGCCAGCTATTGAGGGCAAGACTCTGGGTACATGCACAATCCCTGTGTTTGTGGTCCTGCTCACAGCAGTGGCCCGGGGGGCAATGACCATACCGCATGTGTGGCCCACTAGTTCTTGCCCCAGGAGGCCCTGACTTCCTCCCAGAGCCTTGTCTTGCTGTTCACAAGTCGTGTATCTTCATCTCACGAAGACAGGGTCGGTTACTGTTTGCTTGCGGGCGGAATTCAAAGGGGTTTGAAGAGTAAATGTTTTCCTAAGTTTTAGCTGACATTTAATTTTAATGACTTTCTAAACAAAGTAACTATGGGTTGAGTGTCTTTTCATGGTTCGCTGATGTCTGACAGGTGTTTTGCCCATGTGGGAAGCAGCTGTGGAAAGCGTTTTCCTAATAGCTCATAAATAACAAGCACTTAGCATCTCTCTTTGTAGGTGGCGCTGCCAATGGCCAATTTGTTCCTCAGAAGTGCCCACGTCGGCCTGTCAATCAGTTTTTGCCGTAGGCACTTTTTGGTGATTAGAAGCCCCTTGGAGAGTGAGGACTCCAAATTAGTTTTAAATAAAAAATAAGAATATTCATGTCGCTGAACATCTAAAGGCAAGGGGAACAGCAGAATTGGACCAGTGGCTCTGGTCCCAGTGCCATGGGGGGAGAGGCTGTGGGTCCAGACCCACTGGGGTCCCAGGGGACCAGATGTAGGCAGGTGACACAAAGAGCCACCAAAGTGGGGGTGACAGGCCCAGGATTCTCGCAAATGGAAGGAACATCATGGGCAGTACATTGCTGTTTTGAAACACAGCAGCAGCCGCAGGGGAGGGCACCACTGTGTCTCAGGACAGGACGTAATTGGCAGGCTCCAGGCAGGAGTGTTTCATGTCATTGAGCCTTTGCTGGGACATGAAAGCTCATTTGAGGAGCAGGGAGGGAGGAAGGCCCGTCTCCTTGAAAGAAGAACAAATGTTCTTTTTGAAGAAGCTGCAGTGAGCAGGGCTAGTTCCTGCAGCATGATGGACGCTGTCCTTTCAGAACACAGTTCCTGATGAGGAGGCTCAGAGGAGACGGGCCCCTGGCCAAGTCTGCAGCTTCCAAGTTTGGGTCCAGGCCCCTAGCTGGACTGCAGTAAGCCACCGCTGCGGGCTGTAGCGGGCTGTAAAAGCATCAGTAGCTCTGTAGCTCCGGGATGGGATCAACACGAGCCAGTCCCAAGGAACCAGCTGCTGAGTTGACAAGGACTCAGGGCTTGCAGCTTCAGGGCCCAGCTCCTGGCCCAGGTGGTTTGACCCTGCCTGCCACACTTTGCTTGGATGAAATCTCTGCTTTGGTTGGTCCCTTTTGCAGCTGTGACCAGCAGTGACTCCCAACAGCTCCTGGTGCTGTCCGAGGTGCTGAGCCTGTACCATGCCCAGCTCAGGGACGCAGCGACTCCCGTGCAGTGTAGAATGGTGGCTGCCTAAGTTTAAAACCAGGACAGGGGACTGGTGGTCCAGGCCCACTCTAAATGGATGTACCACACTGTGGAAGTCTAGTGGTAGCCTCTAAGGGTGACCAAGGAGAGGATGTGAGAGCTGGTGCCTTCCCGCCTGCCATCTCAGAACACCAAGGAATCAGCCCTGAAGCTGCAGGTCCTTGGCTTCCTTGTGACCCACAAACTCCTAAGCTGGTTTCTCAGGACTGGGTCAATTTGATTTCAGTCTCCTCTCTCTCTGGGACTCATTCTGGGGTTACAGCCCCTCTTACTGTCCTCAGAGGTGGCTTACTGTTGTCCTGCTGGGATCTGGACCCACATTTGGCCCTAAGTCCTTGTTTGCATCTTAGCAGCTGCAGACTTGTCCAGGAGCCCACTTCCTCCTAGCCCTAGCCTCCCCCTCAGGAATCAGGTTCTGACAGGCAAACTCTCTTCAGGAAGTGGGTAGGGTCCCAGAAAGCAGATGAAGGCAAACGTTGCTGTGTGAGTCTGATCCTCTTGGGATGTGTTTACAGGCTGGGTTTCCAGTGACACCCATTGCCTCAGTTTCCCTTCTTTCCCATAGCTGTGCTCCACTGGGAAAAGAAATAGGCCTCACTGCACTCTAACCTCTGACCTCACTCTAGCCAGGGCTCCTTCACGACCCTTCTCCAGCTCCCTGTGTCCCCTGAAATGTCCCCTTCTTCCCTCATATGTGCCACTCTGCTGCCTCAGCCCCTCTCACACCCTGTTCCTTTGCCTGGGGAACCTCTTGATTCTACCAGGGTTTGGCGAGGGTGTGGCCTCTGTGGGACATGGGTCAGTGCAGTGACCTTTGCTCCCCACTAGGTTGCGGCTGCTCTAGTCAGCATCCCACCACTTCTGCTTTGAAATTGCCTTAAAAACTACAGATTTTTTTTTCTGGATTATAATATGATTGCATTATTTTTTCCTTCTCTTTCCACCATCCTAATTTTTAAAGAGAATTTTACACATGCTTACCCACGTGTGTGTGTGTGTGTATGTGGGTGTGTACCATGAAAAGGATGACTTCAACTGGAGCCATGGATGGTTGTGAGCGGTGGATTCTGGGAACTGAACCTGGGTCTTCTGCAAGAATAGCAAGTGCTCTTCAAACTAAGCTATCTTCACAGCCCCTGTTGTTTGGATTTTTGAAACAGGGTCTCTATACATAGCTCTTGCTTTTGTGTAATATATATACATCTAGGCTGGCCTTAAACTTACAGAGACCCACCCACCTCTGACACCTGAGTGATGGAATTAATGGAATCTGCCACCATGCCCAGCTAGGTGTGTGTGTGTGTGTGTGTGTTGTTGTTGTTGTTGTTGTGTTCAATGTGATAAAAAGCAAGCTAAACCATCTGAGTGTTGTTAAGGCTCATGTTAGCTGCACCAAATGCATTAATTACAATTGTGCAACTAGCACATTTGTTTCTAGATCTTTTTACCTTGCCCCAAATATCCACTACTTAGTACCAGTCACTCCCATTCCCCCCTTTTAGCACCCTGTCAGTCCCTGGTGCCTCTGGTGGCCATTCTTGGTCCCTGTGGGCTCGCTCAATCTTTGGACATCATAGAAATGAAACAACTAAGGACACGTGACCTTTGTGTCTCATTTCTCCCCCAGCCACATTTCCAGTCCCTTTTGTGTTGTGCTAAGACAGTGCTCTAAGCTTTTCAGTTCTCGACAACAGCCCACCATGCCACATGGCTCGTCTGCAGAGGCATTAGCTGGTGCACGTTTGAGTCGGCTGTTCCTGTTGAGGCCCGGGCAGGGTTAAGTGCACTGAGGAGTGCTGCTGTGTGTGCCCAGCGTTTGTCTCCGCCTATTTAGTTGTGACTCTTGTGCTCACAGTTTCTCTCAGGATCTTTGGCTATAAACCAATTTAGAAAGAAGCCACAGAGAAAGAAGCCCTAAGATGCAATAGATCCTGATAGGCAGATACAAACAGGCTCCTATCAGACCAGGAATTGGTGATGATAGTGGATCCCATCCGGTCTGGGAATCCCAGTTGCTAGGGGGTACTTGTTTTTTTTTTGTTGTTGTTGTTTTTTGTTTTTTTGCTGGGCATGAGTGTCTGTATGACAGTACTGTATGGAGTCTCCAGCTAGGCCCCTGCTACACCACTAAATATTTTAGCAAAGGAACATTTCTTTTTTTAAAAAAACAGTGGCCAGATGTCCAAGTTGACAAAGTGCTTAAGGCGTTTGCCTGATAAAAAGCCTGAGCCCCTGCTAGACGGAGATTGAAAACTCGCCTGAGGCAAGTGTGTGATATTAAAAACATCCCTGGCTCCTTTGTGCAGGCTCTGTGCATGGAGGTTTGAAGCGGGCATCCATCTGTCGCCGCAGCGTGGCCTGACACTCAACAAAGCCCGATCGATCTTCGAGCAGGGCGCTCTGCAGCAGTCGGAGTAGGTCCACCAGTCCGGGAGCTGGCTCCACACTGAGGGAACATCATCAATATGAATGAGCTGGGCTGTAGCTGGTGGAGCTGAGCTGGCCTTATGAAGAGGAAATAGCCTGGCCTGTGGAAGGTAGCACCACCAACTCTCTCCCCAGCTTTGTCTCCCAACTCAGCTTGCTGGAGATATTTGCTTCTTGGAAAGCTGCCTCTGGCATCTGCGAACCTCCAGAGAACAGGAAGGATCCAATGGAGGCCATAATGTTCTCCTGGGAGGAGGTGGACATAGGTCTGGGGCCTGAGCAAAACTACATGTCTGCACAGACAAAATAAGAGGGGGAAGACAGAAGGCCCCGGGAGAGGCTATGGTAGCTGAGGTACCCAGAAGAAGCCAGGCACACACCATACTAGCACATGGTACAAAGGAAGAGCTGAGAACCCCTGTGAGGAGCTATGGCTAAGTATCCAGGGGATTGGTTCTTAAGCCACTGTATGCATGTGACTACATGGAGGTCACCAGCACCGACATGGATCCAAGACAGGCAGCATTATTGACATGGAAGATATGGGTCTGCCCCACACAGCATGATTTTGTTTGCAACGGTGAGCACCATGGCCACTATTGTAATGCTAGTGACCATCTGTCAAGCGTTCTGTGGGCAGCCTCTTCTCTCACCCGACTCTGACAGACCCTCAAGACGAGGCTCGAATCTCCCGCCTTTTGGAAATGGCCTGGGCTGGACAGGAAGTGGACCTTGCTTCTGAAAAAGTGTGGCCCGGGTCCTGGCTCTGCTCTCCCTGCCTAGGAAAAGGTGGCTACGCATGCTTTCTTCTTGGTCACTGCACAGACTCAGTGGGCACACTTAGCTCTGGAGGAGTCTGGTGTGGATTCCAGATCCTGGCCACGAGGGCAGGCTCAGTCTGGCTGCTCAGCCTACACATGTCCCAGAGCCGTGAGATCTCTGCTCATTTTATGTGGATGAACATTTCCTTCCTGATAGATTTCTGCACTCAGGGAGAGGCAGCAGCTGGCACTCAGGTAAAAGACAAGTGAAGGGACATGCAAAGCAGACCCTGAACAGGAGCGGGGCTTAGGTAAGTGCCCTAGTTTCCTTGGCTGCTGTGATACAACACCCACCAAAAGCAACTTGGGAGGGAAGGATTCATTTCTCTTACACTTGCTAATTATGATCCATCATTGAGGGAAGTCAGGCAGGATCTGCTGAGGAAATCACTCTGGCTTGCTCGCAGGAGTACTCACTTTCTTTCTTTCTTTTTTTTTTTTTTCCATTAGATTTATCTACTTTATGTGTGTGAGTGTTTTGCCTGTGTGCATGTATGCATGCCACATCGGGCCTGTGCTTGTGGGGTCCTGAAGAGGGCATCAGAGTATCTGAAAATGGAGTTATAGCAACCATATGGGTGCTGGAAAACCAAACCCGGGTCCCCTGCAAGACTGGAAGTGCTTGTAAAAACTGAGTCATCTCTCCAGACCACACATGCCTAGGGATAGCGCTTCCTACGGTGGATGAGGCCTTATGCATCAGTTAAGACAATCCCTCACAGACATGTCCACAGACTAGCCTAATAAATACAATTACTCAAACAGACTCCTTTTGTGAAGCAATTGCAGGCTGTATCAAGGTGACAGTCAATGCTACTTGGATGGGTGAAGTGTGCAGGGAAGGCAGTCAGATGAGGCTTCCAGGTGAGATAGGGACTCAGCACCAGGTCAGCTCACAGGCTCTCAAAGCCTCAGTGGTTAAAAACCTATCAGTCTTGGTGCCACGTGGCCAAGGCCAGGCAAAGCCCTCTCTTTCACTTTCCCAGAAAGGAATGTCCCCAAAGTCCCTTTACGGGGCACCTTCAGTCGTCACACAGAATCTGTGTAAGAGGTGAACGTCCAACCTAAACCCAGCTTTTTGATGGGCTGTGTCTACCTTGAGGATACTTCTGAGCTTGAAAAGTTACAGATAATCAGGAAATTTTCTAAGCAGGCTGGTTGGAAACAAGGGTTTAAGGCTGCAGGTCTGCTAAAGGCATCATGAGTGATAGAGGGCCTGCAGCTATGGCATAGCAGAGGTAGCAAGGATGCACATGGGGAGGTGAGAGGAGAGAAGGGGTACCCAAAGGGGAGCAGGTGGGGAGGGGAGAGCAGGTGGGGAGAGGAGCAGGTGGGGAGGGGAGCAGGTGGGGAGGGGAGCAGGTGGGGAGGGGAGCAGGTGGAGAGGGGAGCAAGTGGGAAGGGGAGAGCAGGTGGGGAGGAGAGCAGGTGAGGAGGGGAGAGCAGGAGGGGTGGGGAGCAGGTGGAGAGGGGAGAGCAGGTGGGGTGGGGAGCAGGTGAGGAGGGGAGCAGGTGGGGAGGGGAGCAGGTGGGGAGGGGAGTAGGTGAAGAGGAAAGCAGGTGGGAAGAGGAAAGCAGGTGGGGAGAGGAGCAGGTGGGTAGGGGAGCAGGTGAGGAGGGGAGCAGGTGGGGAGGGACTACTCCCTCTCCTCTCCTCGCCCCTCCTATACTCTCTCATCCCTTCATGCTTCCTCCTCTCTTCTCTCCTTCTTCCTCCTCCATTCCTCTCCTTTCCATTGGATCAGGCACTGTTTCCTACGGCTGCTGAGGGCTGAGGTCACCCTCCTGACTACTGGTATTCAGCCTGTATAGAAAGTCTGGCTGCTACAGTCTCTTTCTTAGGGTGGCTCCCTACATGCCTGTAACTTCTGGAAGCTCTCCATGCTGTGTGGCCAGCATGTCTTAAGTGAGTGCCTAGAAACCCAGAGTACAAGGAGGTTTACAAGGAATCCCTTCCTAGAAACCTTGCAGGGCAGCACCCCAGCCATGACTGGACTAGGTAGGGCATTGTCTTCTGTGCGGAGGTTGAGTCAGAGAGACCTTGGTTCACATTCTGGTCCTTGAAGGCAGCAACTGAGGGGCCTGAGACGAATCCTAGCTCCCTCCTCCTGGCTCCCATCTGTGAGGTGAGAGTATTGAGATATGATTATATGATGCTCCCCATAGATGCCCGCTCGGCCCTCAGATATCTCCACAGTGTAGCTCCTGGGCAGAGAGCAGAGAGGCCACTGGGCTGGCAAGTGTCTCTGCGGGCCAGTTTCTGGGATCAGGTAGCTTTCGTGTGACATGTGCACTCACATGCATGGATAGGGCTAGGGGCACATAGCTGGCCAGCTGTAACACTCTGATTCCTTTAGCAGAATAGGCAGAGGAAAGACTTGGCTGTGCCCAGTGCATGCCTGGGTCATAGCTGAATGACTCTGACTTTGTACAGAATTGAAGGATCTTCTCAGGAGTGCTGGAGGCCCCGGAGCTCCACAACTAAGTGCCATCCACTCTGTGGCTGAGAACAAAATACACCCCCTCTTACACTTGGAGGCAGAAAGCCTGGATCAGTGGAGGCAGAGTCACAGCCTTCCACAGTGCTGGCAGTGGCTGTCAACCCTCCTGCAGGCCCCTCTTTCTGCTCCATCTTTATGTCACTGTTCCCACATGGTTCTGTCCCTGAACTCCTGATGTGGCTCTCATACAAATGCATAGTACAGGATATGAGGGAACGTCACCTTCCCTCCAGACTTGCAGCTTTATCATGTTTCACCAGACAAGTCATAGTCACAGATCCTGGAAACAGGGCGGTGGCCTGTTCTGGGCTGATGTCGTCCTATGTATGAGGACTAGCGCAGTGAGACCAAGAGTGGCAAGCAGGCCCAGGATTATGCAGGGATGAAGCTCGGTCTGCTGGGCACTCACTGAGTGGCAGCAGGCCCAGTGGGCCCCACATTTGGACAGGAGGAGTATGGACACAGCACAAAGCCAAACCTCTACTCACTGGAACCTGCTGCTCTATCTCAAGCCCACTTCAGTCTAGCATGACCTGAGTTTGATTACTGGCTGCGAGAGCTGCACACACCACTCTAATATGTCCTCCTCCTCCCACTTTGTGGTTTTCTGGGAATTTACGCAACATAGGGCTCATCAACAAAGCTATTGCTCATGGTGGCTAAGGTCATTCTGGGACCACATATGCCCATTTTAGGGATCACCACTCAACCCCTAAAAATACCCACAAGTGGTAGGATACATTCAGGGGGTAGAAGCACGTGGGAAGAGGGTGCCCTCAGCCCATTAGCCATTTGTGAGCACCTTCCCTAGCCTCCATGGAGGCCTGTCACATAGCTCCGGAGGTTTTTGCTCCTGAGTGACTACCTTTTCCTTCAAAGCTGAGGCCAAGCTAACATGGCAGCACAGGCTGTTATCTCTAACACTTAGGAGGCAGAGGTGGGTGGATCTCCACAAATACAGTACTGGCCTGACCTACAGAGTGAGGTCCAAGCTGACCAAGGTTACAGAGTGGAGCTTTGCGTCAAACAACAAGAACAAACCAAAATGGAGGTGGTTTATGCTGCAAACAATACTTCTGGTCATGTGATCACTCGGGTCCTAGAACTGTCGGCATCAGAGAGACAAGGTGGACAGCTGATGTTAATGGTTTGCTTCACAGTGTCCTCTCAGTGAGTGGCCAAGTCATTTCAGTCACCTGTGTGCTTGGGCCTTATGCTGGGGTCTGACAGTGCTGAGGGCACAGCTACCCTCAGCTGCCAGTTGTCAGTCTGTGTTAGCTCTCCACACCTAGACCAAAGCAAGGGTAACAGCAGCAGACACACTTGCCACCACTTACCAAGTGGCATTAGTGTTCAGAGAACAGGCACTCATATACAAGTGTGTGCATTTGTGAGCACATGTGTGCAAGCGTGTGGACAAGCATGCATAGGTATGTGCAAGTGTGGGTGTGTACCTGTCTAGACATGTGTGGACAACATGTTTAGTTATGTGTGTGCATTTGTGTGTGTGTATACATGTGCAAATGTGTGTGCATGTGCAAATGTGTGTGTGTGTGTGTGTGTAAGTGCCATGTGTAGCTGGGTCCTGGCCAACCAAAGAGAAGAGAGAAAATAGTAAGCTTGATATAAGCCAGTCTGGGGTACAAGGGACTCCCCAGGCATGTGTGGCTTGTGGCTGTGTGACCTGGGCATTGTGAAGGGCCTGGCGACCCTAAAGGTATCTGAGTATGGTGAGAGGCTGTGCTGTCACCATCCTAAAATCCTTAACGGTTTTGAAATGAGGGCCCTTATTTCATTCTGTGCTTTTGGACTGTAAACTCCCAGCCCTGTTCCCAGCAGCGCAGGGAGCAGGAATGCCCATCATCTTTCAGAGGAAGAGACAGCAGAACGTTTTCTCTGGGGGCCCTGCATGTGACTTCCCCTGAATTTTGGTCTCATTTAATATGTGTAATGTGCAGAGAAGCAGGTCAGGGTTTCAGATCAGCGCCCGGCATGTAACGAGGGCAGCTGCTTCTGTCCATCTGGGGCCTGCCCGCCCTGGTATCCCTTCCCAGTCTCAGCCACGGGCCTTGCCCACCGACGTCTGCTGGTCTCTTCCTAATGAGCGATTGTGGATTAAAGTGGGGGGGGGGGGCGGTCAGCCACAAGGGCCCGATCTATATTAATTCTCAGCAAAATGAAAATTGCAAAGATTTACTTAGGGTCGTTACAGGAGGAAATTTAATCACAGCTTCATCCCTGGCATCCGTTGGCTGGATGCATAGCTGCCGCCACTAGGGGATTTTTGGATCCCTCCCCCCACCCCCGTGTGTGCCTGCATCCCCTGGTGGCTTATTTTTCCTATTAAAGATATCTCCAGATCAAAAAAGTACAGAATGGAAGATGAGAGATGGCATTTGCGCTGGGAGGCAGCCAGCGATCAATGGTGTCTCTCCCTGGCACTCACCAGAGATGGTCTTAGTGTCTCCGAGGTGTCTTCCCTGCCACTCATAGGAGCAGTTCGTCATAAGGACTCTTCCCAGCTGGTTTATAGTCTGCTGTTTCACAGGCTTCTAACCATGAAGACCAAGCATTCAGCTGCAGCCCTGGGTGGCGAGCTCCTCCTAGGCCACGATTGCCATCTCTGCACCCACAGAGACATTCCTCATTCAGGCTGACTGTGCCTCTTCCTGTCTTGTCTCCACCTTATGGGCAGGTCTGCACCCCTCACTGGCCTTGAGCCATAGAAGCCTCTCCAGGCGTGTGGGCAATATTCTCAGAAGGGCTGTTCGGCGTTGGTCCTTCATGGTGGGCCTTCTCTGTGCACACTGTTCGGTGTCTGGGAGCAGTGGATGTCTTTCGATGTCTTGGGACAGATTGGTGGGATCTCTTCAGCAAGATTAAGGTCGAACTGAGATCTCTGTCCCCCAAAAGTCTCTCACACCTCAGAGGCTCCTTCAAGGTCACGTGTATAGAACTCAGGGGTGGGGACTCATTAAGAGTGACAGCCATGGTAGCTGCAGGCAGACAATTTGTGCCTGAGGGAAGGCTAGGCTCTCTATGCTGCCATGTTTTCTCAATGCTCAATATAGACCTGTTGCATCCTTGTGACTGGCTGAGGCCCAGTAAGGAACCTGGGTTGGTCTGGGCTGAGCAAAGCCTCCCTGTCAGTTGCTGCTCTGAGGCAACATTCTGCAGCCATCACCTGCACTGGAAGCTCAGAGTCACAGGGTCAGGGTGCTGGATGGTTTTCAGAGCAAGTGATGGCAACATTCTATAGCTTGTCATGGGAGAGGCCACATGTATTGACTGTGTATTATCAGCACCTACAGAACTCCACATCTCAGAGGGGGCATTTTACTATGTAAGCACACTACCTCAATAACTGGTGGTTTAAAAAACAGAGAGTGGCACTATTAGGAGGTGTGGCCTTGTTGGAATAACTATGTCACTGGGGGTCACTGGGGGCTTTGAGGTCTCATATGCTCAAGCCAGGCCCACTGACTCACTGTCTCTTCCTGCTGCCTGCAGATGAAGATGTGGACCTCTCCAGCACCACGTCTGCCTGGATGCTGCCATGTTCCCACCATGATGACAAGGGACTAAACCTCTGAACTGTAAGCGAGCCCCAGTTAACTAATTAAATGTTTTCCTCTGTAAAAGTTGCTGTGGTCATGGTGTCTCTTTATAGCAATAGAAACATTTGTTTTGTTTTGTTTTGAGATAGGGTTTCTCTGTGTAGCTCTAGCTGTCCTGGAACTCACTCTGTAGACCAGGCTGGCCTTGAACTCACAGAAATCTGCCTGGCCTAGCAATGAAAACCTTTTTTTTTTTTTTTGAGACAGGGTTTCTCTGTGTTCGAACTCACAGTGATCCGCCTGCCTCTGCCTCCCGAGTGCTCGGATTAAAGGCATGTGCCACCACACCCAGCAAAAACCTTAACTAAGACAATAACTGTGGCTTAAAAATAAAGTTGTGATCTGCAAAAATGTTTGGAGACAGATGGGGGTTGACTGATGCTGTGAATATATTTAATGTTGGGTGAGACACCTAAAAGTGGCTAAAATTGGCCTGGGGTATATCTCAGCAGCAGAGTGCTTACTTAGCATGAACAGGACTCAGAGTTAACCCTACTGCCACACAAGGAGATGTTTAGAGTGACATGTGTTATGGAGAGATGTTAGTGCTTAAGAGCATTGGCCACTCTTCCAGAGGACCCAGATTTGAGTCCTAGCACCCACATGGCAGCTCACAATTGGCTGTTCCCCTGGTCCCACAAGATATGAAACCCTCTTCTGATGTCACTGGGCAAAATACCCATATGCATAAAATAAATTATTTAGAAAAAGAAAAAACTCGGGGCTGGAGAGATGGCTCAGGGGTTAAGAGCACTAACTGCTTTTCCAAAGGTCCTGAGTTCAATTCCCAGCAACCACATGGTGGCTCACAACCATCTATAATGTGATCTGTTGCCCTCTTCTGGCCTGCTGGCTCACAGGCAGGCTGAATTTTGTATAAATAATAAATTAATTAATTTAAAAAAAAAAAAAAGAAAAAACTCATAGTGTGGGAAGCTGATCTACTCCCCAGAAGGGCAAACCTGCATTCTTCCCTTCCGGCCTTTCGGAACAATAATCTTTTGTATTTGTATTTGTTGGCCACAAGTGTCCTTTCAGTGGGAGGGCTTTTTTTCCCCTCCATTTTTCAAGGCAGGGTCTCTCTGTGTAGCACTGGCTGTCCTGGACTTGCTTTTGTAGATCAGGCTGGCCTCGAACTCACAGCGATTCTCCTGCCTCTGCCTCCTGAGTGCTGGGATTAAAGCCGTGCACCACCACGGAAGGCATGTGACTCTCATGGAAGATGAGCTTGAGTGAGTGCCTACCAGGACCTGGAGAACGTGACCATCCCACTTAACTTCCAGTGCACAGGCCTTATCGATGTCACTTAAGCCCAGATGGGATTAAGGGGGGCTAAATGCCCATCACCAGCCTGGTGTCTACGGACAGTGTCTGAGAACAGAGTACACAGCGCTGAGGGTGACTCCTAGCTCACCTATGTGGTGGGGTGCATGGCAGGATCAGGCGAAAGCCACCATCCTCTTTGTGGGCTTGTTCATCATATGTGTGTGCTCAGGGGGCCTACACAATACAGTGAGGCTTCCTAAGGAAGTCAGTGTCCTTGGAGTTTGTCTGTTCCTGTCACCTGTCAGCATAGCCATTTTCTAATAAGGTATTTATTAGTCACTGTGTCCCTGTCCCCTGTAGTGTCGGAAGCTTGTCCTCCAATGCTAATGAGCAGGCACCACATGCCTTCAAACCAGAGACCACCTGGCCACACAAAGGCCCCTTTCTGCCCTTTGCACAGCAGAACGACCAGGGCTTTCTCGGATCCAGATGAGGTCTGAAGGTTACATAATGACCCTGCAGATCTGGAATGTTCTGCTTTCAGACTGGCACCTAGAACTCAGGAGTCTCAGTGAGGAGAAGGCTGTGTGCATCTCCACAAGCATGCACACGCATGTACACAAGGCTGTACCTCCACAAGAATGCACACCCATGTACACACATGCATGTTGCTACACACAGGCATGCACGCAACACACACACATATTCTTGCCACCCACTCATGTGCACATGCTATTGAAACCCAAACACATGAAGCACATATGTACATGTGCACATGTGACATGGGTACATGGGCATATTCTACATATGTACATTCAAGTCTCAGCTGCTCCAGTCTCAGCTGATGGCCACATGGCCCCAGACAGGACAGAGGACAGCTGGTCACTTGTTTCTTGCCCATCAGGGCTTCCTGTCTACAGCAACTGGGCCTTTACAAAGCCAGATTCATTAACACTTCACCTGTGGGCAATAAACAAGGTATGGAACCCCAAAATGCAGTGGGGTGCTTTCAGGAGTACCCCTTGATGGTTAGGGGAGACAGCTACTCACAGACAGGCATGGATGTCGGCAGGAACCATGTTTCCCAAACTGGCTGTGGCTGGTGGGGGTGAGACTCGGGGGGGAAGCTGGAGGGCAAGCCCCTACATTGTCTAGGAATGGACGTGGGCAGGACTCTGCCCTGCGTGTGGGTCCTCTAGAAGCAGATTTATCCATTCTGGGTAATGCTTTCCTCTCTCTGGTCTCCCGAGTCACCAAGATGAAGAACAGACTGGAAAGCTCTGAATTAACACCATTTTGTTTGCTCTAAACGTTGGAAGTGCTGATTTCCTGGTGCCCTCTGAGGGTACACTGGGTGGGGATGGCTCTGCCCAGAGGTCACCTGAGGAGTGCTCTTGTCCCTGAAGTCCCTTGGCACTAACTGGCTCATTGATGGTGCATTTGCACATTTCTGACACTGACACTGTGGGCTATTCCCACTGTGATATGTCAAGCATTGAGTCCAATGTGTGTCTCATGGACAGTGTCCCACTGCTGTACAAAGAGCACCTATAAGGTGTGTGGATTTGGGAGTCCTGGGTCCCACCCACACCGTGCCAGTCAGACAGGCAAGTCATGAAATGCTACTCCGGGGCTGCCTCTGACCCTCATCAGACCATGGCACCACAGCATGGGCCAAAGCAGGCTGAGAACCGCTTGACACCTCCGGGTCTGCTGGGGCTGTAGAAGATGGAATTTTTTTGTCTGTGTGTGAAGCACAGAGACCATTTGCTTACAGGGACTTTTGAACATCAGTGCTATGAGCAGTCAGAAAGCAGGAAGTTCTGAGAGAGCTGGGCACAGCTGACGATGATGCAATTCTGCATTGACTTCGATGAAAGCATCAAAAACATATTCTGTCAGATGCCTTGTGGCCACCAAGAGCATCATGGATCTCATGTGTGTCTTAGCATTTTGGCCCCAAATCTTGGCTGGGCAAGCCCTCTTCAGGACAGCAAAAGTGGTCCTTGTGGGACTAGAAAGACTAGCCTCACTCATGTCAGGCTAAGTCAGAGTCCTTGGGAGGGTCATGGTTGTGAGTCCATTACTTTGGAGAAAGTGGGACTCAGAGGCCCGAAAGATGCATGAATTCTCTGCTGTGCCAGCTGTTGTTCTGAGCCCCTACATTAGTAGCTATGGTGGTTTGAATAGACTTCTGCCCTGTGCCACTACTGTTGAGTGTGAGTATATGGCAGCCCTCCTAGACTCATGTGTTTGAATGCTTGGCCCATGGGTAGTGGCACTATTAGAGATGTGGGTGTGGCTTTGTTGGAGGAAGTGTGTCATTGGGAGAGGGCTTGGAAGCCTCAAGCCAGGCCCAGTGTGGCAATTCTTTTCCTGCGGCCTGCTGATCCAAGTGTAGAGCTCTCAGCTCTTTCTCCAGCCCCATGTCTGCCTGCATGCGGCCATTCTTCCCGCCATGATGATAATGGGCCAAGCCTGTGAACCATAAACGAGCCCCAAATAAATGCTTTCCTTTACAAGAGTTCCATGAGGCCCAACATGGTGGCGCACACCTTTAATCCCGGCAGTCTGGAGCCAGAGGCAGGCGGGTCTCTGTGGGTTTGAGGCCAGCCTGGTCTACAAAGAGAGCCTAGGGCAGCCAGGGCTACACAGGGAAAGCCTGTCAAAAAACCAAACCAAAACCAAAACCAAACTATGAGTTCCATGATCATGGTCTCTTCAGAGTAACAGAAACACTAACACTAAGACAGTAGCCCACGGTGGGGTGGGCATGGCAGGTGACCTGAGAGTCTCGGGGAACAGAGGTCACCCACAGGACCACATCCAGTTCAGCATTGCATTGTGATGCCCATGCCTCCCAAAAATGCAGGCTCTGCCTGCTTGAGGCCCAGAGGTGGCTTGGGCCCCAGAGATATGCAAAGGTGTAATCTTGAAGAGCAAAAGTAGTGACATAGGCTAAGGCTGGCCTGCTCAGAGACCCCCTTTCCACCTATGCACCCCACAACTTTCTGGTAGCCATTCAAAAACAGCTTTTTTTTCTCCCCCCCACCCCCGGTGGTCCTGGACTCACTTTGTAGAACAGGCTGGCCTCGAACTCACAGCGATCCACCTGCCTCTGCCTCCCGAGTGCTGGCATTAAAGGCATGCACCTCCACGCCCAGCTTAAAAAACAGCTTTTCTACATGGCATAAGTAGATGCCCCTGAGGACATTTCAGGCTGGCAAAGCACCAACCTGAATCGCTGTTACTGCAGGGGCAGGAGTGGCTCTGAGGGTCAGTTGGCTAATCGTTTCAGCCCTCTGTGCTCATGGCACACACGTTCTGTTCCCCTGGGGTGAGTTTGCATTCACGTCATAACTCTCCAATTTTCCAGAACAGGCTTTTGTTGGGGTGTTGGAACACAGCGGCTGGTTACAAAGAGGCAATTGTTAGAGAGAAATGCTTTAATACATTGCAAATCCCTCTATCTCTATCCTTTCAAAAGGGAATCAAGACTAGAAACAGATCACAAACAAATTTACATTATAAAATTGCTATCATCATTCTCTGCCGGATTAAGCCGGATTGCACTCCGGGGTCTTTCCTTTGGCTGAACAGACGGTGTGGCCCAAGTGGCTCTGGGCCTGAGATGCTGTTTCATTTCTTACACTCTTTTAGAAAAATAGTGTTTGTCCTCTGTGAAGAAGCACCTTCAAGGTCATGACGACTTGAGTTTGATACCCTGGGCCCACATGGTAAAAAGAAAGAACTGACTCATTGAGAGTTCTCATTGATCTCCTCATGTGCTGTGCGCGCATGCACATGCACATGCCCACACACTCCCATACAAAGGAAGGGAAAGTGTAAAAGTAAAAGTAGAAATGTTTTCTAAAAGTACCTCTCGGGGCTAAAGAGATGGCTTAAAGATTAAGAGCACTGGCTGCTCTTCCAGAGGACCTAAGTTCGGTTCCCAGGCAGCTTATAACTACTGGTAACTGGATCCAATACCTCTGGTCTCTGAGGGTATCTGCACTTGTGTGCACATATCCACACACAGACACACGTAAAGATAAAATAAGTATTTTAAAAAGTCTCTCCTTGTGAAATTCCCAAATAACCATAGAAATATATTTAAAGTCCCTCCTGTTAATATTTTTATCTGGGCTGGAGACACTTCTGCTTGGTTCCTCAACGGCTCAGGTAAATCTATATGAGTGACGGTGTAAATTCAACTCTGAGATGAAATTAATAAACTGAAATATCTGGAGGCAAACCTGTCTGGAAGGAGAGAGAGTATAGGAGAACCAGGAGCATTGTAGAGGTGTGAAGAAGATGCTGGAAAGCGGGTGCCGCCTCCACTTTGCTGAGGCTGGAGCTGGGCTTTCAGTTGTACTTGGAGAAGTTGGATGCCCCCATAGTCTGGCTCTGTGTGTGTGTGTGTGTGTGTGTGTGTGTGTGTGTGTGTGTGTGTGTGCGCGCGCGCGTGCGTGCATTTCAGGCTAGTATATTTCTCAACTTGGGCAAAACAAAGGCCTTTGAATACTCGGAGTCTTGAGTTTTGTGGGTCATAAGGCCCGATGTTGATGGGAGAACAAGTAGTTTGGCAATGTGTCAAAGTGCCTGCAGTGCTTCAGTTAAAGGAGCCAGGAAGCCTAGGAGAGATTCATCTGTGTGTTTTTAAGAAAGGAGAGGATATGAGCTTGTTTCCTGACCTGTAAATCAGGTCACTTTAAGTCTCCTGACCTATGTGGCAAGCTGGATGCCCTGGGCAAGCAACCATGCAACAGCAGGCATCCAGGAAAGGACATGACAGTGAATGAAGATGCTGCGGGACCTGGCTGGGCAGCTTGGTTCTCACAGAGTCACAGGTCTTAGACCAGTTAAGCTCCTGTAAGCTGCACTTCACCAGGACCTTCTCGGCGTACGCCAACTCAGTGTCTTTGAGTTGCTCAGCTAGCAACCAGCAAGAGCCGAGGACTTTACTCATGTGGTCTGCAGAGGAAGGTGCCGCTGACTCAAGCTCACTCTCCCAGGTGGGAGGGACCTAGGGTTGTCACCAGCTTCTGACTTGTTTGATGGTGGGCTCCCCTGGCTTGGGTGTGGTCAGTCAGTGTGAAGCAGGAGGATGGATGTGGGGCTAGAGACGCACTGGACATTGTCCGTACCCTCCCTTGACAGACAGCTGGCAGTGGCTTTGCTCCTCACTGGTCCAGCCCTAGCATCTTAGAGACTCAATGAGCAGGTGTTGAAAGAGAAAAGAGATAGAGAACTGTGTATTTACACAGCTCTAGACTCTATTCCCCAAATTGGTGGCATTTCCTGGTAACCGTTAGACAAAGAAGAGAGGAAATGGGCATTTCAGTGCTCGGTACTCACAGCCTGGAGCTGTGCCCAGGCCACTGCAGCCACAAGCCACACAAGAGCACCGGCACTGGAAACATGGTAGGTCGTGGGACAGAGGGGAGCTCTGTAGGCAAGATGGCTACTTGAAGACTGTCACGATTACCCATGGAGACACACAAATTGCTCATAAAATGATCTCACCCACTTCTATTCAGTCTCTTTACGCAGCCCACTAGAAAAATGTAAGCTTCCCACACAGCCGACACTCCCTGCGGAGGGAAGAAGGCAATTCTGGGGACACTTCCTTGCACCTTGTCACTGCTCCATGTATTTTCCTGAAAAACAAAAACAAACCCAACCAACCAACAAACCAAAACAACAAAATACTCCCCCCTCAGAAAAACTCCCTAAAAAACAAAACAAAAAACAAAAAAACCCACCTGTACTTCACACACACACACACACACACACACACACACACACACACACCAAAACTAAAACCAAAACCAACACCAAAAAACCTAGACAATGAGCTTCCAAAATCCTAGATGTACACGAAGCTCTTTTCCCAATGACTCACAGTGATTCTCACCCATAGGAACTTGACTCTTTACACCCAGGGAAAACCCAACCACAGCCTCCACCAGCTGCTTTACAGAGCCATGCTTACAGCAGGCATTCCTCCTGGCTTCGGAGGGAGGCCTCGGCCTCGGCCTTGGGATGGGGAGCTTGTGGTACAAGGCTGGGGTGCTTTACTAATGGCCACAATTGAGAGAATTATGGAGTTTCACTTTGAAAAAAAAAAAACCCACCCTAGTCATTCATTCCCAGTGAAGGTTTTTGCTGACATTTTGGAGAACAGCATGCAGTTTCAAAATGTTCTGATTTAATTTAAACTTTCATTTAAGCTTGCTAATTGGAGACATTTTTATTAGTACAATGGTTAAAAGTTGCTTTGTTTTTGGAGGAGGGGTTGTTAATAATGTTTTGTTTAGACAAGGTCTTATTAATTCAGACAACTCTCCTATTTCCACCTCCCATGTTGAGGTTATGGGCATGAACCACCACCACACCCAGCTCTTTAAAAACTGCTTTCATTCTAGCAGAAGAGATTCTTTTCTTCCCCCTTTCTTTTTCAAGGTTAATCTTTTTTTGCTGAGAGGATCTCACTCTGTCATTCAGTCTGACCTTCTCCTGGCTCAATCTTTTGCAGGTTGGGATCACCATTGCTAACTTGCTCCTTCACCTTTCTCATATGAATTCATGTATCTGTTGATGGTATATGGGTCCACTTTAAAATCTCTGAAATTTCCTGAGGCCCTAAAGGAAGGATCCCAAATCGGTATCACTGCCTGGATATTGAAATCATAAATCAAGTCATAGATGTACACTCAATTTGATATTAAAATGTAATCATATTACTTTTGTAAAATAAGCTAAAGTCAGATGCTTTATTCTGCCCACCACCCCTGGTCTAAACATAAATACGGGACTTTTTCAAATAATAATGGATAATGACCCCAGAGCTAACAACACTTGAATTTCAAGTTTTCCCTGTTTATCTTTAGGAGACTTGAAAAACAGTCTGTTTTGAAATGTGTGACGCGAATTCGTTTAGGGGAGGGGGAAAGACAAGGAATTTTTAAAAATGGAAATGAGCAGAAACCAGTATTAAGCATACGTCTTTATGAATAAGACTTAATCACACACGTCATTTTGCAAATACAAAAGGGCCTTTTCAAATGCATTAATTAAAGTTAAGCGCTGTAGGCAGGCGCTTTACAGAGCAAAAAACGGCCCTCTCCGGATTTGCTTTGCATCAATGAAGGCCAAGAAAATTGGATAAACGGAGGTGGAAGGCTGCTGAGGGCCACCGAGCGAAACCAACCGACATCTGGGGCTCCCGGGCTAGGGCTCAGACTGGGGACGGAGGCAGGATTCTGGATTGCGGCCCGATTTTGTGACCAACCAGTTTCCATTCAGTCCAGCGCCGGGTACTCACCGGTAGCCCGGCTTTCTTCAGAAGTTCCCGAACTGGTCAACTGGCGCAGAGTGCTTGATTGGCTCTGGAGCTAGATCGAGAGTTCTCCGCTGACTGCGCGGGGTCAAGTGGCCCTGAGCAGGTTGTGAGGGCTCCCCAGTCCCCTTGGGACAAGCAGGCGCTAGCAGTACTGGCATATTTAGGGATAGCTCCACAGACTTTGGAGGCCAGCATAGGTTTCAGGAACTTCTGGGCAGGTAAGAACATTAACAGAACAAGCTCAGACTTGGAAAATATTGCAAACTTCATCACCTGGGTTTTTCCTGCGTCTGACATCACGTCCTTTGCAAAGGACCTCTGTAGAATCTCTCTCAGCGGCGGCAAGGCTGAGCCTGGAGTCTTGGAGCCCTCAGAGGCCTGCTGTGAAGGGCCACACCCGTCCTGTGGAACACATCTAGTTGGAGCAAGGCCTTGCAAGTTGGCCTAGAAGGGACTGGGGCGGAGGACGTTCCCCAATGTTAGGACATGGTCAAGTGATGCTCTGTGCCTGCGCTCCTGAGTCTTGGGCAGAGTCACCCGTCAGAAGTGGGACCGGCCAGTACCTGTTCCCTCCCGTGGCCTTCTTTTGGCGCGCAGCTGATAACCCGCCATCCTCATCTCTAAGAGCGCTGGCAACGTCCAGGGAACGCTCTGTGGATGCGGTGGGGTCTGGAGTCCACCGCCAAGTCCAGCTCTGCCAGGACGGAGTTCGCGTTCTGCACCCAACAGTTCTACAAACGGGGTCCGGGGTCTGGCTACTTTTTCTTTATAGGATCCCGCCAGCGGGGACAGGGGACAGTCTAAATAGAAATGCGGCTGCGGGGGTGCTCGGTGCCGTCAAGGCTTCTCACCACAGTGTTTGCAAAGCCCCGAGGGCGATCCAGAGAAGGTGGCACATTTGTCTGGGCAGGGCCCGAGCGCGGCGCTGGCTGAGAACGGGTAAACCGCTGCCTGGCCGAAGGGCGTCAGAGGCGCGGCGGCCACAGGTGCACCCAGTCCCTGGCCTTGGTTGAGGTAGGCCACCAAGCGCCGCATCTCCTCCAGGGCCTGAGCCTGCATGAGGATGTAGTTCTTGGCCAGTAGTAGCGTGGCGATCTTGGAGAGCTTGCGGACCGACGGGCTGTGCGCGTAGGGGATAACTGCACGCAGTCCGTCCAGCGCGTCGTTCAGGTCGTGCATGCGCCGCCGTTCTCGCGCATTGATGCTGAGCCTCAGCGAACGCTGCTCTCGGGGCCGCCGCCGTGTGTCCACCGCGACCCCGGGCCCTCGCCGTCGCCGCCGCCTCTCGAAGGCGTCGTCCTCGTCGCCACTCTGCTCGCCGCTGCTCTCAACCGTCGTGGCGGGGACTCGGGATGCCGGCGCCGCGGGGAGGTCGCCACCCGGACCCGATGCACCGAAGCCGCGTGTAGCCTCTGGTCCGCGAGCCGCAGCGTAGGCGTGGCCGCTCCCGGTGTAGCCGTGGCTCAGCGCCAAGTACGCGTCCCCAGACAGCGACTTGAGCTCAGCCATGGCCCTTTGAAGCCTGCTACCGTAGTGCGACCTCCTGCCCTGCGAGTGAGTTCGTCTGTCTGTCCGTTTCCTGGCCTGCGTGTGGTCTTTCCGGCCGGCCACCCCTCCTGCGCCTCCTCACCAAGACGCATGGCCGGCCGGGGCCGCTCTAGCTCCCACTCGGACTGGCTTCGTTTTTAAGCTGCTGAGGCGCCCGCTGGGACTTCGTGTCGTCCAATCAGAGGGGACCTGCTGCCCGCATCTTCCTAGCCCCGCTCCACCGACTGCGCGGACCTACAAGCCGGAAAATGGGAGCCGCCGCGGGACTCGAGAGCCGGTTTGCCTGCTTTGTGGTTTCTCAGCTGCCAACTCTTGTTTCCTAGGAGGTCACCTCCCCAGAAGCTCTGGTCCTGGGGGCACCGGCTTCAGTCTTGCTCCCAGCCGGGTTCTCTCTCCTCTGAGTCTCCGGACTTGTCGCCTGTTCTGGGAGATCAGAGGCCCGGCCTTGCGGGTTGCAGGCTTCCCACCAAGGTCCCCCACAGGTGTATCCTGATGTGATTCTTGCGTTTTTCTTAAGTTGTAGTTTGAGGCGGGGACTGAAACCTTAGGAGAGCCAGCCTTTCGGTTCCCTCAGGTGGAGGATTCGCAGTCTTGTTCTGCCGGACGAGTATGGTGGATTGTCTCGGCTGCGGCTGGGGAAAGGCACCAGAGTTTTGAGGGCGGAGTAGAAGTCGCTGGAGAAGCGTCCAGGTTCCCTCTTGTAAGTGAGAGACTGGGTTGTCTTCACCTTCCAGGCCTCAGTCGTAGCCCAGATCCCTCCACACACAATAGGTATTCTAGATGTGGGTGCTTCGTGTGCCCCAACTGATCCAGAATGTCACCCCGCTCAGGAGCTGGGGTGGGCGCTGACTCATCTTTCCTCCGCCCCATCAGAGGGAGGAGCAGAGCAAGTTGAGTTTCTGGTACCACCGGAGGTAGGAGGTCAGTGCTGAAGGCTTCCTTTCTACCTGCAGGACATGAGGAGGAGCCGCTGGAGCTGCTGGATGCTGGCTGGCCCTCCGTCTTTGTCAACTAAAGCCCCAAATGTGAAGGTTACTGAGGGGATTACTGCTTTGCCCAGAGCTGCTAAAGGTGTGAACTTGCCAGGGCTCTGTGTTTTCAGCAAGAGGTATATTCTCCTTACTATGGTGAGAGAAGGGGGTCAGTTACCCTGGCTTCCAACACAAAATAGAATCACTCAAGTGGCCAAGCTGTGTGACCTTGGCAGATTGGCAGAGACAGTTAGCCTCTCTGTTCTCGGAGTTTCACATGGAAAAGAAATGATTCAATTGTCGAGCACTCTCCAAGAGTGCATAGCAGCCTGATGCACATTTGTGATATGAACGGTGAGGGCTGTGTGTTTTCTGGAAGGTTCTGGGGCTCTATGCCATTGCTAGTACACAAGAACACAGATGCAAACACACAGATTCATGCCTAAGGAACAGCGGGCTTCGCTCTGGGCCTGGAAAAGAAAGAGGCCAGACAACAGCTTCTTGGCTGCCCAGAACTGGTTCACCATGTGGCTGCCTATGTTGTGGACATAGCCACAACATAGGATGAGTGTCTCTGTGAGGCCTGTCCCTGGCCTGATGGCAGGTGTGGTTGGGAGTTGTGAGGCTGTGTAGCACTCCAGGGATCAGAAGGGGCAAGCCCTACAGGAGGAGTAGCAGGGCTGATCCAGAGACGGAGGGGCAGGCACCAGCAGCACCAGCCCCTCAAGCTGTTCTGGGGAGTTTGCTTAAGACTGCCCCATGGCCTTAGCCCCTGTGCTCTTAGCCATAGAGCTTGGAAGAAGGAGGGCTACCCTTACCTGTGTCTGCTGCAGTCCGGTAGAGCGTCCCAAAGCAGTGTGGGAGGCTGGGGAGGGTGCAATGTTTGGACCGGTCCACGTCTCCTCCTGTGGATAGAGGGTGGCCTCTGCAAGGCTCTTGGGGAACATTGGGTGGACATTGTGAGAACATGGCAATGCTATGGGTGTGTAAGCAGGATGCACCAGGCTCTAGGCTGCGGCCGTGATGGGGTGGACCTTCAAGCTTTGCCTGGAGTAAGGTTTTAACCACAACTGCCACTGCCACTGCCACTGCCACTGCCACTGCATTGCAGCTATGACCTAGTCTATGATGAGATGGGCTTTGAGCTCTCTAAACTGCCTGGCTGGGAGAGCAGACCTGTCATCCAGTTAGATGACTAATGTTGATTGTCGGCTTGACAGAATCTGTAACCACCGGGGAGGTGGAACTTTGAGGATCTCTGTGGGGGTTATCTTGATTGTGGACAGTAGAGGTGGGAAGACAGGTCCACTGTGGATGAGGTCACTCCCCGGGGTGGGACCCTGGGCTGTATAAAACAAAGAGAGTGATACGAACATGCATGGCTTGCTCTCTCATCCTGACTGTGGATATGCTGTGACCATCCGCTTCAAGCTCCTGCCACGATGGACTGTACCGTGAACTAACAGAGAAGAAACGGAGACATCCAGTTAGCTGAGAACATTCGACAGCACCATCAGAAGACCTAAAGGGCTACAGTGGGGGAAAAAAATCAGAGGACAGGGGTGGTAGCCAGCCACCTGTTTGAGCACATAAAGGCACATGCCTTTATTCCCAGCACTTGGGAAAGAGGCAGGCGGATCTCTGAGTTCAAGGCCAGCCTGGTCTCCATAGTGAGTTCCACGACAGCCAGAGATACATACAGAGGCCCTGTCAAAAACAACAAAACAAAACAAACACAAACCAATTTGTAATAGGCTAGGTACAAGGAGAGGTAGTGTTTTGCAGTGCCACGCTGCCACCTGCTGGATGTAGGGAGATTGCATAAGTAACTTCTCTTCCTTGGCGGGAGCTGGGTGCTGTGTAGGCGTTCTGGGGCTGAGTAAGACCACAGCTGAGAAGGCAGAGAGAGCTCTTACTGCCTCTCATCCACCAAAGGAGGGAGGACGTGGGGCTCTGCACCAACTAAGGTGCTACCTTGCCACGTCTGTAAAATATGGGTCCTCTCCATAGCAGACATGGTCTTAGGCCTCATTCTGACTCTAGCTGTTCTTTGGGGGCTAAAATGGGCCTGAGATTTTGGATGACACTCTGTCTGTACCCCCTCTGTTTGTTTGCTGCCAGGTGATGGGCTGTGGCCTCCTCTGGGGTACTTCAGTCATCTCACATGAGGGAAGATTTCCCAGGTGTTTTCCGGGTACCACTAGTCCATGCCCTCAAAGTCTTCCTGGGCATGGGTTTTTCCTTTCCCCTGCGGGTAGGGGGAAGGGAACACAGTCTTAGTCACTATTCTGTTGCTGTGAAAAGACACCATGACCACCACAACTCTTATAAAAAAGGCATTTAATTGGAGCTTGCTTACAGTTTCGGAAGTTTATTCCACTATCCTCAAGGCAGGAAGCATGGTGACACGCAGGCAGACACGGTGCTGGAGAAGGAGCTGAGAGTTTGACATCTGTATCCACATGCAGCAGGAAGAAAACACTAGGTCTGGTTTGGACTTTTGAAACCTCAAAGTGCACCCTCAGTGACACACTTCCTCCAACAAGGCCACACCTGCTCCAAGGAAACCTTACCTCCTAATCTTTCCCAAGAGTACTACTCCCCGATGACTAAACATTCAAATTACCAGTCTGTTGGGGCCATTTTTTTTTTTTTAATTTTCATGGCAGGGTTTCTTTATGTAGCACTGGCTGTCCTGGACTCATTTTGTAGACCAGGCTGTCCTTGAACTCACAGTGATCTGCCTGCCTCTGCCTCCCGAGTACTGGGATTAAAGGCGCGTGCCACCGCTCCCAGTTTGTGGGGCCATTTTTATTCAAACACAGGGACCATGGAACAAGTCCTTCCCTTATACCCTGGTTTCCCAGGTCCTTGTTAGACGCTCCACAGAGGACGTCCTCCCATCCATGCAGCAGCTACAGGGAACTGACTGGACCGCATCCCTTTCCTTCCACTTCCTGTTCCGTACAGGAGCATGTACTAGCCGTTCCCAAGGTGATGGAGGACACATCTTGTGTATGGTTTATTTGTTTTTTTTAGGGTTGGCAAGATTTCTTAGTAAGCCTGATGACCAGTGTTCAGTCCCTAGAGGCCACAGGAGAGAGAACAGACTCCTGAAGTTTGTCATTTGACCTCCATACATGTGCTATTACATGTGTGTGTACACACATACACACACATATCACACACACAAATGTATTATATAAAATTAAAGCTATGTTTTTGTTTTGTTTTGGTTTTGGTTTTTTTGAGACAGGGTTTCTCTGTGTAGCCTTGACTGTCCTGGATTCGTAAACTCACAGAGATCCACTTGCCTCTGCCTCCCCATGTGCTGGGATTAAAGGCGTGAGCTGCCATGCCTGGCTTAAAGCCATGTTTTAAACAATAGTATATCAGGCGTAATGTGTACAGTGTACAACTCACTTATCTAGAACACTCAGCTCGTAGACACTCAGCATGTGTATTGTGTGACACACAGCTGTCACCCTAACCAAGCTCAGGCAATCTTCTACCTCATCCTACCAGATTCCTCCATCCCCTGTTGACAGTCTCATCCCTCCCAGCCCAGGCCCTCACTGCTGCCTCTGCACTGCTTAGTTGAGGGGTGTGGTCTAGAGTGGCTCCCCAGGACTGTGAGGGAGGAGGCACAGACCCTTTCTTGCAGAGGACTGAGGACAACGATAAATACAGACCTCTGAACACACATCCACAGCCCCTGCTCCCGTACAAGCATGCCATTACTTCTAGGTTTGTCACCAGTCTCTGCACTCCCCCAGCACAGACTTAGCAGATCTCAGCACTGCAAGGCAGTCCGGAAGTGTGTAAGCAAATCGTGGATAAACACGCAGACACATAAGTACACGTGGGGGTTTCCTTTCTTACTCACTTCTAATTTAATCTCCTTGTGGTCAGTGGACATGGCTCTCAAAATGGAAATTTTATTGGATGGAACTGAGACTTCC
Organism: Acomys russatus; assembly: GCF_903995435.1. Lineage (NCBI taxonomy): Eukaryota > Metazoa > Chordata > Mammalia > Rodentia > Muridae > Acomys > Acomys russatus. The sequence goes on from NC_067140.1 coordinate 27,021,668, forward strand.
TTTCCTCCAGTGTGTGGTTAATCTTGGAAAATATGCCTTGTGTTTAAACCACAAAGAATGTGTGTCTGTTGGAGAACAGCCACTCACATCCAATCAAAATATCCTACCCAATTCCTAACTTCACCTGTTGCCCTCTTTCTGAGACAGGGTCCCACTCTGGTATCTAGACCAGCTGAGGAGCTCCTGGTATCGCCGCCTCAGCCTCCTGTGTGATGGGTTTTGGGATGTGCTGCCATGTCTAACTTAGTTCATGTTTTTTTTTTAATGTATTTATTTATTAGATTCTGAGAGAGAGATAATAAAGTCATATTACATAATTGAAGTTAAACACATACAACCCAATAGATAATAAGACAAACTAGCACCGCACACTCCACCACACAAAGCTACTTTGTTGTAGGGATGGAGGTCAGTCTGAGAGTCTATTCTAAGACATTAACACGATTGCTTGACTCGGGGTGTGATGGCACACACCTTTAATCCCAACACTCAGGAGGCAGAGACAGGCAGATCTCTGTGAGTTCAAGGCCAGCCTGGTCTACAGGGCAAGTTCCAGGACAGCCAGAGATATACAGAGAAACCCTGTCTCAAAAAACAAAAACAAAAACAAACAAACAAAACAAAAAATTGCTTGATTTTTTTCTGGCTTTTTTCAGCAGGATGTGCTTTAGGCCCAGCATATATATAGTCAACAGAAAAACTTAATACATTGTATTCTTTTCAGGGCAGTTTCAGTGTGCAGAAAAACTGACAAGGAATTAGACTGTTACTCTGTGCCATCCCCACCCTACAGTTACCCTATGTCTTGTGTTAGTGGGAGACAATTGCTTTTGCTGATGGACTATTAGCTAGGCTTCATGCTGTTAACTAGACTCCATGGCTGTGTGACTCACGATGGCACTGCCCATCTTCAGAAGAAAGATTACCCTAACACCACCACCACCACTACCCCCCCCCCCCTTGTGCTCCATCGATGTGTCTCTGACCTCTATCCCATGGGACCAGTTTAGGGAATATTTTGCACATCTGTATCACTGTTTCATATTCACTATAGAATAGTAGTATGCTGTACCTAGTAATGTGCAGCTATAACCCGTCTATGTTCTGTCTGTGTCTAGTCAGTTACAGATATCATATTTATATTTTCATAGGATGTTCTGCATGTTAATTTAGCCAGATTTCCTTATCGCGTTGCTCTAAGTGTCTGTATATATTTAACGCATCTATGCTGAATTTTTTTCTTCTCTTGCTTGCTGTGGTGTGAGCACAAAGGGATATTTCTCTTGTGTATATTGTGAAATTTCAGGCAGAACTATGAAGGTCATACTTTTCAAAGTGTGGTCTATGTTTGGAGCCTTACGAGGTTTTTAGCCTATCCCCTGCAGAGTCTGCAGCAGTTGGCCAGTTAAAGGCAGTTTCTCCTGCCTTGACCTTGGCTCTCTTCTCCAGTAGGTAAAATGGGTCCTGGAATTTGTTTTGGGGGGAGCACAGTCATCAGATAGTGACCATGGCAGTCTGATGCATCTAGGAGAGTTGAGGCTCACTTTGCCTAGTTTCCTATTGGTCAGTTTGTGAGTGATGGTTTCCAGACCCTTCATATGTAGGACTGGAAAGGTTTCCTCCTTCTTTCCTTCCTTCCTTCCTTCCTTCCTTCTTCGTGCCTGTCCCTTTTACGCTTGTAGCCTTTGACTTTAATTAGTTCTGGAAAATCTGATGGTTAACTATTTTTATTTTATGTGTGTTCCTTGGAGGTTGGAAGATAATATCAGCTCCTCTTGAACTGGAGTTACAGACTGTGAGCTGCCAGCTGAGCCATCTCTCCAGCCCCTAGCTGTTAACTCTCTCTCTCTCTTGGTTTTCCAAGGCAGGGTTTCTCTGTGTAGCCCTGGCTGTCCTAGAACTCACTCTGTAGACCAGGCTGGCCTCAAACTCACAGAGATCCACCTGCCTCTGCCTCCAGAGTACTGGGACTAAAGACATGCACCACCACCGTCACCGCCTCCTCCACCATCACTATCTCAGGCTCTCAAGTGATTCTTTTCTTTTCTTTCTTTCTTTCTTTCTTTCTTTTTTTTTTTTTTTTTTTTGGTCTTCAAGACAGGGTTTCTCTGTGTAGCCTTGGCTGTCCTGGACTTCCTGTGTAGATCAGGCTAGCCTTGAGCTCACAGCGATCCGCCTGCCTCTGCCTCTGCCTCCCGAGTGCTGGGATTAAAGACGTGCGCCACTATGCCTGGCCTCTCAAGGGTTTCTTTAACTCCATGTTCTCTCATTTCTTCTGGGGTCTGGCTACATGTGCCTTGATCTTTCTCGAGCCCCTGTTTGCCCCTCCTTGCTGCCCCCACCTCCATCCCTTGCTCCCCCTTGTCTTGGTTTTTGTTTTTCGAGACAGGGTTTCTCTGTGTAGCCTTGGCCATTCTGGACTCACTTTGTAGACCAGGCTGGCCTCGAACTCACAGCGATCCGCCCGCCTCTGCCTCCCGAGTGCTGGGATTAAAGGAGTGCGCCACCACGCCCGGCGCTCCCCCTTGTCTTATCTGTAATTCCCTCTCAGTACTTTCTTCTTGCCTGTCTGTAGTTTCCTGCCTCTCTCCTCAGGTGAATTTGCCCTTAAAGGTGTTAGTAAACTTGTAATTTGTATTCAGTGCTAGAACCTTTCCTTTGGTTTTTAGGTCTCTGCTGAAGGCCTTAATCTTGTCTTCCCTCTCCCTCAGATGCTGAGCACAGTCAGGCCCCAGCAGGTCTGCGGATTTCTGGCCTGCTGTTTCTGTCGCTATAGTTTGTACTGTGTCACACACGCCTGGAGTTTTTGTCGTGTGCTGAAGGCCGTAATTTTGTGAGGACCATTTTCCAGGTAGCACTTGTTTGCGTACTTTCAGGGAGGGATCTGGTTAGCTGCCGAGGGTGTGGACACAGGAATCCCGGGCCTCCATCATGTACCGTCATTAAGGCACACCTACTCACAATCACTCCCAGGCTGTACTTACGTCCTCAGAGAGAGGACACCCCAAAGGAGGTGGGTGTGCCTGGCAGCTGCTGCTCACGAGCACATGCAGCTCTCACTGAGAACAGGTTTAGAGGTACAGAGTGGAGTCAGTCCCAACTTCTACTCTGTCAGGGGAGAGGAGGCCAGGTGCCTAGCTCCATGTACTTAGTGCTCACCTGCGCTCTGGTGAGTAGGGAGCTGGTTATCCATTTGTCTCTGGGCTTTACTGGGCAGAGGTGTCTCTCAGTAGAAAGGCAGCTGGGCTCCCCATCACTCATTCTGTATCCAGCAATGGGTGATGGGATGTGGTTTCTAGCCCTTGACATGAGTGTGCCTCTGAGTCTTTTTGCTTTGAGCGTGACCGGCCCAGGTTGGCTCTTCTCACCCTGACATTCCCAAGTCCTGGTTTATAGACCTTGGAAGCAGTTGTGTATTCCCTTCCACATGTGTCTTCAGCTTGCCAATTGCTGTGGCCCATTCTCCAGCCTTCTCTGCTCACCGGCCTCTGGGGCTTTTGAAACCCCAGGACTCTGGGTGTTTCCTTTCACACAGTTCAGTCCTTCCTCCTCCCTGAGTTCCTTAGCTTCTGTTGTGCCTGTGAGCTGCCTCTCTGCTTCTTCTCAGGCAGTGCTGGCATCCTGGTCATCCCTGTGCCTGATTTGGCTTGTGACCACCTTGCCCCACACAGCAAAGGACCAGCGTCACTTCTGGGTGAGGTGGGGTGGCAGTTTAGTGAGAACCTCCTCCTCCATAAGTCTAGGGCATTTGAATACTTGCTTTCCAGTTGGTAGCCCATATAGGGATGTTTAGGGGGCATGGCCTTGCAGGGGAAGGGTGTCATTGGAGTCAGGCTTTGAGATTGCAAAACACAAGGTCGTTTTCAGCACAGCCAGTCTGCTTCCTGTCTGAGGTTTGAGATGTGAGCCCTCGGATGCTGTGCCAGCCACCAACACCTCTGTTCCACCACTCTTTTTTGAGACAGGGTCTCTCTGTGTAGCTTTAGGTGTCCTGGACTCACTGTGTAGACCAGGCTGGCCTCAAAGTCACAGTGATCCACCTGCCTCTGCCTCCCGAGTGCTGGGATTAAAGACATGCACCACCATGCCCGGCTACCACCATGGACTCTTATCCCTCTGGAAGCACAAGCCAAATAGACCTTTTCTTCTAGACATTTCCTTGGTTGCTGTGTTTTTATCACAGTATTAGAAAAGTAAACAAGACAAGTGGCTTCTGCCTTTGCACTCTTCCCTCCTGGAGCCTTCAGTAGAGTCTTGTCTTGTTGAGGAGGCCATGGAGGGTGGGCTGGCTCATAGCTCCCTCTTGGAGGGAGGTTCTCCAGGGCTCTTCCCAGCCCAATGCTCATCTGACTGTGGCTGTAAGTTGAGCCCAGCCTTTATGCTCAGCAGCAGCCAGACTGTCCCCTGAGCCTTTCATTTACTCCTGACCCCCAGAGTTGTGAGAGATGGCAAGGCAGGAAGTTTTCAGCCCTAAGTTCAAGGCTGACTCTACAGCAGGCGGCCAGGACTCTTCCAGCTGTTCCCCTATAGCTTTTTTTCCTTTTTTCTCTCAAACGATGAAGGCATTCTGCTAAAGCCCGCTGTAGCGAGGCCACATCCCACACAATTGGTCCCTGGTGTGCCTTGGAGAAAGGCTCAAGAAAGCTTTCCTTTCTGAATGTTCCACCCTTCCATTCCAGGGTCCCAAGCTAGAGAAAGGAGCACCCTCTGAAGGTCACCTGGGCCTTAGTCCCCTGTTGAGCACCCTAGAAGGTATGAATGGTGGCTCTCTCTAGGAGGGGCTGTAGACCTCTGAGATCACAGTGAACTGTGCCCAGGCCTCTCTGCTGTCTCAGGACAGTCTGCGTTCCAGGCAGAAGGACAGCATATGATCCTTCTAGAAGCTTGTAGAGGAAGTTGGTGGTGCAGATTTGGGCAGTTCCCCTTCTGGCCTCCAGGGGGCAGAAAACCCCTGATCTTGTGTTGCTGTTGCTGTGTCCAGTTAATTTCAAGTGAGGGTCTTTTTTTTGTTTTTATTTTTTTGTTAGTTGTTTATTTTGTTTATTTTATTTTATTTTTTTTTTTTGAGACAGGATTTCTCAGTGTAACAGCCACTGCTGTCCTGGAACTCGATTTGTAGGTCAGGCTGTCCTTGAACTCACAGAGATCCACCTGACTCTGCCTCCCGAGTGCTGGGATCTGCCTACAGGTTAGGTTTTTAGGCAGTGAGAGCGCAGTCACTGTCCTGAGCCTTCAGGAGTAGCAGAGACACAGCCTGCAGGACAGCTAGTGCTGGGCTGTGCAAGGTGGAGCAAAAAGAGGAGGGTAAAGGTGGGGCCCTCCTGCCCAGACCTCCTTGGGGACATAGCAGCCCTGCACTAATGAGCTCTCAGGGTGGTTTAGAGGGGCCTCTCAGGAAGAGAACAAGGAAAGGCCAGCTGTGGCTCAGTACCAAGGCCAGAGAGTCTATGCCAACGAGCCTGGCATTAGGCACAGGACGACAGACTTTAGGAAGAGGCTGGAGCCGAGATCCGTGCTGCCTGTACCCATAGGTCTCTCTTACTCTTTGAAATAAACAGACTAAGGCCAAGTCATAGCACCTGCCTCTCGGAGGCTGCTGTGATTGGGAGGGGGGGAGGTGAGACAGTTGTGGTGACAGACAGCCTGCTTGCTAGGACAATGACAGTATGAATCATGTGTCCCTCTAGGCTTGTCCCCTTGGTGTCCTCTCAGATGCTCTGTGGGACTGATTTTTCCTACAGAACTAAAGGTGGCTGGGAACATGCCTGGGCTGTGAGTTGTGTCTCCTAACCTTGGTGTCTCCTGTCTTCTCTTTCAAAATTTTAGAACTCATACAGGCAGGCTGTCATGGTGGCCCACACCTTTAATCCTAGCACTTGGGAGGCAGAGGCCAGTGGTCTCTACAAGTTCAAAGCCGTTTACACAGCAAGTTCGAGGTTAGTCAGAGACATATAGTGAGGACTCTGGCTCAAAAACAAAGACTCACAAGGCAGCCTTCAGTATTACTCAATATTTTCCAAATATGGCTCTTTATTCTTTTGTGTTGACCCATTTGACACCATTTTCCTGCTGCCTGGATGGTGTCAGTGCTCTCTCAGCACAAGCTGATGATGATAATTTCTCTCAGCCTTTTGCTGATTAGTTGGTTTGTCTTTATTTGTTGCATCTGCAAGGATGTTTGCCCCCCCCCCCCCCCCCCGCGTGTGTGTGTGTGTGTGTGTGTGTGTGTGTGTGTGTGTGTGTGTGCGCGTGTGCTCGCGTGCGCGCGCAAGCGCACCTATGGAAGCCAAAGGACAACTTGGAGTGACATTCCTCAGGCTCTGTCCACGTTTTTGTTATTATTGAGATAGGATCTCTGGTTAGTCTGGAACTCACCAGTTTGGCAAGGGTGGCTGGCTAGCAAGTCCTAAGAATCCACCTGCCTCTGCTTCTGCAACAGAGGTATTACAAATGTGGCAACCTGACTGACCTTTTTCTTTTTCTTTTTCTTTTTCTTTTTCTTTCTCTTCCTTTTCTCTTCTCTTCTCTTCCTCTCTCTCTCTCTCTCTCTCTCTCTCTCTCTCTCTCTCTCTCTCTCTCTCCCTCTTTCTCGAGACAGGGTTTCTCTGTGTAGCTTTGGCTGTCCTGGACTCAACTTATAGACCAGGCTGGCCTTGAACTCAGAGAGATCCGCTTGCCGCTGCCTCCCGAGTGCTGGGATTATAGTCGTGTGCCATCCTGGCTGTTTTGGACTGGAGGCTATCTTTTTTGTTTTGTTTTGCTTTTCAAGATAGGGTTTCTCTGTGTAGCCTTAGCTGTCCTGCACTTGCTTTGTAGACCAGGCTGGTGTTGAACTCACAGTGATCCACTTGCCTCTGCCTCTCCAGTACTGGGATTAAAGGCGTGCGCCACCACTGCCCAGCTTTGGAGGATATCTTTTATGACACGTTGCTGGCAGAAGATTTGTTGAAACCTTCCTGAAGTGCGGACACTGCTCTGGGTATAGGTTTTGCTGTTTTGTTGTGGGTTTTTGTTTGCTTGTTTTTGACTCTCATCACATCTGCTCTTCACCCCAGAACACTGTGATCCATCACTGGTCACTTACCCCCCTGCAGGGGCACACCCCTGGGGCACACCCCTGTGAGAACTAAGCTCTTGTCTGGCTCTGACCTGTCACGATGGGGGGGTGGGCCTTGTCACAATGTCTGGTCAACCTGGTTGGGTTTCCTCACTTCTGCCTCCACTGGTGGGACTTGGGCAAAGAGGACCAAGGGAACCTATTCAGCACCTACTGAACAAAGACAGGGCGATCTGGAAAGACAGCTCCAAGCCAGGAGCTCGGTGACCTAGTTTCCTGATGTTTCCCAGTGGAGGAAGACAGCCTGCAGAGAGGCAGCTATCCCAGCCCTCATGGCAGAGCCAGTTTGTCACTCTGTCAGCAGAGGGCGATCAGATGCCGGCACACTGGCAACACAGAGTGTTGAACGGTGGGTGTGGTGTTTCTTATCTGTGGGGAAAACTCAGCCAGCTGAGCTTGGGGATATCTGATGCCGGCTTGGATTCTTTTGTGTCTCCCCCTCACCCCCTCCCCAGCTTCCTCTGTGCCATCAGAGCCTGAGGAGCTGACGAGGAAGGCACCAGGGAGCACGTGGCAGGGACCATAAGTCTGACAGGGTGCAGAGAGCCAGATTCCCTCAGGATCTGTGAAGGAGACAAGCTGGGCTCGCTAACTGGTCCTTTCTGCAGAGAGAGAGACTGGGTAGAAGGCTGCCTGTGTGGTCCTGCCCATCAGTGCTACTGTGTCGATCCCTGGCCATCAGGTCCTCGCTGCAGCACCCAGCACCCGAGCCGCCTGCCGTGACTGCAGAGATGTGCATGCCTGCAGATGCACCGGGAACACCAAGGTGTCTGTTACCAATTCTCCCCTGTGGTTCCCACCTCGCTCCACAGATGATTTTGCACTTGGCTGACATCAAACGCAAAAGCATAGAAAATTAGAAAGAAAAATCGTGGGTCTCTGAAAACTCTCTCACACTGCAGTTTCAAAGCAAGCTGATTATTAATGGCATTCATAGGGAGCAAACGCGTCAGGCTGAGTTTGAGTTGTAAAATCAGGGGGTCCTCAGGAGGTGAGCTCCCTCAAGAGAACCCAGCCGTCCCGTCCTCCCCCCCTTCCCCCCACCCTCCCAACAGAGGGCAAAGTGGACTGGTGTTCAGGTGTTAGCTTTTCCAGATGCACAGATCATTGGTCACAGAATGATTACAGAGACGCAGGTCCAGGTCTTCTAGCCCTGCGGAGATCCTCTCCCAACCCCTGGCCTGGCCTCCTCTGTGCACCGTGTGTGTGTGTGTGTGTGTGTGTGTGTGTGTGTGTGTGTGTGTGTGTGTGTGTGTGTGTGTGTGGCGCGGGGGGGAGATGCGACAAGGGCAGGCAATGCAGGCATCCTTTTCTGTAGTGCCACCTTGTGGTGACATGTGGGCAGTGCTAGCCTGCTCAGACACCCAGATTTGAAATCAGGCAAGTGATTAAATATATATGAATATATATTCATAGGTAGACATGATGATGCACACCTTTAGTCCTAGCACTTGGAAGGCAGACATAGGTGAATCTCTGTGAGTCTGAGGTCATCCTGGCCTACATAGAGAGCTCCAGGCCATCTGGGGCTACATAGCGAGACCTTATTTTGAAATTTTTTTCTTTTGCATTTATTTACTTTGTGTGTGCGTGTGCCACAGTGCACATGGGAAGGCCAGAGGTCAGATCTGGGGAGTTGGTTCTCTCATCCCACTATGTGGGTCCCAGGGTCCTGTTCAGGTTCTGAGTAGACTTGGTTGAAAGCTCTTTTTACCCACCAAGCCTCACCGTCCCAGCAAAGGGGAAGGAGAGTGAGAGATTAGAGTTACCTCATACGCTCCACATAGGAGCGGACTGTAAGATGCAGCAGGGTAACATCAGCAAGTGAGATGCCCCTGCTGCCCGTGCACTTGCATAGGCTGAGCACTAGGACCTTGGTGGTCAGCCTGCTTCTCCACTGTACCAGGGATGGAGCCTCTGAACTCGGGAACCACACTGGGCTTCTGGTACCCACAGTGCCCAAACACTAGCCAGCCCAAGTTTTATGGAACAAAATCAGAGGCCCATGCTTCTCTGGGGTGGAGACACGCCCCCCCCCGACTCCCCTGCAACTTAGCTCTCAGCAACTAAGGCTGTCTGTCTGTCTGTCTGTCCTGTGAGGCCCTGTCGTCAACTCATTCTTCCCTGCTAATGCCTTCCTCTCGAGGCTTTGCTCAGACCCTCTTGACACTATTTCCTTTAGAATGTCTCTGAGGGCTGCTTCTTTGGTTTCTGGCTGTGCAAAGGGACCTGGGAAAGCCCCCCTCTCACCTGCACAGAACGGGTGTCTCGGGACACAGTGTATCCACTGACAGCCTTGTACTCGGGCTGGGACCCAGCTGTGGGCAGGAAGATGTGGCTGCTGCCCACAGATGCTCACAACTTTTAACACGCTGGCTCTGATGGCACCATTGCTAGGGTGAGGTTCTTGAGAAGGACAGACTTGGCGTCCTCACCCTTTGGGGAGAGGGTTGAGCCCCTGGGGAAAGCTAAGGCCTGGCGCTGTTTATTCTGTGACTCTTTCTGATGCCCTGGGACCACAGCATGGTCCTCATGTCCCCGAGTCTATCTAGCCTCTGCAGGGCCAGGGTGGTGCTTCAGTTTTTCAATTTGGGTTTCTAGCTGGGGGTGTGACAGGACTGTGACAAGTGGGTACCATTTCCATTATTGTATTTTTCATATTCCACAAACAAGCTTTTCCATCTCTCTGAGAATGAGAACAGCACAAAATGACCTTGAGAAATTGCTGCTATGTTTAAGGTTTCAAACAATCCCCATTCCAGGATGGAGGTGCAGAGGCACATGGGAAGAATTCACTGCGGGCAGCCAGCCACTGTGGGCTCTTCGCCTCATACCGCCTTCAGCTTGCAGAGCACCATGAGGCCTTTGATTCTCGGGTCCAGGAAAAATGGCTAAGCTGACTCCACTGCCTGCTCTGCCCACACAGGCAGCCTGGAAGGTGTCAGATCCGACATTCACTGCTCTGAAGACAGCACGAGTTAAGCCCATCAAAATAGGGCAGGTGTCTATTTTTAAAGTGGTTGTGCACAACAGAAAGTCTGCACCACACCCCAAGGCTGTCTAAAAGGCAGTGTTCCTTCCTGGCTCTCCACAAATGCTATCAGGCCTTGGGCTACCTGGAAGTTGTTTCCTTGTCAGGTAGAAATGCACTATTACATCCCCTTGTGGAAACATTCTCCTGCTCAAACACCATCTCTGAACTCTGTGGCCTTTGGAAGGAATGTTCTGGAGCCCATTGGGCTTGATGGGGAACTTGAAGAGCAGCTGCAGGGACTGGAAGCAGGACGAATCTCCAGCCTGGGGTTCAGCTGCGGCCTTGGGGTCTCCCAGCAGGGAAGGGAGACAGGAGTGCAGAGTTGGACAGAGAGGCATGGCTGAGTTCCTTTTCAATTTCAGCAATGCCCATTTAATTTCATCCCAAAGCCCTGCTGTGTCAGCAGCCATATTGCCAGGGACAGAGCCATGCCTGACACAGCAGGTATGAGATGGGAGCTGTGGGAGCAGGGCTGTCCACGCTCACACTCCTCTCCAAGCAAGCTGCACCCTCACTCCCATGGTGCCAGTCTGTTACAGAGGGGACACACACTGGTAAGCAAGGGGTCTGTCCTGTTTTGAATGACTTTTGTTTCCTCCCTGCTGAGCCCTGGGGCCTGCAGGCATGTCGGGACTCTAGACTTTGTATCTTGAGGGAGATGGGCAGAGCTGGTAGGTTCCTTCCTCTTTCCTTCCTAGTTGGGAGGGTCTGTGAGGAGCAGCAGCATTAGACTGGGGAGGTCCCGACCCTGCTGCACACAGGGGCCCGAGTCTGGCTCACACGGGAGGCAAGGCTTTACCGGGTCTCCCTGTAAAGGGGTCTTCCAGACCTCTGGTGATAAAGAACACATCCAGGACTTCCTCTTTTGATCTGAACAATGTGGAGGTGTCTACTCTAGTGGAGCTGCCCCTGACTCCTCCATCATCCTGAGACAGTATGGATCGTGTGTGTGTGTGTGTGTGTGTGTGTGTGTGTGTGTGTGCAAGTATGTGTGTGTTATGTGAGTGTGTGTGCATGCACATGTGTATGTGTGTTGTGTGAGTGTGTGCAAGTTGTGTGTTGTGTGAGTGTGTGTATGTGAGTATGTGCATGCGTATGTGTGCACGTGTGTTGTGTATGTGTGAGTGTGTGTATGCATGTTGTGTGAGTGTGTGGGCCATGTGTGTGCTGTGTGAGTATGTGTGTTGTGTGAATGTGTGTATGTGTGTTGTGTGAGTGTGTGTGTGTACACATGCAAGTGTGTGTTGTGTGTGTGAGTGTGTGTTCATGAGTGTGTGTGTCCAGAGGACTGGAAACCCAGGTAGATAATTCCAACTGTGTATGTAAGTGCTGGGGACTTAGACTCAAGCCCTTCTGTTTGCCCAGAAGCACCTTTACCCATAGAGCCACTTTTCTGGTACCTCTACTTCCTCTCTCTGACATCCAAACCCAGGTGCATTGGTATGAGAAGGATTGATCTGGGGAGGCTGTGGCTTCGACTTTGGGGAAAATCCTGCCCACCGGAGTGCAGTGCCCATGCTTCCCCTCCACTTGCGATGGCAGAGGGAGGGCCCGTCTGTGCTGACTTAATTGGGCACAGCTGAGTCCTAGTTCCCAGGGGCTGTCGGGGTAGAGGACCCCGTGGAATTGTCCCATGTTCAGTGACCCCATCTGACCAGAATCTTAGAATCACAGAACAGCCACTTAATAAGATGCAAGATTGGAAAATGGCACATTCTTATTTATGAAGAGCCTAATAATCAGAGTAAATCATCACAGGCAGTGGGGTGTGGAAAGCATAGTTCTTAAATAGTATGTTTGAATTTGATCACTGGTAGGAAAAAAAAAGGCAAAACAAATATCTCTTTCCCATTCTCTTTTGGTGGCAGGGAGCATGGTGGCAGGGGTGGTCAGGAAGCACCACCTCAGTGTTCCACAGGGGAGCTCTCCTGGTGGGCGCGGCCTTCACTCTGGATGAGCTTCCAGCCACCTCACCACACCTGTGCTCCACAACCAGAGGAAACAGAGCAGGAAGAAGTAAACCAAAGAGCAGAAATTCCCAAACAAGAGCAGAGGCAAGCCGGGCGGTGGTGGCGGCAGCGCACACCTTTAATCCCAGCACTTGGGAGGCAGAGGCTTGGGGCCAAGCAAGTCCATCAGGAACTACTTTAACACTGTTTGGTTTGAAAGTCAAACTCCGCAGTTAGAAATAAGATGAGAACAGAGAAAGGAAACATGGCAAGGCTGGGCCAGGGCTGAGGTGTCTCACGCACAAGGCCAGGCTCTTCCTGGTGGTTGCAGGGGCCGGCTCCAGGCTTGCATGTCTGTGAGTGTGATAGGACCTGCCCTCTGGCCTTGCTGTGCTATCTTTGGGAAAGGAACTGTGTCTGGGTTCCTAGTGTGGGAAGTCACATTGCTTAGCAGGCAGTTTTGTCTCTTTGCCCACTGATGTGGACAAGCAGAGCATTTGGTACAGATCGTGGCCTTGTGAATGTGCAGGGCTCCAAAGCCTGGCTGCGGGACACAGCCCCCATCCTGTGACTATTCCTTCAGCTCTGCCTCTTGAAGCCTTCCTGTGTGTACAGGGATGGCTTCCCCTATCTCAGCCATGGGGAGTAACTGACCCCTGAGCATATCCTTCTCACAGAGGGAACAGAAGGTCCAAGGACCCAGAAGACCCAGCTGAGCTGCCAGCTGGCTCAGCAAAGCAGGCATTGGGTTCCCTGGAGCCTCATGCCTGGTCTGCTCACTCTTTCTTTCTTCTTTCTTTTTCCTTCCTTCCTTTCTTTCTTTCTCCACAGCCCTGCAACCCAGGGTCAGAGCAATACCAGCTTTGTGAGTTTTGCTGTCTGTCCCTCTAGTGGCTGCATAGCGGAGTTGGAATCTGCTGTTATCACTTCGCAGAGTGATGGCACAGTAGCATGTCCTATAAAGATGTAGCGTGGAGCCGCAGTAGCATGTAGCATGCGCTGCACACAGTACCAACCTCAGCTGTTGTGTCCCAAGTGAGCAAGCATATTCACAGCAAAGGCTGCCTGGGTTGCCTTACCAATGCCATAGGTGTCAACTCAAACTGCTATTTGTTTTTCCGGCCAACTGTGAGAGAAACAAGCTCCTAGGTAGCACAGACCCAAAGTTCATATTATTGCTGCCATGCCCTCCCTGCCTCTTCCTCCTGAGACATAGTCTCGCGTGTCTCCATTTCTGAGTACTGGGATTACAAGAGTGACCACCACACCCAGTGTATGTGGGGACTGAAGCCAGGATGGTGGGAGAACACTCCACCAACTGAGCCACATCCTCAGACATCACACTGCTCCTTGAACGTCTTTAGTTATGTCTGTGTGTCTATCTGTATAAGGGCATGTGCCTGTGAGTGTGGGTGCTCGAGGAGGCCAGAAGGGGGCACTGGGTCCCTTGGAGGTAGAGTCTCAGGTGTCTGTGAGCCTCCTGAAGTGGGTGCCTGGAACTGAACGTGGGCCCTTTGCAAGAACAGCAAGTGCTATTTACAGCTAAGACATTTCTCTAATTCTTATGCTGTTCCTTTGCCACACCAGTCTAGGCACCAAACACCCAGGAGCTCTAGCCTCCGTTCTTTGTGCACTTTGTAGTTTGGTATTCGAGGATCTATTGCATCTTCAGGGAAAGAGACACAGGGGAGAGTGAAAGGTAAGGTCCAAGAGGAAGAGTAGCTGCGGGCTCCCTTGCTCCTCAGTCTGCCATGACAGTGGCTCCTGCATGTGAGATGTGCTCTAGTCTGAACACCAACAGTGTGGCTGTTCTCTCTGCAGCGATGGTTTGGCAAAAGACGGAGATGCTTGTCAGCGTGGTCAACGTTGGGCTCTGCCTTTTCTGATGACAAATGCATAGAATCTTCTGGGGCCCTGATAGTAACATAAGCAGATGGATGCTTTAGGGACACAGTCGCTGACTCAGAGGGGAGGCAGCAGCCGGTGACGGCCCCTCCTGTTGGGCCAGACTGCCTGAGTTGCAGACATGTGCTCTCTGAGGCATTTTCCACGCACGTGACAGCAACTGAGAATGTCAGAGGAGAGTAAAGTTGTTTGCTAGCTTGTCATACCTTATGGCTAATTATTTAATTACCGTAATTTAAAGTTTTACCCGATTTAGCATCAAAACATAAAAATCTTGTGATTGCAGAGTCAGAAAGTAATAATGTAATTAACTTGTTTAGGGTAACATATTAACTCAGTTGATTGCGTGGCGTCTATCCTGTAGGAAAGTCGTGTGGAGGAGGTGTGTGGGCAGGTGGTGAGGCCCAGGGCCCTCGTGTGCAGAGCTCTAATGTCCTGTGAGGACACCACCAGTGGTCCTGTCTTCCCAGGCAGTCCTCACAGAGCACGAGGCCCTGCAATGAGTGTGGACCCTCACTGCCCTAGCCCCGGCCCTGCCTCCTCCATCCTTATGTTGTTCTGCAGAGCCCTTCTCCTTCTCATGTTGCCCAACACGTCCCAAAGCTCCAGCTTTGTCTCTAGCTGGTGAGTACACCTTTATGTATCCCAAATCCCACTGCCTCCTAGGAGCCTGGAACTTGGGCTGCCGACAGAAACATCCATGCTGTTGGTTATAAACAAGGCTGGAGGGCTGGAGGTCACCGAGGAGTTGGATAACCAGAGAGAGGCACCTGGGCCTCCTGGCTCTGAGGGCAAGATGGGGAAGAGGAGTGGGGAGACGCTGGGTCATTCAGAAACAAGTCAAGGAGGACTTGAGGTTTATCACCCAGAGCTGAGAGGAAGTGAAGGCTGAGCACTGCTGTTAGGCCAATTGTTTGTGCTCACTGGGGCCAGATCATAGTCACCATCACCACCATCACCATCACCACCATCACCATCACCACCATCACCATCATCACCATCATCACCATCCACCATCACCACCATCACCATCATCACCACCATCACCACCATCACCATCATCACCACCATCACCATCATCACAACCATCACCATCCACCATCACCACCATCCATCACTGCTACTGCCATTATCCCACCACCGTTGCCATCACCATCACCATCACCACCATCACCATCACCACCATCACCATCATCACAACCATCACCATCCACCATCACCACCATCCATCACTGCTATTGCCATCATCCCACCACCATTGCCATCACCACCATCACCACCATCACCACCATCACCATCATCACCACCATCACCATCCACCATCACCGCCATCCATCACTGCTATTGCCATCATCCCACCACCATTGCCATCACCACCATCACCACCATCACCATCATCACCATCATCACCACCATCACCGCCATCCATCACTGCTATTGCCATCATTCCACCACCATTGCCAACACCACCATCACCATCATCACCACCATCACCATCCACCATCACTGCCATCCATCACTACTACTGCCATCATCCCACCACCGTTGCCATCACCACCATCATCACGATCACCGCCACTACCATTACCACCACTCGAATACTATTACCACTCTCGCTGTCATCACCAGCAGCAGTGTCATCACCATTGACATCTATCGCCATCTTTACTACCATTTGCCTCCATCACCAAATCATCATTAGCATCACTGCTGCCGCCACCACCATCACAACCATCATGACCGCACCCATCTCTGCTATCACCAGAACAGACTGATGCACAGAACCAAGGTCTCCGAGATGTCCTCTGTGGGATGGTTTTCAGAACTCATGCGTCACGCACTCAGATCTGTGTGCCTGTACATTATTTTCTGTGTGCAGGTATATGCATGTGGGTGCACATATATGCATGTGTGTGGAGACACCTAAGCTGCCTTATTTTTTTTGAGCCTGGGCCTCTCGCTGGCTTACCAAGTAGCCTAGGCTGACTGCTCAGGGTGCCTCAGAGATTTGTCTCTGCCTCAGAACAGAGACTTTTAAACTTGTGCCACCATTACCAACTCTTTTCAGTTTTTAGATTTATGAGTTTATTTTATCTTATGTGTATGAGAGTGTATGTGTGTGCATCATGTGCATGTAGGAACCCACAGAGGTCAGAAGAGGATGTTGGATCTCCTGGAACTGTACTTACAGGTGGTTGTAAGTCACCATGTGGGTGCTAGGGGTCACACTTGAGTCCCAATGTTTCTATGCCCAGCTCTTTGCTGACTGAGGTGTCTGCACAGCCCCCGTCTGTATGTTTACCCATGAGCTTGAGGAAACAGAGAGTGTCATAGATGGAGGGGGCAGTTTCCCTCCGAAGGCCAATACTTGGCCAGAGAAAACTGAGCTGAGCTCTGAGTTAAGGAGGAATGGATGCTGCTAAGGGCTTCTCTGTCAAGCGCCCTGCGGGAACCCAGGAAGTCCTGGAGGCTGAGCAGCGCAGCTTTATTCAGATACTGTTATGTCTCTTTTCCTAAGAGACTGTGTCCAAAAAACCCAGAGGATTTGCTATCAGGAAGATGTGGGGGCTCCTCTTTGGTTTGTAGAGAAAGAGTGAAGACAGGGCGGGGGCTCTGGAATCTTCGGCACTGGGCCAGCACATAGCAAACACTTAGTCATCACTGCAGGCTTTCTGGAGATCTTCAGCCCGTAATGGCGATCCACTCACTTTGCAAGGTTCTACTAACTCATATGCACTGATCAGTTTGAAATAATGAAGTCAGATGTTAAGAAAGAAAAGCTATCACGCTGTGAGTGGTGACACATGCCTTTAATTCCAGCAAAGGCAAGTGGATCTCTGTGAGTTCCAGGCCAGCTTAGTCTACAGAGTGAGTTCCAGGCAAGCCAGGGCTACACAGAGGAACCATGTCTCAAAAGGAAGAAAAAAGAAAGAAGCAAAGAAGAGAAAAAGAGAGCGAGAGAAAGAAAAGCAATGGAAATGTTGGCATCAGAAATCTGTTGTTTTCTAGAACAACTTAGAGGGACCCTTACCCTACGTGCTCCTGACATCAGGGGCTAAGCAGACACTCATGTACAGTTTCCTATGTCTGTTCACAGAGTGATTGTGCAGGAAGCTGAGAAGCTGAGAAGGCATACACACATATATTCCTGTTCCCACTAGGACTGCCCAGCTGAGACCTGAAACCTCACTCCCTTCAAAACTGGCCCCTCTGTTACCTGTGCGGGCTGTTGTTCACATAGTGGTCCCAGCACTCTCTTGAAATAGCATCATTTGGGTTTTCCCTGCTGGAGCTCTGCCTCATGCCCATAAGAGGCATCATTGCCCATCAGGTGATGCCACTTGTCTCTGCTCTGTGCTCCCTCCTGTTGTCCAGGGCTCCTCCCCTACCTCACAGGGCTGATCTCTCCATTTCCTCCATAGGGAGACCATACCTGCCCCACACTCATTCCAGTACTAGGTCGGTCTTGACTGCAGAGACTTTCTGACCCTTACAGACTTCAGAGACCCCCCCTCCACTATGTTACCAACATATGATAGGAGCTCAGCAGTGCCCGTGATAGAGTTCATAAGCAAAGGAGCTGGGCTTCTCAAGGAAACACCCACCTTCCCACCCCCTCTCCCCTTCCTACCACCTCAACCTAGCCTAACCAACACAAAAGCCTTGGAGTCAGGAGTCTGCGACTCACAGCACAGGGGGTAGGGGTTAGTGTTAGAGGCTCAGAGCTTATAGCAGTGTAGGCAGAGGGCTAGACACCTGGGAATCCAGCCCCTGCTTTGAGATCAGAGGTCAGAACATGGGCTTGGTTCCCTGTCTTAAGCTAAGAGACACTGGAGCAGGGAGCTCCTTTGGGGGGTCCCCCACAGAAGAGCAGCTGACCCCTCATCTGAGGTGCCTTGAGTACCACGTCTACCCCCAGGTCCTGCTCTGCCCTCACCCACTGGCATAGCCCCTTTTATTATGCAAACCTGATAAATTTAGGTTTCTGTTAGGCTTCATCTTCCATATAGTCATGGGTCAGCTTAGAAAACAAGAAGCAGGGCGGGGCGTGGTGGCACATGCCTTTAATCCCAGCACTCGGGAGGCAGAGGCAGGCAGATCGCTGTGAGTTCAAGGCCAGCCTGGTCTACAAAGTGAGTCCAGGACAGCCAAGGCTACACAGAGAAACCCTATCTCAAAAA